>NC_091309.1:34384233-34621733 GCF_038502225.1 Cherax quadricarinatus | reverse complement strand
ACTGAGAGGTCATGTCCCTCTCAGATCCAACACTTCTCACTTGAAAAGCTTGTCCAAGGTGTTTTCTGTACCAAGATGCCTTTGAGGTGTCAAGTTCGCACAGCAGCTTCTTCACCTCCTCCTTGGTTATATGTATTTCGTCCAGCACTTGCTGGTGCCTCCCCCTGTTCTGATTTCCTGGAGTCCTACTGGTTTCCACTGTAAATACAGTGGACCCCCGCATAACCATCACCTCCGAATGCGATCAATTATGTAAGTGTATTTATGTAAGTGCGTTTGCACGTGTATGTTTGGGGGTCTGAAATGGACTAATCTACTTCACAATATTCCTTATGGGAACAAGTTCGGTCAGTACTGGCACCTGAACATACTTCTGGAGTGAAAAAATATCGTTAACCGGGGGTCCACTGTACTTCTTTAAATCTTGTGTTGAGCTCCTGACATACCTCCCGGTCGTTTCTTGTGAATTCCCCATCATCCTTCCTCAGTCTGATTACCTGGTCCTTGACTGTTGTTTTCCTCATGATGTGGCTGTACAACAGCTTCGGGTCAGTCTTGACTTTTGATGCTATGTCATTTTCATATTGTCGCTGAGCCTCCCTTCTTGTCTGTGCATATTCGTTTCTGGCTCTTCGGTATACTTATTTATCCTCATTTTCATAAAATATGTATTACTTATAACCAAACCTCTTTCTACTCACAGCTCAATTAAAGGCTCGCCATTTTCATTTACCCCTGGCACCCCAAATTTACCTACTACTCCCTCCACAACAATTTTACCTACTTTAGCATTGAGATACCTAACCACAAGTACTCTCTCACTTGATTCAAAACTCCCCACACACTCACTCAATATTTCCCAAAATCTCAATCTCAATCTATCTATCTATCTATCTATCTATCTATCTCTCTCTCTATATCTCTCTCTCTCTATATCTCTCTCTCTCTATATCTCTCTCTATATATATATCTCTCTCTCTCTCTATATCTCTCTCTCTCTATATCTCTCTCTCTCTCTCTCTCTCTCTCTCTATATCTCTCTCTCTCTCTCTATATATATATATATATCTCTCTCTCTCTCTCTCTCTCTCTCTCTCTCTCTCTCTCTCTATATCTCTCTCTCTATATCTCTATATCTCTCTCTCTATATCTCTCTCTCTATATCTCTATATCTCTCTCTCTATATCTCTCTCTCTATATCTCTATATCTCTCTCTCTATATCTCTATATCTATCTATCTATCTATCTATCTATCTATCTATCTATCTCTCTCTCTCTCTATATATATCTCTCTCTCTCTCTATATATATATATCTCTCTCTCTATATCTCTCTCTCTCTATATCTCTCTCTCTATATCTCTCTCTCTATATCTCTCTCTCTATATCTCTCTCTCTCTCTCTCTCTCTCTCTCTCTCTCTCTCTCTCTCTCTCTCTCCTCTACACTTCTCTCTCTTCCAGGTGCATAAACACTTACTGTAACCCACTTTCCAAATCCAACCCTTATTTTACACCATATAATCCTTGAATTTATACATTTATACTCCCTCTTTTCCTGCCATAACTTATCCTTCAACATTATTATTGCTACTCCTTTTCAGATACAGTGGACCCCCGGTACTCGATGGCATCGGTATCCGATAAATCCGGTATTCGATACATTTTAATGCAAAAATTTTGCCTCGCCACTCGTTAAAAAACCCGCCACACGCGATTCATCCGAGACGTGTCCATGTGTTGCCTAAACTGCCCCGTGCGTGCCAGTGTTTACAAGCCAGCCAGTGTGCTCGCATCTAAGCATACATTTGGTACATTCCATATTATCACAGTGTTTTTGGTGCTTGTTTCTGCAAAATAAGTCACCATGGGCCCCAAGAAAGCTTCTAGTGCCAACCCTGTGGTAAAAAGGGTGAGAATTAGTATGGAAATTAAGAAAGATTTTCAAGGGTTTGGGGCTAACCCTGAGACACCTATGCCAGTTGTGGAATCCATTGTGCCTACTTCAAAAATTAAGGAAATGTGTGCAAAGTGGGTTGAACTGCAAACCTTTATGGATGAAAATCACCCTAACACAGCTATTGCAAGCCGTGCTGGTGACTATTACAATGACAATGTTGTGGCCCATTTTAGGCAAATCTTAAAGGAACGGGAGGTACAGAGCTCTATGGACAGATTTGTTGTGCGAAAGAGGTCCAGTGACTCTCAAGCTGGTCCTAGTGGCATTAAAAGAAGAAGGGAAGTAACCCCGGAAAAGGACTTGATACCTCAAGTCCTAACGGAAGGGGATTCCCCTTCTAAACAATAAGTTCAACTCTCTCCCCTCCTCCCGTCCCATCAATCATCACCAGATCTTCATTAAAGGTAAGTGTCATGTATTCTATTGTTAGTAGAGTACTACAAACTGTGCATGTCTTATTCAGTTTGTGTGCATTAAACTTAATATTTCATGTGGTAATTTTTTTTTTTTCATACTTTTGGGTGTCTTGCACAGATTAATTTGATTTCCATTATTTTTTATGGGGAAAATTAATTCGTCTTTCGATAATTTTGGCATACGATGAGCTCTCAGGAACGGATTAATATCGAATACCAGGGGTCCATTGTATTTGGGAGTTGACGTGTCAGCGGATGGATGTATGAAGGATGAGGTTAACCATAGAAATGTTGAAGGAAAAAAGGTGAGTGGTGCACTGAGGTATATGTGGAGACAAAAAACATTATCTATGGAGGCAAAGAAGGAAATGTATGAAAGTATAGTGGTACCAACACTCTTATATGGGTGTGAAGTTTGGGTTGTAAATGCTGCAGCGAGGAGGTGGTGGAGATGCCCTGTCTAAGGGCAATGTGTGGTGTAAATATTATGTAGAGATTTCGGAGTGTAGAAATTGGGAGAAGGTGTGGAGTTTAACCATTTCAGGGTCCGTCCCGTAGATCTACGGCTTTATGTTCAGGGTCCAAACCGTAGATCAGCGCCAAAATACTAGCGCCGTCAAATTTAGCGCAAGAAGGCTGGTAGGCCTACGTCTGAGAGAATGGGTCTGGGTGGTCAGTGTGCACACCATAGAAAAAATCTGGATGCCCGCATGGCATTGTGGGAACACCAACAAAGTAGCTTTGTTCATTGTGCCTGGCGGCAAGGAAGCTCTCACTCCCCACTCACTCTCCGGGAGAATTCTGACTCTCCTCTTCACAACTTACAGTTCTAAGACTGATGGAAGTGGAGATGAAGACAAATTCTATGGTTTTGAACCATATGGTACCACTGTGCCATATGGTACAATGGTGCCATATCATACAATGGTATCATATGGTACAATGGTATTGTATGGTAGAGTGGTACCATATGGTACAATGTACCATATAGTACATTGTACCATATGGTACATTATACCATATGGTACAGGGACCCTAATGGAAATAAATCTGTCTGACTTTTTGGGTTATCCTAGGTTCTCCAAACATATACTGCTAAGTATGATATTCTATGTAACTTTGTGTATAATTAAATAAACTTACTTATGATGCCACATGCACTTGATTAAGTTTATTCAGGTGTACAGAAATACAATTACATAGATTATCATACATAGCAGCATACGTATAAAATCCTAGGATAACCCAAAAAAGTCAGGGTGACTTATTTCCATAGTTATCCCTGTATCTGTACCATATGGTGTCCTGTACTGTATGGTACTCTGTACCATATGGTACCCTGTGCCATATGGTACACCTGTGCCATATGGTACACCTGTGCCATATGGTACCATTGCACCATATGGTACCATTGTATCATATGGTACCATTGTATCATATGGTACCATTGTACCAAATGGTGCCATTGTACCATATGGTACAATTGCACCCTATTGTACCATATGGTACTATATGGTACCGTTGTATTCAACACAATAACCGCACTAATATTTTCATCATTTTGTTTACAATAAACTTGTAAACAAGTTTTGTAAGCAATATAATGATAAACAAATTAGTGCAGTTATTGTGTTGAATACAATGAGTGTACACTTACACAATATACATTATACTGGTCTCACAGGCCACAAATGTTATTAGAAAAAGAAAAAAATTAGAAAAGAAAAGAAAAAAGTATAAAAAACGTAAAATAAAAAAATGGGATTTTGCGGAAGTCACTGATGTTGCCGCCACCCGGTCATTTTGGGTCAACTTCCCACCACTGTATCTCGGTAAATACTAATCAGAAATTTTTTTTTTGTCTTATTACCTTCACAAAAATATACTCTTTAACCCTTTGACTGTCGAAGGGCCCAATCCTGAAGTTGCTCCTGGTGTCGCAAAATATTCGAAAAAAAAAAAATTATTTTTTCTTATGAAATGATAGAGAATCTTTTCCCGATTGTAAAGACACCAAAAAAACGAAATTTAATGGAAAATTGACGGAATTACGCTCTCGCGAAGTTAGCGACTTCGGCGATATTTAAAAATCGGCAATTTCGCCCACTTTGAGCCCTATTTTCGGCTAATTCCGTTATTCCAGTCAACCAAACTCATAACTATTTCTTCAGAACTCTATTTTTTCTATCGATTGAGCACAAGAAACTGCCCATTTACCGATTTCAACTACCCAATAACATGGTCAGAAATTTGCAATTTGGCCAATTTCACGAAAATTAAAAAATACGACAATTTCAAAATAAGGTCCAGAATGAACAATGCAGACATTCCTGGCTCTAAAATAAGATTTTCTTTGTTCATCAGTCATGTCTCCAGGTCCCTGTGATATTACTCTTGCTTTTTATTTTGAAATTTTATTCAAACAAAAAATAGAAGATTTACTGTTATGCAGACTACTGCAATACTGTAATAATTGTAAAAATTACATCAACCCATTCATGACTGTGTATTAGAATGGCTATTTGGACATTTATTGGACAATGACATCATTTGTTTACTTTTGAACATCGGCAAAAATCAAACATTTCCTGTACTTTGTGCTCCATTTCCAGGTTCTTTTTATAGTAAAATTAATCAAAATCACCTCCATTTCTATAATATAGTTTCCATTCTATCAAATGAGACCATGAAAACGAGAATACAACCATAAATACTATACGAAAATAGACCACAAAGTCGGCATTTTAATTAAAAAAAACGGTCGGAGTTTTTTTTTCTCATTATGCACTGCGTGCTCCAGGATTTTTTTTATGTGGTGCACACTGACCACACAGACCCATTCTCTCACATGTGGGCCTACTAGCTTTCTCCTGCCTGATTTGAAGCCGCTAGAATTTATGAGTATATATACGTCAAACACGGTACCTCACAAACGTATATATACGGCCACGACAGTCAAAGGGTTAATTCTGTAAGAAATTTTTTTTTTTTTTTTTTTTCAAAATTTCTTGGACACTGGAGCACCACTTCAGATTTTGGCCTTGGACCCTGAAGGGGTTAATAAAAGTATTAGTCAAAGGGCTGAAGAGGGATTGTTGAGGTGATTTGATTATTTAGAGAGAATGGATCAAAGTAGAATGACAAGTTGAGTGTATAAATCTGTAGGGGAAGGAAGGCGGGGGTAGGGGTTGTCCTCGAAAAGGTTGGAGGAAGGGGGAAAGGAGGTTTTGTGGGCGAGGGGCTTGGACTTCTAGCAAGCATGCGTGAGCGTGTTAGATAGGAGTGAATGGAGACGAATGGTATTTGGGACCTGACGAGCTGTTGGAGTGTGAGCAGGGTAATATTTAGTGAAGGGATTCAGGGAAACCGGTTATTTTTATATAGCCGGACATGAGTCCTGGAAATGGGAAGTACAATGCCTGCACTTTAAAGGAGGGGTTTGGGATATTGGCAGTTTGGAGGGATATGTTGTGTATCTTTATACGTATATGCTTCTAAACTGTTGTATTCTGAGCACCTCTGCAAAAACAGTGATAATGTACGAGTGAGGTGAAAGTGTTGAATGATGATGAAAGCAATTTCTTTTTGGGGATTTTCTTTCTTTTAGGGTCACCCTGCCTTGGTGGGAGATGGCCAACTTGTTAAAAAAAAAAATGCACTAAAAACAATGATCCTATTTTTTAAAAATTTGATGGACCGGTTAAACATTAACCTGAAGGAAGTATCACAAACTTTGGGAACCAGTTCTCTGAGAACCATGCTTGAAGGTTAATTTTTAACTAATGCTTAAATATTATTTAAAAAAAAAAAGTGCTATGTTAAATAACAGGGTATTTAACATAACATTTTTTTTTAAATAATGTTCAATAATTATTGATTATGTCTATGCTTAGTTAAACCATACCATGGGTGAAGTTTGACCCCAGGGTCAGAGAGTCTCAAAACTCCAGACTGCGGGTTCAAACCCCACCCGTGGTATGGTTTGTTTGCAATCATATCATTACCATTTCATGTCGAGTTATGCTTAGTCATCTGTTACTTAATTGCTTGGTATAATTAATAGGGATGGGCCAAAGTATTAGTAGCAGGGGTATCAGCTAATTTTGTTGGTGTTAGTATTGGTCTAAAATTTAGTATTGATATAGACGATCATCAACAAATTTTGATAGTATGTACTAGTATCAGTGAGTATCAGCTAATTTTTATTGGTATTGGTATAGACCTAAATTTAAGTACAGTGGACCCTCAGTTAACAATGCCATTGGATAGCAATAAACTCAGATACCGATACGTTTTTGCGTCAAAATATTGGTTCGGCTAATGATAAAAAAACTCAGTCAAGGACATTTGTCCAGAACGTGTCTGCGTGGCCTGAGCCGCCCGGCCACTCCAGTGCTGCTAGTGTGCCATTGTTTACAAGCCACTGTGGATGATTCCACGCATATATGTGATACATTTTGTATTATTCCATTGTTTTTGGTGCTTGTAACTGCTAAATAAGCCACAATGGGCCCAAAGAAAGTTTCTAGAGCCAGCCAGCCCTTTGGTAAAGGCTGAGAGAGAGGGGAGACTGTGCCTTTTTCAGTGATTCTGCAATATGTATGATACTAAAGCAGCAGGAGTCTATAAAGGCTATAGCAGCAGCCAGCAATAAAGTGTAGCAGTAACTGTAGCAAGTAAGTTAAGTGATTAATCGATAGAAAAAGGACAGCACGAACTAAACGCCTCCAATGTTGTTGGAGTTATGTAGGGCGACTGACAACACCACCGTCTCTACCGCCTCTGCTGCCGCCTCCACCATTACTATGTACAGCTTATGCTCTCAGTGGCCCTTATACACTCAACAACAACAACACAGCAACACTCATGGCATGTTTCAATGTTAATAATATTGTTTATTACGTCATATTAGATGAACTGTGCTAGATAAATAAGCCGTAGAGCTGATATTAATGTCATATTGAAGGACTATCTTGTCTCTCTCAACACAATTCCTAACATATGCCAGAAACAGACCTATTTGGAAAATTTATTTGAGTGACAGGGGTCCAGTGGCTCTCAAGCTGGTCCGAGTGGCATTAAAAAACAAAGGAGGGAAGTAACCCAGGATAAGAACTTGGTACCTGAAGTCTTTATGGAGTGGGATTCCCCTTCCAAACAATTGTAAACCCCTCCATCCTCTCCCCTCCTCCCAACTTCCATACATCACCATGTCTTCAATAAAGGTAAGTGTGATGTTATTATTGTTTTATTCTTCATGTATCATTGTTTTCTGTGTAGGGAAATGTATATCTCGTAAAAAAATTATTTTGTTTAATACTTTCGATGTCTGAAATGGATTAATTGGATTTCCATCATTTATGTGGAAAATTAATTCGGATAATGATAAAATAAATTAAGAACAAGCTCTCTGGAACGGATTAATATTGTTAACTGAGGGTCCACTGTATTGGTAAAAATTTTAGTATCATCTCATCCCTAATAATTAATACAGCTTATTGTTTACCTTTAGAGAAGCGCACCTGTACTGTTCATGTTTATGGATGAGTTAGTTTGATATCTTGACTGTGCACCTCAAACCTATTCTATGATCAGTAATAAAGAATTACAGACACAAACAAAAGAGTCCAGGGACTGACCCCCCAACATTTGTGCTTGTTAAGCAAGTTGGAGTGGTTACTGCTCACAAAATTTAAGTGAACTCAGAAGAATAGTAATGAGTCTACACAATCATGAATTCAGACATAAAACATTACAATGTACATGTACAGTAAACAAAGTCAGGACACTGTTCTAGAATGGATGGTATACGCCACTGTTGATAAAATACCTGGACATTTTTTGAACATTTGTGAGTGAGTTATCTCTGAATTCATGATCTTTCAGTTGTTCATTTTAGTAAATAATTGTGAGAACAGTTCCTGTGGTAAAGTTTACATTTGATTATGCCTATATCAGCTCTTTATACAAGCTCCCCAAGATGCGATCCCAAATCTGCCAGACTAAAAATATAAAAATTTCAAATTGTTACGTATAAATGATAACAGAAAATGCCTAATATAGATACTATTAAAGGATATTTTGTCTCAATGATCATTAAAGACTATATTATTGTCACCAAGACCTGAATGGAAGAAAAAATTGCGAAGAAAATGTATGACATATTTAATATACAGATACAAAAAATGAATTCTATCCTAATATTTGATACCCATGATTATTACCTTTCAGAAAAGGAGGAAAAACTTTGGCTAGTTGTTAATGGCAACAGGTCCTTAAAAAAAAAAATTAATAAACTGATGGTATATGTACAGTAATTATATTAATATTAATACAGCATATTATTGATATCTAAGCAAAGTAAAAAAGAACATGTACAAAAAATGCAAAAAATATATGCATCAAAAACAAAACATCAGCTACTTCAAAATGGGCATCATTCAAAGCATGGGTTCAGGCAAGTTCCTTAAAAATAATCATGCACATAGTACGACAAAATGAAAAAGTTCACACATGCAAACATACATGGCAATAGTAAAGAAACTATACCATGGGCGGGAATAGAACACATGGTCAGAGAGTCATAAAACTCCAGACCGACGCGTCAGCCACTGGAGTTTTACGGCTCTCTGACCGCGGGTTCTATTCCCACCTATGGTATGGCTTGTTTGCTATCATGTCACTACGATTTTGTGTGTCATGGCAGTAGTATGAAGAGTGAGCTTGCTTTAAAAACAAACGTAAGAAATTGACAGGATTTCATTACTTCTCTATATATGCATACAGAATTATAATTAAGGCATCATACAGACCTGTGCAAATACTGAGTCTAAGAGTAGACTCAATGTATGATTGCTTTAAAGCCTACATTAATAAAATAATAAATAACACTATACTCTACAATCTAAATCAAAATGAGGATACACTCAGTGGTAAAGGTAGTAATTCAAAACTAAAGGAAAAAATATCTACAGCTATCCCTGACCCTGTTAAGCAGAAAATTTGTTATCCTCAACTAACCACTTCAAAATGGATGTTGGAATCCATAAAAAAAAAAATTAAAATAACTTTGTCTGAGGTGAATCTAGAGCTGGACTGCTGAATTAAAGTCTGGTACTGGAAACGCTCATGAGCCACCCTACACCTCCCCCACGTTTATTACATTCTCAACATATACAGGAGAGCCACACTTATACAGCAGATTAAGTTTCAGGCTACTGCTGCAAAGTGAAAATTTCTTTAAAGTGAAATACAGCCTTTTTTCACTTTCATATGCATACAAAAGCCCGATAACATGTTACACTATCAAATACTAAGTGAGCAACAGAGCTAGGCCTTAACCCTTTGACTGTCGCAACCCCATATTCTGAGGTGTCTCCTGGTGTCACAAAATTTCTGGAAAAAAAAATTATTTTTTCTTATGAAATGATAGAGAATCTTTTCCCAATTGTAATGACACCAAAAACACGAAATTTGATGGAAAACTGACGGAATTACGCTCTCGTAAAGTTAGCGACCTCGGCGATATTTATGAATCTGTGATTTCGCCCACTTTGAGCCCTATTTTTGGCTAATTCCATTGTTCCAATCGACCAAACTCATAGCTATTTACTTTGAACTCCATTTTTTCTACCGATTGAGTACAAGAAACTGCCCATTTACCGATTTCAACTACCCAATAACGTGGTCAGAAATTAGCAATTTGGCCAATTTCACGAAAATTAAAAAATATGACAATTTCAAAATAGGGTCCAGAATGAACAATGCAGACATTCCTGGCTCTAAAATAACATTTTCTTTGTTCATCAGTCATGTCTCCAGGCCCCTCTGATATTACTCTTGCTTTCTATTTTGAATTTTTATTCAAACAAAAAATAGAAGATTTACTGTTATGCAGACTACTGCAATATTGTAGTAATTGTATAAATAATGTCAACCCATTCATGACTGCATATCAGAATGGCTAGCTGGACATTTATTGGAAAATGACATCATTTGTTTACTTTTGAACATCGGTAAAAATCAAACATTTCCCCTACTTTGAGCTCCATTTCAAGGTTCTTTTCCTAGTAAAAACCAATCAAACTCACCTCTATTTCTATAATATGTTTTCCATTCTATCAAATGAGACCAAGAAAACGAGAATACACCCATAAATACCTTACGAAAATAGATCACAAATTCGGCATTTTAATTAACAAAAATGGTCGGAGTTTATTTTTCTCATTATGCACTGTGTGCTGCAGGATTTTTTTGTATATGGTGCACACTGACCACACAGACCCATTCTCTCACATGTGAGCCTACCAGCTTTCTCCTGGTTGATTTGAAGCCACTAGAATTTTTTTTTTTTTATTATCACACTGGCCGATTCCCACCAAGGCAGGGTGGCCCGAAAAAGAAAAACTTTCACCATCATTCACTCCATCACTGTCTTGCCAGAAGGGTGCTTTACACTACAGTTTTTAAACTGCAACATTAACACCCCTCCTTCAGAGTGCAGGCACTGTACTTCCCATCTCCAGGACTCAAGTCCGGCCTGCCGGTTTCCCTGAATCCCTTCATAAATGTTACTTTGCTCACACTCCAACAGCACGTCAAGTATTAAAAACCATTTGTCTCCATTCACTCCTATCAAACACGCTCACGCATGCCTGCTGGAAGTCCAAGCCCCTCGCACACAAAACCTCCTTTACCCCCTCCCTCCAACCTTTCCTAGGCCGACCCCTACCCCGCCTTCCTTCCACTACAGACTGATACACTCTTGAAGTCATTCTGTTTCGCTCCATTCTCTCTACATGTCCGAACCACCTCAACAACCCTCCCTCAGCCCTCTGGACAACAGTTTTGGTAATCCCGCACCTCCTCCTAGTAGGTAGTAGGTAGTAGGTTGGTAGACAGCAACCACCCAGGGAAGTACTACCGTCCTGCCAGATGACTGTGAAACAAAAACCTGTAACTGTTTTGCATGATGGTAGGATTGCTGGTTTCTTTTTCTGTCTCATAAACACGCTAGATAACAGGGATATCTTGCTACTCCTACTTACACTTTGGTCACACTTCACAGACACGCACATGCATATATATATACATACATCTAGGTTTTTCTCCGTTTTCTAAATAGCTCTTGTTCTTCTTTATTTCTTTTATTGTCCATGGGGAAGTGGCAAAGAATCTTTCCTCTGTAAGCCGTGCGTGTCGTATGAGGCGACTAAAATGCCGGGAGCAATGGGCTAGTAACCCCTTCTCCTGTAGACATTTACTAAAAAAGAGAAGAAGAAAAACTGCCGCTAGAATTTATGAGTACAGTGGACCCCCGGTTAACGAACTTTTTTCATTCCAGTAGTATGTTCAGGTGCCAGTACTGACCGAATTTTTTCCCATTAGGAATATTGTGAAGTAGATTAGTCCATTTCAGACCCCCAAACATACACGTACAAACGCACTTACATAAATACACTTACATAATTGGTCGCATTTGGAGGTGATCGTTAAGCGGGGGTCCACTGTATATATATGTCAAAAACGGTGGCTTGTAAGACATATATATACGACCGAAAGAATCAAAGGGTTAAAAATGCATATACAGTACACACATAACTTACCTTAAAATATTTTTATCCTTAGCTTATAGCGAGTGGTGAATATATTTACTGGAGGAAGTCTGAATAAATGAAGAATGGGTATAACTGAAATCCACTGCATTATAGAGATGTTGTCAATCAAAACACTGTAAAGTGGGGGCCCCCCCTGTATGTACATGCTTCAGCATCATATTATAAATGGACAAAATATCCAGAGTGGCAAGTATCTTGAAAATTTTTTTGCTGGTAGACAGCAACCACCCAGGGAGATACTACTGTCCTGCCAGTGAGTGTGAAACAGAAACCTGTAATTGTTTTACATGACCCTGATAGCCCTATGCCAATTGTGGAGTCTTTTGTGGCATTGGGGAAGTCCTTGGGGTTGGAGGTTAGTGGCGAGGATGTGGAAGAGTTAGTGGAGGACCATATTGAAGATCTAACCACTGAAGAGCTGCTAGACCTTAATCTGCAACAGCAACAGACCACAGCTCAGGAAATTGCTTCAGAGGAGGAGGAAGAGAGAGGGAAGAAGTTGCTTTCTTCAGAGATTAAGGAGATGTGTGCAGTGTGGACTAGGATGGAAAGATTTGTGGAGGAATATCACCCTGACAGAGCTGTTGCAGGCCGTGTATGCGATGTGTTCAATGACAATGTCTTGTCTCGTTTTGGGCAAATTTTAAAGAAATGCCAGAAACAGACCTTTCTGGAACAATTTTTTGAGCGACAGGGGTCCAGTGACACTCAAGCTGGTTCTAGTGGCATTAAAAAAGTAAAGAAGGGAAGTAACCCCAGAAAAGGACTTGGTACCTGAAGTCTTTATGGAAGGGGATTCCCCTTCCAAACAATAGTAACTCTGCCATCCTCTCCCCTCCTCCCGTCTTCCACACATCAAAAACTCTTCAATACAGGTAAGTGTCAGGTTATTATTGTTTTATTCATGTCTCATTGTTTTCTGTGTAGATAAGTGTACATTTAACCCGTAAACGGTCCAAACGTTTATATACGTTTTTTCAACATTTGAAAGTACAGTGGACCCTCAGTTAACGATATTTTTTCATTCCAGAAGTATGTTCAGGTGCCAGTACTGACCGAATTTGTTCCCATAAGGAATATTGTGAAGTAGGTTAGTCCATTTCAGACCCCCAAACATACACGTACAAACGCACTTACATAAATACACTTACATAATTGATCGCATTGGGAGGTGATCGCTAAGCGGGGGTCCACTGTATATAAAAAAAAAAAAAGTAGATCTTCTTTTTGTTTTTTTACATTTGAAAATGTGTAAAAAAAAACGTAGATCTACTTTTGTAACACTACACATGTGAATGTAGATCTGCTTGGATCGTTTACGGGTTATTGTTAATAAATTTTTTTTTTTAATACTTTTGGGTGTCTGTAATGGATTAATTTGATTTACATTATTTCTTATGAGGAAAATGGTTTTGAAAATCATGAATTTTGAATTTCGGCAGACTCTTTGGAATGGATTATTCACTAAATTCAAGGGTCCACTGTACTATTCATTCAGGTAGGGCAAAGGTTTTTAAGCTTGTATCTTGAACATCATTGCTTATCAGTAATGGAAAAGAAGTATTGTTCCATATAACTGCAGATTTCCTCTTCTATTATTTTAATTGCAAATACAGAGGACCCCTGAATAAAGTAATTAATCCATTCCAGAGAGAGTGACTTATCCCGAATTAATTTTCCCCAAAAGAAATACAGTAATGGAAATCCAATTTATCCAGACATCCAAAAGTATTAAACAAAATATTTTTTACATGAAATATGCATTTCCCTACACAGAAAACAATGAGACATGCCGGGAAAAACATTACTAAAATGACACCTACCTTTATTGAAGACTTGTTGATGATTGATGAGATGGGAGGAGGGAAGAGGATGGAGGTGTACTATTGTTTAGAAGGGGAATCCCATTCCATGAAGACTTAAGGTAAAAAGTTCTTTTCGGGGGTTACTTCCATTCTTTGCTTTTTAATGCCACTAGGACCAGCTTGAGAGTCACTGGACCCTTGTCACAAAATATCTGTCAGAGAGCTCTGTTTCTGGTGTCTCTTTAAGATTTCTCTAAAATGGGACACAATATTGTCATTGTACATGTTGCCAACATGGCCTGCAACAGCTGTGCCAGGATGATGTTCATCCATAAATGTTTACACCTCATTCCACTTAGAACAAATGTCCTTAATCCTTGAAGAAGGCAACTTTGTCCATCTCTCTTCTTCTTCCTCTTAAGCAAATTTCTGAGCTGTGGTCTGTTGGTGTTGCATATGAAGGTCTTGCAACTCTGTAGTGGTTAGCTCTTCATCGTGGTCCTCCACCAACTCTTCCACATCCTCCAAACTCACATCCAACCCCATGGAATTCTCCAATGCCACAATACTTTTCACAACTGGCATAGGCTCCTCAGGGTCAGTCCCAAACCCTTCAAAATCCCTCTCTTGTACACATTGTGGCCACAGTTTTCTCCAAGCAGAGTTCAAAGCCCTGCAAGTCACTCCCTCCCAAGCCTTACCTATAAGGTTTATGCAACTGAGGATACTGAAGTGATCTTTTCGGAACTGTTAGGGTCAATTCAGTGTCTGAGGTCACTTCAAAGCACTTTTGAAACACTGCTTTGGTGTACAGTTTTTTGAAATTTGACATCACCTGCTGGTCCATGGGCTGGAGGAGAGGAGTGGTATTACGAGGCAAGAACTTCACTTTGATGAGGCTCAACTCCCCTGCAATTTGCTCTTACAAGTCGTGAGGATGAGCAGGAGCATTGTCCATTACCAGGAGGCACTTGAGGTCCAATTTATTTTCCAGGAGGTATTGTTTCACAGTGGGGCCAAACATGTCATAGAACCAGTCAGTAAACATGTCTCTAGTGACCCATGCCTTACTCTTTGCTCTCCACATCACACACAGGTTAGTCTTGATGATATTGTTTTTCTTGAACACACTAGGAGTTTCAGAGTGATACACGAGTAAAGGCTTCACTTTGCAATCCCCACTAGCATTACTACACAACATTAGAGTTAGCCTGTCTTTTATAGGCTTGTGTCCTGGGAGTGCCTTTTCCTCCTGAGTAATGTAGGTCCTGTTTGGCATTTTCTTCCAAAACAGGCCTGTTTCATTACAATTAAACACTTGTTGGGGTTTTAATTTTCCAGTATCTATGTACTCCTTGAAGTCCTGCACATATTTTTCAGCCACTTTTTTGTCAAAACTGGCAGCCTCACCATGCCTTATCACACTGTGTATGCCACTACGATTCTTAAATCTCTCAAACTAGCCTTTGCTGGCCTTAAATTCATCAACAGCAGCACTATTTGGAGGCATTTTCATAATGAGATCCTCATGCAACTGCCTTGCCTTTTCACATATGATTGACTGTGAAACACTTATCTCATGATAATTGTTTCTCGTTTATCCACACCATCAACAGTCTTTCCACATCTTTGAGCATTTGTGATCTCTGTTTTGTAATCACACTTGCACCTTTTGCAACAACAGCTTCCTTGATTTCTTTTTTGTTGTGCAAGATAGTAGTGATGGTTGAATGGGGTTTGTTGTATAACTTTTCCAATTCCGAGATATGCACTCCTCTCTCGTACTTTTCTATTATCTCTTTTTTCAATTCGATAGTACACCTCACCCTTTTTACCACAGGGTTGGCACTAGAAGCTTTCTTTGGGCCCATGGTGACTTATTTAGCAGTTACAAGCACTAAAAACAATGGAATAATACAAAATATATCGCATGTACCCGTGGAAACGTCCTCATTGGCTTGTAGACGGGGTGACTGGCCAGGCCCACTCAGGGCGCCGAGCGGACATGTTTGGGACGAAAGCTCCTAACCGAGTTTTTAGGTGTTATCTGAGCCAATTTTTTTTACGCCTAAGTGAGGCGTTATCTGATTTTGGCACTATCCAATGCAGGCATTAACTGAGGGTCCACTGTATAGACATACCAATGCTCTTATATGGGTGTGAAGCATGGGTGGTGAATGTTGCAACAAGGAGAAGGCTGGAGGCAGTGGAGATGTTGTGTCTGAGGTCAATGTGCAGTGCGAATATACTGCAGAAAATCCATATTTTGGAAATTAGGAGGAGGTACAGGGTTACTAAAAGTATTATCCAAGAGGGATTAGGAGGGGTTCTTGAGGGGGTTCGGACATTTAGAGAGGATGAAACAAAATAGAACGACTTGGAGAGCATAATGGAAAGAAGGCGGGGTAGGGGTCAGCCTAGGAAAGGTTGGAGGGAGGGGTAAAGGAGGCTTTTGTGAGTGAGGGGCCTGGACTTCCAGCAAGCATGCATGAGCATGTTAGATAGGAGAGAGTGGAGACAAATGATTTTTATGACGATGTGCTGTTGGAGTGGGAGTTAAGTAACATTGATGAAGGGATTCAGGGAAATTGGGAAGCTGGACTTGAGTCCTGGAAGTGGGAGGTACAGTGCCTGCACTCTGAAGGATGGGTGTTGATGTAGCAGTTTTTTAACTGTAGTGTGAGCATGCCTCTGGCAAGACAGTGATGGAGTGAATGATGATGATGAAAGTGTGTCTTCTTTTTTGGGTCACCCTGCCTTGGTGGGAAATGGCCGATGTGATAATAAAAATAAAAAAATCACAATTTAAAATTCATACTATGATATTATCATCATATTATTTTATTATTTTTAATGTTTTCAACTTTTTTCCTACAATATTTTTCCCTCCATTCCAGATGAGCACCTCTTCTACTGTGAAAGTGGGGAATGGGGTAAGATTGATCATAATAATCATGTAGATGTTGAAAAAATGGGCATTTTGTAGTTATTGAGGTGTAGAAAGGAGTAAATGTAGAAATGTTGTATTGGTATATTTTAGTTGATGCATAGGAAGTCTTTCACTGCACACAAGATTAGTGAATAAACTCAGCCAGGTCAAAGTAACAAGGAAATTTCAAGAGTGGATAAAGTAATGCTTAAATAATGGAAAATAGTTATTGATTAACCCTTCCAGTGGCCATCACATAAAACTAAGTCATTGAGGCCGGGGTTCCTCACTTAGTTCTATATCATGAGCTCAGTTCACTCAAATAAGCTGTGAGCAGTAAAATTTGGCCTAGATATGAGAGAATGGGTCTGTGCAATGAGTGTGCATAGTATAAAAAAAAAAAATCCTGCCCACAGGTTTCATGAAGAGAAAAGGAAAACTGTGACAGTGTGTATGGTTTAAAATGCTGACTTTGAGGTGTTTTCTTGGTTTTATTAAGTGTTTCTTGCTATTATATGATAGAATGGGCAACATACTAATGAGGTTCTATTCTGGGACGCTTAATCACATCCCTCAGCCGTGTAGGAACACACACAAATTCTTAAGGGTTTGGGAAGGTGTATTATTTGATGCCTCATGTAGAGCAGCCCAGTAAACTTTGTTTCACCATTGACCAGAGGTACTCGATAGGGTTTAGGTCTGGGGAATTGCCTGGCCAGTCATTAAAGAACCTCACTTCACAGTCCTTAAGTCACTGAACTACAGATTTCACGGTATGACATGGTGCACAATCCTGCATAAAAACTGTAGCCCCACACTTGTCAAATGCTTCAGGTAAATTGTCACACAGTAACTCCAGGTGATTATACTGGTTCATATCTGGTTTTTGGGAAGCACAGTGAGTTTACCAGCACTGAGCACTGAAACACCCCCAAACCATGAGCAAGTCTGGGTGTTTGGTGGTCCCACAGGTGTAGCCTGGGTTTAGCGGGGCACTATATCTGGGCTGGTACACATGTTTACCATGGTTACAGGTGACAGTGAAGATTGCTTCATCACTCCAAAGTACTTCAGAACACTGTTGAGGATCCCAGTGAAGATATTTCTTTGCATAATCCAGCCATTGTTTCTTGGAGAGGATCAGTTTCTTAACCTGGCGGTTTCTGACACATGTCTGCTAACAGTTCTTACAAACATCTCTGAGAGATGTGGGTTCTTTTCTTTTAAATCTCTAGCAGTTATCTTAGGTGTACTCTCTAAATGCTTCTTTAACACAGTTAACCCTTTCAGGGTCGGGAGGTCCTCTCCTAAACTTATTCTCAGGGTCGAAAATTTTTCGAAAAAAATAAAAAATTTCTTATGAAATGATAATCTTTTTCTGATCATAATGACACCAAAGGTATGAAATTTGATGGAAATTATGGAATTATGCTCTCGCGAAGTTAGCGGTCTCAACAGTGTTTACGCATTGGCGATTTTGCCCACTTTGAGCCCTATTTTCGGGCAATTCTAATGTACCAGTCGACGAAAATCATAACTTTTTCACTAGAACTGCACTTTTTCTATCGAATGAGTACAAGAAACCACCCATTTACCAATTTCAACTATCCAATAAAGTGGTCAGAAATTGGCAATTTTGCCAATTTCACACAAATTTCAAAAGATGCCAATTTCCAGATATCCAGAATAAACAAGACAGACATTTCTGGCATTAAAATAACGTTTTCTCTGTTCATTAGTCGTGTCCCCAGGCCTCTCTTACATTTCTTTTGCTTTACACTTTGAATTTTTATTCTCACAAAAAAATAGAAGATTTACTGTTATGCAGACTACTGCATAGAAATGGTATAAATGGTATAAATAATATCAGCGTACTTGTGAAAGAATATTAGACTCACCGGTTGACATGTATTGGACGCATGGTGTGTTTTGTTTACTTTTGAACTTTGGCAAAAATCGAACATTTCTGCTATTTTGAGCTCAGTATCAAGGTACTTTTTGTTGTGAAACCAATCAAAATCATCTCAGTTCCTGTAATATGTCTTCCATTCTATAAAATGAGACCAGGAAAACTAGAATGCAACCATAAGTACCATGTGAAAATACATTGCAAAATCACCGTTTTACATGAAAAACACTGTCAGTTTTTTTTTTCTCATTATGCACTGTGTGCTGCAGGATTTTTCTTTATACTGTGCACACTGACCACATAGACCCATTCTTTCATATGTAGGCCTACCAGCTTTCTCTCGCTAGATTTGAGAGTGCTAGAATTTATGCGTACTAGTATGGCACCAACCCTGACGTGGAAGCCGTACTAGTACGGCACCAACCCTGAAAGGGTTGAAGTACTAACAGATGTCTTCTTTGAGGGGCCAGGCCGGGGTTTGGCAGACAGTATCTCGACACCACCACCAGCCTTGAAACACTGCACCCAGTTCCTCACTGAATGCTCACACACACCAACATTCTCCTCTGTTTCTTTCATCTGGTGCCCAGCTTTGTAAAGCCCAATGATTTGAGTTATAGTTTCAGTTGTTAAAGACTTCCTTTTACCCATAATCGAACATATATAGCCCCAAAACCAAAGGGAACACCGGACAAAAGATGGGGTGGATGAGAGACAAAAGTGCAACACTTCCTCTTACCATGTCAGCCACGTGAGCACTAAGGAGTCTTTGTGGAGTGTGGTGGGAGGCCATGATGTCGTGCTAATGGCTGCTACCCAGCATAATGCACTGACGAAAAAAGGCCCCCTCTGTATGGTAGGCCTTTGATTTTCATCACAGCATTATGCAGGGACACTCACCTGGCATAATGCCATGACGAGCACTGTAAAATAATGGCTCCTGGAATTGAACCATAGCAAATAAGAAGTACTTCTTTGTAATAAAAATGGGCAAGGGAGCAAGGAGAAGTGATAAAATGATCCACTTGGGAGAGGGACAAACACCGGAGAGATCTTCAGCCTCATGCAATGTATATGATCAGAAGCCTAGTTATAAGACTGACATTCAGGAACTTGAAAAAAGGGAGCATTAAGAACTGTGATGAGCATATAACATCCAGTACATTATCTCAAAACTTGAGTTAATTGCCCTAGCTTGGAGCCTAGCCATAGTAAAAGAAAAAAGAAGCACAAAGTAAAAACAAAAATGCAATGCGCAATATGAATCGCTCTCCGTCTGGCGAAGGCGACTGTTGTTATATGAAAGGAGAAATGGTCTGATATTGCACGGTATGAAAGAATCACGCACAGTGTAATGAAGCTAATGTAAGCGATGATTTGCAATGTATTACTACGTAGTACTTATCGTTTGCATTCGGCCTCTGATCTCATTTTATAGAATGGAAGACATAACCGAGAACTTTGTTGATTTCACAAGTACAGCGATACTGAAACTCAAATAACGAAATGTTCGTTTTTACCAAGTTTAAGTAAACAAAACACGCCGCTGCGTCAATAGCTGGCTCGGCATTGATCTGTGTTGTTTTTAATGCGCATTTATTATTATTTATACTCTATGCGGTGGTCTTGCGCGGCGGTAAGTCTTCTGTTTTTTGTGAGTAAATTCAGAATATAAAGCAAAGAAATGTGAGAGAGGGCCGCAAGTTGCGACTAATAATTCAGAGAAGCGTTATTTTAATGAAAATATGTCTTATTTATTCTGGATATCTGAGAGAAATTGGCGTCTTTGAGAAATTTGTATTGAAATTGGCAAGGTATGATTTCTGACACTTTATTGGATAGTTGAGAACAACAAATGAACTAACATGCTCATTCGACAGAGAAAAATTCGATTCTAGTGAAAAGAGATTAGCGATTTTCAAATCGTTTAATACATTAAATTACCGATGGGGCTCAGAAAACAAAAATAAGCCAATGGGGTTTCGTAACTTCGGCGAGGGCGCTGGTCCATGCGTTTTGTCAGAGCCTCTGCTGGTGTCATTATGATCGGGTATCGACATTTTCGGCCGACGAAACTAAATTTAGGAGGACATCGACCCTGAAGAAGGCTGTGTTAAGCATTTAAGTACACCCTAAGGCGCTGCTGAAGGCCCCAAGAAAGAACCCACATCTCTCGGGGTGTTTGTAAACTGTTAGCAGACGTAAGCCATGGAGATAGAAACTGATCTCTCAGAAGACAATGGCTGAATTATACTGAAGCTGCTGGGAATCTCGCTGTGTTCTGTGCTGGAGTGATGGCTGTCTTCACTGTCACCTGGCCATGGTAGCTATGTGTACCAGCAGATGTGAAATGCCCGTAAACAACTACCTGTGGTTCACCAAACACGGGCCTTTTGCTCATGATTTGAGGGTGTTTCAGTAACTCGTGCTGGCTGCTTCACTGTGCTTTCCAAAGCCATGCTGACCAGTACCTGGGTACTGTGTGACAATTTACCTGGCCCATTTTAGTGTGGTGATTACATGCGAGATTGTACCGTAGTCTTCTGCAGTCAGTCTGCTGGTTCAATGACTTAAACTTTGTGAAGTGGAGTTCTTTGGCATGACTGTGTGGCTCCCCGAACTAAACCTGTCGTACCTCTGATCAGCAGTGAAACAAAGACTACACAGGCTTTGAAGCATCAAATAATACACCTTCTAAACATAAGAAATTTGTGTGTGTTCTGCGGCAGATATTGAAATTAGCGTCCCAGAAGCCTCTCATTAATATGTTGCCCATTATCATATAATAACGAAGCTGCTGTCATAGAAAAAGCTACCTCAAGGCTCAGCATTTAAACCGCTACTGTGCATTTTCCTTTCTCTTTCATGAAGCAATGAGCAGATTTTTTTATACTTATGCACTCATTGCACAGACCATTATATAATATCTGAAAGCAATTACTGCTCACAACTTGTTTAGTGAACTGACTCAAATATAGAACTAGTGAGAAGTTCCCGACCTCAATGACAGTTTTATGTGACCACTGGAAGAATTAATCAGCAACTATACCATTATTTAAACATTACTTTATCCACTCTTGAAATTTCCTTGTTACTGACCTGGCTGATTTATTATTGCAGTAGCTCTATCATCAACTAAAATATGCTGTCTAACATTTCTACATTACTCCTTTCTACCTCAACCAACTACAAAATGCCCATTTTCAACATCTATGATTATTATGATCAATCTTACCCCATTCCCCACTTTCACAGTAGAAAATTAATCTGAAATGGAGGAAAAAATATTGTAAGGAAAAAAGTTGAAAACATTAAAAATAATGGTCTCAATATGATGATAACTGTATCATGGTAATTTAAATTGTGATTTTTATTTTTATTATCATCGACTACACCAAGTGCGAGGAAATGACTTAAACACGCACTGCGTCGTCATCATTCACTCCGTCACTGTCAGCTGCCAGGCATGCTCCCACTGGTGAAACTGCTGCATCAACTTGCCCGTCAGCTCGGAGTGCGAGCTGTGCCTCCCACTTCAGTGAAGTCGGCTCCCAATTTCCTGAGATCCCTTGCGTCAATATTTGCTTGGCTCCCGCTCCAACAGCACGTAGATCATAAGGCTCGTTTGTCTCCGCTCTCTCCCTATCTGGCATTAACGTAAATGCGCTGGAAGTCAGGCTACAAAGCACTCGCTTCACCCCTCACTCCAACTGCGTGACCTGCAGCTTCTTCCATTATGCTCTCCAGATGGTTCTATTTTGTTTTAAATCTCTCTAAATGTCACGAATAGAACACTCTGTCCTGCTTGAATAATACTTTGGTAACCCTGTACCTCAAAATGTAGTTTTCTGCAGTATGTTCGCACTGCACATTGACCTCAGACATCTCCCGCCTCCGGCAACTCTCCCTTGTTTACTCACCACCCGCTTCACGCCCGGCTCTCTTTGCTACGATGGACCTCGGCCAATACTGCATTGAATAGTGTAAATGAATAACACTACACTTGGCGTAAATTGGCTCGAATTAACACCTAAAGGCACGGTTGAAAACTTTAGATACAAACATGTGCTTCGGCTCTATTTGTTGTCACCCGTCTGAAGAACGTTTCGCGGTATGCGATGCTGTTGTGTTATTCGCATTGTTTAGTGCTTGTAACAACTAAATCAAATCATAATAAACCCAAAAGCTTCTGGTGCCAACCTGTTAAAGTGAGGTATACTGTCGGGTGAAAAGAAGATAATGAAATGCGGAGTGATTGAAAAAATTATCTAACAAACCCATTCGCTTTCATCACTACTATCTTGCACAACAAAGAATCAGGAAATGTTGTTACTGAAAAATGCAGAATAACCAGAGATCTAAATAAGATGAAGAACTGATGTGAATAAGCAAACAATTATCATGGACGTGTTCTGATCAGTATCATATCTGAAAAACAGGCGAAGGATCATGTAATTGCTCCAAATAGTGCTGCTGATGATGGAGGCTGAGCCGGCAAGCGACTTGATTTGAGATTTAAGAAACCGTGGTAATACATACACCAGCCAATAAGGCATGGTGAACTGCCAATTTGACAAAAATGACTCAATATGTGCGAACAAAAACACATAGGCTACTGAAAATTAAAACTGGCTGGTAATTTGAATGAAGGCAGGCCTGTTTTGGAGAAGAGAATCTTGGCAGGACACATTACTCGGGAGAAGCAGGCTGAGTATGTGTGGCAGCTGCTGTGGTGCAAGTGAAGCCTTTTACTAAATGTCACTGAAAACTCTAGTGTTCAGAAAAACTGTATCATCAAGACAACACTGTGTGTGATATTGAGCAAGAAGCTGGGCATGAATGCTAGAAGACTGTGTTTACTGACAGTTCTATGACATGTTTAACACTGTGAAACAACCTCGGAAAATAAATTGGTTCCCTCACCTCTGGCAATGAACAGTATCTGCTATCTCGCGACAACAGGAAAGCAAGTGCGGGGAGAGATGAGCCTCATCAAAGTGAAGTTCTTTGCCTCGCAATACCCTTTCCTCACTCCAGCCCGTAACCCGGCAGGCCGATGGCTCAGAAATTTCAAAGAAACTGTACACAAGCCAGTGTTTCAAGAAGATAACGTGACCTCCGAACGCTGAACATTTAACAGTTCATCACTTCGGTAATCTCGGTGCATAAACGCTATAGGCAGGCTTTGGGGTGACTGCGGGAGCGAGCTCTGGCGGAAAGAGCTGTGACTTCAATGTGTGCAGAGGAGGATTTTGAAGAGGGTTTGAGACTGTGCTGGTGTGTGTTGTGGCGTGAAGCCATGGGGTGGTGAAGAGATAATGGAGAAGTAGTGGAGGACGATGGCTAACATACAAGTGCAAAGACCTTCATATACAGCTGCCAACGAACTACCTTTCGAAAATGCTTAAGAAGGAAGAAGAGAAGATGGACAAAGTGCCTTCTTCAGGGTGGGAGCATTTGTTCTAAGTGGAGTGGTGTAAGCATTTATGGATGAACATCATCTGGCTTTTAGCTGTTACGGAAACTGCTGTTGGCAACATATACAATGTTTGCTATTGGCCTGTCCCCATTTAGAAATCTTAAAGAAGACACCGAAAACTGACTCTGACTTTAGGTATTTTGTGACGAAGTCGGTGACAAAGCTGGTCTAGTGACGTTAAAAAGCGAAATGAGCCAGCGACTTTTTGCAGCAAGTCTTTTATGGAATGGGATTCGCTCACAAACTAATGATCGCCTCATCTGTCACTCCCGTCAGAAAACAATGAGACATGAATAAAACAATAATAACCTGACACTTACCTGTATTGAAGAGTTTTTGATGTGTGGAAGATGGGAGGAGGGGAGAGGATGGCAGAGTTACTATTGTGCAAGAAAGGTATAAAATACCGACAATATGAAAGTTAAGACACATGTGCAACATCTGGATATCTTTATTGTAGTAGACATTTCGCCATCCAGTGGCTTTATCAATACAGATTCTAGGACATAATAGGAAGACAGTAGAACTATATACAAAAGATGAGGTAATCAGTCCCTCGGCCTTGGAGTTAGTGTTCACAGCATCGTGGTGGAGGAGAATCTGGAGCAAAGACAAGAAGACTGGCGGTTTATATAGGCGTCAGTGGATAGGGACGGGCAGCAGACGAGGGCAAAGTCACTGGTAGGCGGGATTCCCCAGTGGAAGTAGGTCCTTCCCAAAGAGATGGGTAAGTTGCAGCAGCCGTGAAGGTGTTGTAGATGTCCTCTGAACCAAGATTCCATGATGTTGCAGTGTCTGACAAGTTGTGCAAGAAAGGTATAAAATACCGACAATATGAAAGTTAAGACACATGTGCAACATCTGGATATCTTTATTGTAGTAGACATTTCGCCATCCAGTGGCTTTATCAATACAGATTCTAGGACATAATAGGAAGACAGTAGAACTATATACAAAAGATGAGGTAATCAGTCCCTCGGCCTTGGAGTTAGTGTTCACAGCATCGTGGTGGAGGAGAATCTGGAGCAAAGACAAGAAGACTGGCTGCTGCAACTAACCCATCTCTTTGGGAAGGACCTACTTCCACTGGGGAATCCCGCCTACCAGTGACTTTGCCCTCGTCTGCTGCCCGTCCCTATCCACTGACGCCTATATAAACCGCCAGTCTTCTTGTCTTTGCTCCAGATTCTCCTCCACCACGATGCTGTGAACACTAACTCCAAGGCCGAGGGACTGATTACCTCATCTTCTGTATATAGTTCTACTGTCTTCCTATTATGTCCTAGAATCTGTATTGATAAAGCCACTGGATGGCGAAACGTCTACTACAATAAAGATATCCAGATGTTGCACATGTGTCTTAACTTTCACAGAGTTACTATTGTTTGGAAGGGGAATCCCCTTCCATAAAGACTTCAGGTACCAAGTCCTTTTCTGGGGTTACTTCCCTTCTTTACTTTTTTATTGCCACTAGAACCAGCTTGAGTGTCACTGGACCCCTGTCGCTCAAAAAATTGTTCCAGAAAGGTCTGTTTCTGGCATTTCTTTAAAATTTGCCTAAAACGAGACAAGACATTGTCATTGAACACATCGCATACACGGCCTGCAACAGCTCTGTCAGGGTGATATTCCTCCACAAATCTTTCCATCCTAGTCCACACTGCACACATCTCCTTAATCTCTGAAGAAAGCAACTTCTTCCCTCTCTCTTCCTCCTCCTCTGAAGCAATTTCCTGAGCTGTGGTCTGTTGCTGTTGCAGATTAAGGTCTAGCAGCTCTTCAGTGGTTAGATCTTCAATATGGTCCTCCACTAACTCTTCCACATCCTCGCCACTAACCTCCAACCCCATGGACTTCCCCAATGCCACAAAACACTCCACAATTGGCATAGGGTTATCAGGGTCAGCCTCAAACCCTTCAAAATCTTTGTTGAGGACACATTCTGGCCACAATTTTCTTCAAGCAGAGTTCATCGTCCTGGAAGTCACTTCCTGCCAAGCCTTACGTCTAAGGCTCATGCAATGGAGGATACTGAAGTGATCTTTCCAGAACTCTCTTAGGGTCAATTCAGAGTCTGACATTATGTTAAAGCACCTCTGAAACACTGCTCTGGTGTAGAGTTTTTTGAAGTTTGAAATGATCTGCTGGTCCATGGGCTGGAGAAGAGGAGTGGTATTAGGGGGCAAGAACTTCAATGTGATGAAATTAAACTCCTTCACCATTTGCTCTTCCAAGTCTGGAGGATGAGCAGGAACAATGTCCATTACCAGGAGGTTTTTCATACGACCACTGATTTCTAAGCTAAATCACGAAAATCAAGCCAATATTTTGACGAAAAGAGTTGCCAATTTCCAAAATTCACGATATTCAAGGGGGACGAAATTTAAGGGTCCACTGTATTAACTAGACTCAACATACGAGGAAAACAGGATTCAATTCCCACCACCTTAAAAAAAAAAAAAGTTATTTTTTGTAATTTGTCAAAAATAATAGTGATCCCTACCTTACATTGTAACTGTTGTTACATATGAATGTGGAAAAGTGGTGAGAGGGTTGACGAGGCTCTACTAGGCCTAATTAGTTGTTGGTCAGAAAATGTTAGGTGGTGGCAGCTGTGATCACACTTGGCTGAGATGATGGATGTGGTTCTTGTGTTGATGTGAATGGCTGTGGTTCTTGGGTTGATGTGAATGGCTGTGGTTCTTGGGTTGATGTGAATGGCTGTGGTTCTTGGGTTGATGTGAATGGCTGTGGTTCTTGGGTTGATGTGAATGGCTGTGGTTCTTGGGTTGAGGTGAATGGCTGTGGTTCTTGGGTTGATGTGAATGGCTGTGGTTCTTGTGTTGATGTGGATGGCTATGGTTCTTGTGTTTATGTGGATGGCTGTGGTTCTTGTCTTGATGTGGATGACAGTGGTTCTTGTCTTGATGTGGATGACAGTGGTTCTTGTCTTGATGTGGATGACAGTGGTTCTTGTGTTGATGTGGATGACAGTGGTTCTTGTGTTGATGTGGATGACAGTGGTTCTTGTGTTGATGTGGATGACAGTGGTTCTTGTCTTGATGTGGATGACAGTGGTTCTTGTGTTGATGTGGATGACAGTGGTTCTTGTGTTGATGTGGATGACAGTGGTTCTTGTGTTGATGTGGATGACAGTGGTTCTTGTGTTGATGTGGATGACAGTGGTTCTTGTGTTGATGTGGATGACAGTGGTTCTTGTGTTGATGTGGATGACAGTGGTTCTTGTGTTGATGTGGATGACAGTGGTTCTTGTGTTGATGTGGATGACAGTGGTTCTTGTGTTGATGTGGATGACAGTGGTTCTTGTGCTGATTTCTCAATGAAGAATTGTCAGCAGTTGATGGGATGTACAACAGCACTTAAAATACTTTAATAGTACTCAATCCAGTGAATGCATCAAAGACACATTTTGTGGCAAAACTACAACCTACACATTTGACTCTAGAAACTCCAAGATTCTGGGATGAATATGAGGGTAATAGAGGAATAAAATAATGCTTAAACCAGTCAACAAACAGTTTCACTTGTTCATGCTGCCTTTGACTATCAAATACAAGGCAAACAGGTACCATATGGCTTACTTCCTAAAACATGGGGATTCTGTGAGCAATAAATCACCACAGGCTTGCACCTAAAATCACATGATACATAATGACACAGAAGCAAACTGAAATAATCTTTATGAGCTTTGAATTCGGGTGCAAAATTATATTGCTTGCTAGTGAAAATTCTAAACAACATCTTTGAAAATAATCCTGTCTCATCAGCATTAACCCTTAAACCTTTCAGGGTCTAGAGGCTCTCTCCTAAACTCGTTCTCAGGGTTGAAAAATTTTTTGGGGAAAAAAAAAAAAGAAAATTTTTTTCTTATGAAATGATCGAGAATCTTTTCCTGGTCATAATGACACCAAAAGTATGAAATTTGATGGAAAACTTACAGAATTGTGCTCTCGCGAAGTTAGCGGTCTCGATGATGTTTATGCATCGGCGATTTCACCCACTTTGAGCCCCATTTTCGGCCAATTCCAGTGTACTAGTGGACAAAAATCATATTTATTTCACTAGAACTCCATTTTTTTCTATCGAATGAGTACAAGAAACCACCTATTTACCAATTTCAACTGTCAAATAAAGTGGTTAGAAATTGACAATTTTGCCAATTTCCAAATAGGGTCCAGAATAAACAAGACAGACATTCCTAGCACTAAAATAACAAGTTCTCTGTTCGTTAGTTACGTCCCCAGGCCCCTATTTTGAACTTTGGTAAAAAATCGAACATTTCTGCTACTTTGAGCTCAATTTCAAGGTAGTTTTCATTGTGAAACCAATCAAAATCATCTCAATTTCTGTAATATGTCTTCCATTCTATAAAATGAGACCAAGAAAACTAGAATACAACCATAAATACCACACAAAAATACAGCACAAAGTTGCCATTTTCATCCAAAAACACGGTCAGTTTTTTTTTTCTCATTACTCACTGTGTGCTGCAGGATTTTTTTTATACTGTGCACACTGACCATATAGACCCATTCTTTCATATATAGGCCTACCAGCTTTCACTCGCAAGATTTGAAGGCGCTAGAATTTAGGCGTTCTAGTACGTCAATAACCCTGGTGCGTAAGCAGTACTAGTACGTCGGAAACCCTGAAAGGGTTAAACTATGTGTGGAATACATGTCAGAGGGCTAGGCTGTGTATAACATATGCCAAACATCTGATTATTTCCAGCTTTCAAATTTGTCACCTCACCATCTTAGGTGGTGTCATGATTTGGTAACACCAATAATTCGTGACACCATAAAGAGCCCTGACACTACCTAGTGTGCCACAAACACTAAGTGGTGCCACAAGCCATGACACCAAACAGTTATATTACCACTTATAAATAGGGTGTGGAACTAACAAAAAAATACACCATTTAACCTAATATTTTTCATATTGATGATAAAAGTGAAACTCAGCCTAAGTGTCTAAAACTGATGATTCTAGTGAAACCTTATTACTTCAAATTACTACTTCATGATCCATTTATGAATCCGACCGACTCAAACACTTATTACCAGTACACAATGGCCAATGCATCTTTCAGTGAAATCTTGTCTTGGAAAGTGAAAAGATATTACTGTTGAAGCAGTGTACCTGTTCTTTACAATACTAATGCTGATGTCCTGTGCTCATAAGAACAATATATCAAAATACCGAGCACAAATAAATTGGGTTTACTTTTGTGAGAAATGCATCTGCTGCATTTCTCTCACAAAAGTAAACCCAGGAGAGATTATTAGTTGTACAAAATAGAAGTGATCCAGTATTCGAAGGAGATATTCAGTGAATTCTTTTATCCCTTAACAAACATTGTTAATGAAGTCTGGTCCTAAGAGGAAGAATGTTATGAAATTGAGTTAAATGAAATCAATGGACATGCTTGCTAGGAATAATACAGTGGCACATGTTAAGTGACAACACCTCAGCCGCCAGCACCTTGGTTACCACTACAGCCAGCACCAGTCACCAGCACAGTCAACACCACAGGTGCAAACTCCAAGTCATCACTGGATGATTCTAAACAGGAATCATTCCTTATTACAATCATCCCATCTCTCACCAACACTTTCACCCAATCTGCATTCCATCAATCATTTTCAAAGGTAAGTACTGTTGGTAGATGGCCAATGTGTTAAAAAAAAAAATGTATTAAAACAGTTTGTGTAATGAGGTACTGGAGGCTTCTAGATTCTCTGAGGCCTCTAAGAATGCTTTCCAGAAATTTGGAGCAATTACATTATATTATGTAAGGATTATATGAGCATGTTGCAGGTCAGAGGGCCATCTGAACAGTGATGTCAGTTCAATTCTGACAAGACAGCAACTGAATGAATGATGGCAATTACAATTTTATCTTTTTTGGGTGGTCCTACCTCAATGACAGAGGGCTGGTGTGTTAAAAAAAAAAAGTAATTAGAGCTTGTAAACAATGAAATAATGCAAGATTAATAATTTGAAATAAATAACACACCACAAAGTGCTCCCTCCCACCAACAACCTCCTATTCTGGTAAATATTCATAAAGACCTATCTCAAGTAAAAATTATAAACAATGATGCACATTAAACCCGTTACCTTTGTTTTATCAAAGAAACTACATTATCCCAAATAATGAAAAAATAATACACTTTATTCAATACTTAAAACTGTATCTCACACTTGGTTGTAATGGCAGAGTAAAGAAGCAACGTGCAAAATATACACTTGAATAATTTCTTGTGGGAAAACAACTTACAAGTTACAAACAAATTTCACAATGATGCACATAAATATACAAGATGAATATGCTTGTATGCTTATGTATACAAGATGAATATGCTTATGCATGATCATGACACTATAACTCAGAATATTTATTAAAAACAGTTGTAACTAACAGGCAACTTAAGGGCATGAGGACAATGCTGTCATGTTGTTTAATGCTGCCAACAATATATGGAACAAAGATGACAAGTCAGAAGAAATATGGAAGCCAATTTAGCAAGCGTTCCTCATAGCTACAAGTATGTACACTATGTTGCTGAACTTAAATTTTGTTTTCACAAACAATGTATAAAAATATACATAATTTGTTTGGCTTACTTTAACTTAAGAACGTAAGTTACAGGTTACTGGATTCTTTCTGAAAAGACTCTCAACTGTAATTCAATTCTGATATTAAACATTAAAAAACTCTGTTAATAAAAAATGCTATTGACTTTTATGTGCTAATTTTAACACTTGTAATATTATTTGAAACTAATGAAGACATGTAGAAAATACTAGTGAAAGCTGTCCATCCCAGCAACATTACTAAATGGCTTTCACAAGATTTTTTATGATAAAGATGATGACAAAACACAATATTATTAGATATATAGATATTGGATGAACTCTGGAAACAAGTGAGTGTTGGTGTCTGTACTGAGGTGGAGCAAGAGCAGACCTGGACTACAGCATACAGCAGTTGAGCTGAGGCATAGGTATCAGGCACAGCAGTCATGCACAGTATAGATTACCTTCTGCAATGTTAGGTATCTGATCTTGATCTTTCCATCCGAGTTTATCTGGCGTGGAGGCACACGAGGCTAGTTGGAGGTCAACCATTAATGCCATTACTGTATCTAGCTACATTAATTCCAATACATATGATCTTTTTCTTTTATACTGCCATCATCTCAAATTCATTAGAAATTAATACAAGTCCATAACAAAGTCGAAATTAAAATATTTTTATTATTTTTATATTGTTATTTAACTTTTCTTGGAGTTTGCACAACAGAGTTTTCTGCCTCTATTTCAAATTTCATATTAGCCTTGCCAGGTACTCAATAATTTCCTTTAAAATTTCATAGTCAATATAATCTTATTTTGTACATAAAATAATAGTCTCAATAGAGAAACAGCACACTTCTAAACATTTTTCCTAAATGTACACCACTGTGTACAGTAAACCCTCTCATAATGCAGCCCAATATAGGGCAATTTTGGCTGAAAGGCACTGAAAAACTGCAACATTCGTTTTGTATCGCTAAGAAACCCTTGATATTATGCTCTGTAAATCTACAAAATTAAGCAATGTGCAAAATTTAGGTAGTAAACTCTGTAAATTTCCAAAACTTGTACTCAGGGACACAAGTGGAGCCCTGGCAGCTACCAGCTTCCCAATGAGAGAAACACAGGTTCATAAGTGGAGCCCCAGCAGCTCCCAGTGAGTGAGAGGAACTCCGGGACACAAGTGGAGCCCCGGCAGCTCTCAGTGAGTGAGTGAAAGGAAATCAGGGGCACAGGTGGGGTCCTGGTAGCTCCCAGCTTCCCAGTGAGAGGAACTCCGGGACACAAGTGGAGCCCCAGCAGCTCCCAGTGAGTGAGAAGAACTCAGGGTCACAAGTGGAGCCCTGGCAGCTCCCAGTGAATGAAAGGAACTCAGGGTCACAAGTGGAGCCCCAGCAGCTCCCAGTGAGTGAGAGGAACTCACTAGAAAATATTTTCCTTAGCTAACAAACATTTTTCAAAATCTATATAACTTATGAATGCCTAATTTAGAAACAGAATATGTATAAAAAGCTTGAAGAGAATATTTAGTACATTACTATCAAGAATACACTAAAGCTCAGCATAAGACTAGGACTACTACTTGGATTAACCCAGAATACAACTTCAAAATAATTACAAATTTCAGTGCCTTAACAGTTATGTACTTATGAAATCCTACTTAACAGTCTTTGTCTAAATCTTAAGCAACAGTTAAATATTAGGTTTAGTTTGCCCAAAATGCATTGCATACTAGTGGCTTTTTATGCCTACCATTGTTTTATTAAATGTAAACTACATTATCTGTGCCACATAAAAAAATAAAAATTGTATGTTGGCTATCAAGTGTGAAAAAGTAATTAAATGATAAAGTTGTGTGGTAGAAGAATGATTTCAGAGCCCGGCCATAGGCCAACCCTTAACACAAATGACTTTGTCATTTGTGTTAAGGGTTGGCTACTACATCTTATGCCACATTGTTCCATAGTGGCAATTCTTCACATCTGGTTACAACCTACCATATTACTGGGAGCTGGGCACATACAGCACAAACTGTCACAGACCTTAAAAAAGAAACAACCACCATCTCCTACCCATTATATTACAATTGTACTTTTCATGGTTATTACAGAAAACAACCACCTTTTGCGCATGTTACATTCCAGAAAAATGGAGCTATACATGAAAATACGATAGGTGGAATGAATGACCACCTCCAAAAAAGACAAGCAATTTTTCTTCTAGATACATAATACACCTAATATAATAAAGTACTGTACAATGATTTTATAAGGCATGCAGATATTAAAGGTACATGAAAGCATGTTGTTATAGTATGATACAGAATGATTTAAACTAGCATAACCTATTAGTCAAGCAATGTCAATGCAATGACCTTTAATTCTGGTTGTTATTGTTATTTAACTGGCTTGATGTCAGTGGAGGCTTGGTGTGGTCCTAATGGGGTACAAATGAGATGGCTGGGGTTCATGAAGTGGAGGGCTGAGATTCATAAATTTAAGTAGATGGCTAGGATTTGTGACCTGAAGCGGATGGCTGGGATTCGTGGGCTGAAGTGATGGCTGAGATTGGTGGGCTGAAGTGGATAGCAGGGATTCATTGGAAGAAGTGGATGACTTGAGTTCATGGGTTGAAGTGAGTGGCTGGGGTTTGTGGGATGAGGTTCAATAGTGTTGTTACTTATGGGATTCCTGAAGTATTCTGTCATGCATTACCCAGCATTACTTATACAGCTGGCAGTAGGGTATCACTGCTTGGCTCAGCATCCATTTCAGAGCAGTATTTCTAGTGTGTATGCTCTGCATACAAAGGGGCTTTGGCATGTACACCCAACTATTATATTCCTCTGTACAACCATGTAATTTGTCAAAATAAACATCTTAATCTTAAAGTCTGCAAGTTTAGCAGCAACATGGAAGTGTTCACATATATGTTGTAGTGTTAACTGTTTTTTCTGTAGGCTTTTCTTCCTCATCCTCTTCTACTGTGTGAGTCCTGCCTATCTGAGAACTGAGCACCACCATTTCCTCTGGACTCGCTTCTTCCTCGTCATTTTCTAAGATTTCACTGACATTTTATGGCTGCATTTCTTCAAAGCCATCACTTGACAATCTCCTTGTCATTTAATCAATTTCTTGGCTTTGACTCTCAAATGAGGGAAAAAACCTGTGAAATTATTCACCACATTCAACAAATTTTCCCCAGCCTGAATTTATTATTAATCTGGGCAAGTTATTCCATGTAGCTTTGATGCGTGGTAAGGAAATGTTGAATTCATGGCAGAACTCAGGCAATCCATTGCTCTGGCTTAATTACACCTTGATCCAGTGGTTGTATCAGTCATGTCATATCTGATGGTACAAAACCTTTACATTTGGGTTCAAATCCTGCAACAGTTCACAATAAGCATGGGAAAGAGAGTCAGGACAATCTTGAATGCAAGGTTCTTGCTACAGACATAAAACATGACTTCAGGAATAAAATGATCCTTAAACCAGTCAATAAATAATTCCTCTGTCATCCATGCTGACTGGATTAGCTGCCAGATAACAGGCTAAGTGGTTTTGTCTTTTCATTTTAAAGCACAGAGATTCTTTGATCAATAAACAAGCAAGGGTCTGCTTGCTTACTGCAACAGGTGATGTTGCATTAGCAAACAGCATCAAATAAATGGTCCTTTGCTGTCTGGAATCCAAAAGCATTTTTTCTTTGTTCGATGATGGAAGTTCTAGAAAGTATCTCTTTCCGAACAATCTTGTCACATCAATATTAAACACTTGTTCAAGTATACAGCGACGCTCAGAAATAATTTCCAACAACCTGGCAGCAAAATCCCCTGCCGCTGCTGTTTGGTCGGCAGAGGCACTCTTCCCACTGAACTTTATGCGATGAAGCTCACTGTTCAATCTAAAATGATTAAACTATTCAAGACTAAATGTACACTCATTTGCAGGCTTTCTTTCCTGCTCATGCACAGCTTTATTATAAGAAGATGAAGCTTTCTCATAGACTGCAAAGAAATTAAGTGGTGCATGTTTCTGTTGTCTCCTGAATCAAGTTATTCAGGATTATTTTAGTTTTATTTAGCTGTATCAACCACTTTATAATTTTTTTCAATGAGTCACAATTTGGGTTACCTATAACACAAGCTCTTATCTTCTCAATGTCTTCACCTGAAGGAACTGTTAATTCCCTTGCCCTACAGGCCTGGACTGCATCAACCACATTTACACCACCTTTAACCCTTTCAGTGTCGGATCCATAGTACGTATTACGGCTTGAGAGCCAGTGTTGGTCCCGTAATACTACCCCAAAATTCTAGCGCCTTCAAATCTAGTGGGAGAAAGCTGGTAGGCCTGCATGTGAAAGAATGGGTCTGTGTGAGTCAGTGTGCGCAGTATGAAAAAAAATCGGGTCACCCGCATTGCATTATGGGCGTGCTAATTCAGTACTCCTTGGTCACCAACCCTAGCGGTAAGGAATACCTCCCTCTCCAGCATATTGGGACTCTTCCCTTCCCAAGTGATAGTTCTAACACAGATTGAAGTGTCAGTGAAGATGAATCGCATGGTTTTGAGGAGTTTGTGCCAGAAAGCAATGCCCAGGATACCAGAAATAGTGATGAAAACCCAGACCATTATCAACCTTCCACCAAGTCAGACAAAGTGACTTATTTCCATGTGGGGGTGGGGGGGAAGACAGCATAGTTGAGGAAGACAGTGTGGGTTGTGGGGAAGGCAACATCAGTGGTGAGGTAGGCAGCGTGGGTCTGTGTAAACATAGCGACGCATGTGTAGATTACCTAGGATAACCCAAAAAAGTCAGACAAAGTGACTTATTTCCATGTGGGTGGTGAGGAAGATGGCATGGGTGGTAGGGAAGACAGTGTGGATAGTGGGGAAGGCAGTGTGGGTAGTGGGGAAGGCAGTGTAGGTACAGGGGGGGGGCAGTGTGGGTAGTGGAGAAGGCAGTGTGGATGATGGGGAAGGCAGTGTGGGTTGTGGGGAATACGGCAAGGGTGGTGGGGAAGACAGTGTAGGTAGTTGGGAAGACTGAGTCGGTGGTGGGGAAGGCTGCGTGGGTTTGCGTAAACAGGTTTTGTCAACAATATAATGATAACAATTTTGTGCAGTAAAGTGATAAGAGTATCAAATGATTTAGATAAAGAAAAACTGAATATCAAATTGTGGAGGAGGAGTATGGAAGAAGTGAATGTTTTCAGATATTTAGGAGTTGACGTGTCAGCGGACGGACTTATGAAGGATGAGGTTAATCATAGAATTGATGAATGAAAAAAGGTGTGGTGCATTGAGGTATATGTGGAGGCAAAAAATGTTATCTATGGAGGCAAAGAGGGGAATGTATGAAAGTATAGTAGTACCAACACTCTTATATGAGTGTGAAGCTTGGGTTGTAAATCCTGCAGTGAGGAGGTGGCTGGAGGCAGTGGAGATGTCCTGTCTAAGGGCAATGTGTGGTGTAAATATTATGCAGAAAATTCAGTGTGTGGAAATTAGGAGAAGGTGTGGAGTTAATAAAAGTATTAGTCAGAGGGCTGAAGAGGGTTTGTTGAGGTGGTTTGGTCATTTAGAGAGAATGAATCAAAGTAGAATGACATGGAGAGCATATAAATCTGTAGGGGAAGGCAGACGGGGTAGGGGTCATCCTCGAAAAGGTTGGAGGGAGGGGGTAAAGGGTGTTGTGGGTGAGGGGTTTGGACTTCAGGAAAGTGTGCGTGAGCTTGTTAGATAGGAGCGAATGGAGACGAATGGTATTTGGGACCTGACGAGCTGTTGGAGTGTGAGCAGGGTAATATTTAGTGAAGAGATTCAGGGAAACCGGTTATTTTATATAACCAGACTTGAGTCCTGGAAATGGGAAGTACAATGCCTGCACTCTAAAGGAGGGGTTTGGGATATTGGCAGTTTGGAGGGATATACTGTGTATTTTTGATACGTATATACTTCTAAACTGTTGTATTCTGGGCACCTCTGCAAAAACAATGATTATGTGTGAGTGAGGTGAAAGTATTGAATGATGATGAAAGTATTTTCTTTTTGGGGATTTTCTTTCTTTTTGGGTCACCCTGCCAACTTGTTGAAAAACAAAAAAATTGTGCAGTTATTGTGTTGCATACAACGAGTGGATATACATACATTATGCACTATATTGGTCTCACAGGCCACAAAAGTAACTTGAGAAATAAAATATTAAAAAATAAAAGAAAAAAGTAGAATAAAAGTAAATATATTATTACCGAGTGACTGGCACTCGCCATAAGTGGTTCACTTTCTGTCAACTTCACGCCTCTATACCTCGGTAAATATTGATATAACACTCAGAGAAATATTCTTAAGATTTTGCTAAGAAAAAATAATTTTTTTTACCGAATATTTTTTGACAGAGTTAGTTAACCCTTTGACTGTTTACGCCGTATAAATACGTCTTACACGCCACTGTTTCTGATGTAATTATACACATAAATTCTAGGGGCTTCAAATCAAGCAGAAGAAAGCTGGTAGGCCTACATGTGAGACAATGGGTCTCCATGGTCAGTGTGCACCAGATAAAAAAAAATCGGGGACCCAGTGGTGCATTGTGGGAATGCCATTTCAGTCCTCCTTTTTCAGCATGCTTAGCAGTAAGAAATATTTGACTCCCCAGCAAATCTGGGACTCTTCTCTTCCCAAGTGATGCTCTAACACAGATGGAAGTGTCAGTAAAGATCAATTTCATGATTTCCAGGAGTTTGAGACCAAAAGCAATGGAGGAGGAGGAGGAGGAGGAGGCAGAGGAGGAGGAAGAGGCAGAGGAGGAGGAGGAGGCAGAGGAGGAGGTGGAGGAGGAGGAGGCAGAGGAGGCAGAGGAGGAGGAGGAGGCAGAGGAGGAGGAGGAGGAGGCAGAGGAGGAGGAGGAGGCGGAGATGGAGGAGGAGGCAGAGGAGGAGGAGGAGGCAGAGGAGGAGAAGGTGGAGGAGGAGGAAGAGTAGGAGGAGGAGGAGGTGGAGGAAAAGGAGGAGGCAGAGGAGGAGGAGGAGGAGGAGGTGGAGGAAGAGGCAGAGGAGGAGGAGGAGGCAGAGGCAGAGGAGGAGGCAGAGGAGGAGGAGGAGGCAGATGAGGAGGCTGAGGAGGAGGAGGAGGAGGCAGAGGAGGAGGAGGCAGAGGAGGAGGAGGCAGAGGAGGAGGAGGAGGAGGAGGAGGAGGAGGAGGAGGAGGAGGAGGACGAGGAGGAGGAGGAGGAGGAGGAGGACGAAGAGGAGCAGGAGGAGGAGGAGGAGGAAGAAGAGGAGGAGGAGGAGGAGGAGGAGGAGGAGGAAGAGGAGGAGGAAGAGGAGGAGGAGGAGGAGGACGAGGAGGAGGAAGAAGAGGAGGAGGAGGAGGTGGCGGAGGAGGTGGCGGAGGAGGTGGCGGAGGAGGTGGCGGAGGAGGTGGCGGAGGAGGTGGCGGAGGAGGTGGCGGAGGAGGTGGCGGAGGAGGTGGCGGAGGAGGTGGCGGAGGAGGTGGCGGAGGAGGTGGCGGAGGAGGTGGCGGAGGAGGTGGCGGAGGTGGCGGAGGTGGCGGAGGTGGCGGAGGAGGTGGCGGAGGAGGTGGCGGAGGAGGTGGCGGAGGAGGTGGCGGAGGAGGTGGCATTGGCGGTGGTGATGGTGGTGGTGATGGTGGTGATGATGTCATCATCATGTTTACTCACATCTTCAAGCAGAGTATAGCACTTTGTCTGGATTTTTTTTGGGTTATCCTAGGTAATTTACACTATGTACACTTGTATTTATGTGTACCTGTGAGACAGAGATAGACAGATAGAAAGAGAGAGACAGATTCAAAGAGATAGAATGAGGGAGAAAGATAATTAGATAGAATGGAGGGGAAGCAGCATCCTACTCCATTGTTTTGACAGGCGGTAGGGGGAGTGAGTAATGAGACAATATGTCATTTTGACAGCTGCTGACTCCTGACTCAAAACAATTATAAGCCACACACTCGCACACAAGACAAGCTTGCTGAATGAAGATAATAGCAGTTATATGAAAGTATCTAGTGACTATATATGTGTATATATATTATAGAAACCAGAAGGAAGAATGGAAGGCAGGAATGAAGGAAGGACGAGATGAAAGGAAGGAAAAAAGTAAGGAAAGACGAAAGAATGTAGGAAGGAAGGTAGGAAAGGAATGTAGGAAGGTAGGTAGGAAAGCACTGCAGGAAGGTAGGTAGGAAAGGATTGCAGGAAGGTAGGAAAGGAATGCAGGAAGGTAGGAAAGGAATGCAGGAAGGTAGAAAAGAAGGTAGGAAAGGAATGGAGGAAGGTAGGAAACGAATGCAGGAAGGAAGGAATGATGACACACGACCATTTACCTAGGATAACTACATAACACAACTGCCTGCTAATACTTTGAAGGAAACTGCTCAGAGAAGGTGTTTTGTCTTTGCACATAAAAAAAAAAAGTCCACAAAAATGCACACACACTGGTTTTATGTGTGAGGAATGTAAAACACCATTGTGTATGACACCATGTTTCAAAGAGTTCCACAAGCTGCAGAACTTCCAGGAATATGTTTGGTGAGTGTACATTGGTATATATATTATAGAACAATAGTAATAAACAATTTTTTGTATTGTTTGTTTTTGTAAACAAGTTTTGTAAACAATATATTGATAATTATGTTTGTGTGCTTATTGTGTTGTATACATTGCACCTTACTTTGGTCTCACAGGCCACATAAGTTACGTGAAAAAAATAAAATAGTGAAAAAAACAACAAACCTTCAAATACAAGTAAACCAAAGTTTACCAGGTGAGCGGCAGTCACCGCTGTTGCCATACGCGGCTCATTTTCTGCAAACTTCACGCCTCTATATCTCGGTAAGTACTGATGGCAATTTTTTTTTTTTGGACTAAAACACTCAGAAAAATAATCTTAACATTTTCATAAGAAAAAATAATTTTTTTTTTCGAATATTTTGCGACATAGAATGACAGTTTCAGAAAGGGGCCTGCGACAGTCAAAGGGTTAAGGATCAGGGGTCTCAACACTGAAAGGGTTAAGTATATCTATTACCTCTATTTTCTTCACTAGAGGCATAGTTTCACACTCAAACTTCTTGGCATCTTCATCTACATTAGATGTCGTTCTTGATGCCATTAATAATAGACACTGCAAGGGGCAATAAAAAAATTAGAAATGGAGTGATAACACAAAAGTGAGCAATTGTAAGGCATGTGTCCATGAGGCAACTGGTGATGGATGGGTTGGGGGAGAGGGAGGTGGGTGTAAACAAAGCTAGGTCTACCATGAAACAAAAGTGGTCTGAGGTGCGTGGGAGGATAACTGACCCACCTGTGCTGCCGCTGCAATGGCTGGCCATGTCAGGGTGCATGATGGGAACAGGTAGATTTGCTACGAGAGGTGGGGAACCTTCAGAGCAAAAGGTGGAAAGAGATACAAAAAATTAATTGTGAACAGGTGGAATTGCAGTAGGTGGAGGCCCGAAAAGTGGAGGTCTACTGTGCTTTCTCGAATGCACCCATCTTCAGCAAGCGTGTTTGGTACATAGGTGGTGAGTTCCTATATTTGTGGTACCATTTGCTACGAAAATATGGCTTTTATTTTTATCATGTTTACACATGTGCCTTGCATCAAGATTGATAAACCTTGCTACAGTGAACTCAGGCCAGTAGGACTGCATCAACCTTCTCTACACAATTCTATGTCAACAAGTAATGTCTATTAGAATGTAGAGGGCAAAATAAAAATTATTATTTTTGATGTATGTGGTTATCTTAAATAAAAATTTGCCATTTATGGAAATTTCAGGACCTTTACATTATTTTTCCCACATGTTCCTCATGTTACATAACACCATTTTACCTAAAACAATTTTCAGGGCATAGCCCCGGCATTATGAAAGGGTTTACTTTATTCTTATTTCTGAACGTCACTTTGAATTATCATGTTATTAAAATAATTTGAAGCAATTTTTTTGCAGTTAACATTTCATCTTTTTTGACCAAATTAAATGCACTTTACTTGGAAACTGGTATAATACCATATTCATTATTAAGATACATTTGCAACACTTGGTTATCTTTAATGCCAAAAAGTTTCACCTCCACAATAGGCTTCTTCAGTTGAATACAAATGAACACAACAGTGGAAGCAGTAAAAGTTATATTAACATGATCAATCCATCAATCCTGGCAGGAGGTAGTCAGTCCCTCTAGCCTAAAGCATAGGCATGCGGCGAGATCTTGTATACTCGAGTTGAAGTGAGATGAAGCAGTTGGAGCTGATGTCACAGGTGAGCATATCCCACAAGTGGAAGTGGTTCATGCTGAAGAATGTCCCACATGTCCTTCTTCCACTTATGGGCCACACTCACCTGTGACATTAGCTCCAGCTGCTACATCTCATTTCTACTCTAGTATACAAGGTCTGGCCACATGCCTATACTTTAGGCTAGAGGGACTGACTGCCTCCTTGCAAGGGTGATGGACTGAGCATGTTAATACTACTATTATTACTGCTTCTACTGGTGAAGTGAAACTCTGATAATATAGATACCCAGGTGTTGCAAATGTGCCTTAATCATTAACTTCTTGGTACTGAATACCATCAATAATAAAGTACCATATTCAGTTTAGTTTGTACATTTCAGTCAAAGCCTGATTTTATGTGCAGTAACCTTATTTACCTTGATTTATTTTATTTCCGTATCAAGCCATAAACTTTATTCACTCAGATTTCCTCCTCCATCATTAAAAATCACCTATTTCAAAATATTAGTTACTTTCTTCCTCTGTCCTACCTGATCTCTCTACCTCACACAAATTTGTATCTTATAGCACTTTTCAAATTATTTTACTATCCAAGAGCTTCATCCATTACCTTTCAACAACTTTTTTTTAATATATTCAGTATAGCATTAGAACATATAATTTTTTCTGTCACTGAGCTATCAACATAGTTTCTGTAACTATTGCCATAACACAGTGTATAATGAAGCCTTTAATCCCCCCTCCCCCTTCCCCCAGACTATTCTTAACACTCTAAAGTTCTTCGACAATTCAAAGTGAAAAATAATTAGACAGGACTAAATGCTAGTCAGAGAGGTTTGCTTGTTTCAGCCTCTGTCAGAGATACTCTTCAGCAGATAGGTATACATGTTACAAGGGAAGGTATATCTTTTAGCATGCACACCTCTATATCCTTTAATATGAACACCTATTTGGTAAAGAGTATCATCTCTCTCACTGGTGTTTCTTATTTTTGTTCAAATGGTCATTCACTCTGCATGATCGGTGTTTATTACACTTGAATTAAAGCTCCTTTAACAATGCTCAAACATTTTATCAACTATTACACCTATTAAAATAATTAATCTTTTCAATATTCCTGAAAGTTAAACTTAATTTAGACCTTCATAAACTCTAGACAAATTATCAGTAATTAAATACAAATACATAATTATATGAGTTTACTATTTAAGTACCAAAGCTTTGAAGAAAAAATTCATCTCAAATATTCGTTATAAAATAAAAATGTACAGTACTACATATAACATAAAACTGGGTTAAATATAATGCAAAACTGTGTTTGTGTACTAACCGAGGCAAATGATACTGGGGAGAGGGACATTCCCTCAATGGTGGCACGTAATTCATCAACACTAGCCGACATAGGTGCACTGCCATTACTTATTGGCTTGATCTCGACATGAATCTTTTTGTCTGCTTCTCCATCTGCTTAAAAAAATGTATATCCAAGTTGCATTATTTAAGAAGGAGAATATCACATCATATGAAAGGCTAAAAAACTTAAGGCATTCTTATTACCAGTTCCTCTAATTTTGACTTTCCCTGAGAAACATTAAAAACTGAGGAAACACTTTCATTGTCACTCATTTCATCACTGTCTTGCCAGAAGTGTGCCAATATTAACTACAACATTGCCACCCTTTCCTCAGAATGCAGGATCTGTTTTGCTCACCTCCATGACCCAAGTCTAACTAATTTCCCCTAAATCTTTAATTAACGTTGCCTTCCTCACACTCCAACACCATGTCAAATCCTAAGAACTATTCGCCTCCACTCACTCTTATGTAACATTCTTACACAAGCCAACTGGACATCCAAGCCCCTGCCACTAAAAACCTCCTTTACTTCTTCCCTTTAACCTTCCCAAGGATGACCCCTACCCCTCCTACCTTCCACCCCTGATTTATAATCTCTATTAATCATTCTATTTTGTTCCTCCTAAATATCCAAACCACCTCAACAACCCCTCCTCAGCCCTTTGAACAATAATTTTGATAACCTCCCACATTCTAATTTCCAAGTTCTAAATTCTCTGCATACTATTTGCACCACATATTGCCCTCAAAGAAAAAGAGGATAAATAAGTATACAAGATAAGATGTAGGGCGAAATGACAGTACAGTGGACCCCCGGTTAAGGATATTTTTTTCACTCCAGAAGTAAGTTCAGGTGCCAGAACTGACCGAATTTGTTCCCATAAGGAATATTGTGAAGCAGATTAGTCCATTCCAGACCCCCAAACATACACGTACAAACGCACTTACATAAATACACTTACATAAATGGTCGCATTCGGAGGTGATCGCTATGCGGGGGTCCACTGTAGTTTGCTGGATTATGTATTGGTAGATAAAAGACTGTTGAGTAGACTTCAGGATGAACATGTTTACAAAGGGCCACAGATATATCAGATCACTTTTTAGTTGTAGTTACACTGAGAGTAAAAGGTAGATGGGATACAAGGAGAACAGAAGCATCAGGGAAGAGAGAGGTGAAGGTTTATAAACTAAAAGTGGAGGCAGTTAGGGTAAGATATAAACAGCTATTGGAGGATAGATGGGCTAATGAGAGCATAGGCAATGGGGTCAAAAAAGTATGGGGTAGGTTTAAAAATGTAGTGTTAGAGTGTTCAGCAGAAGTTTGTGGTTACAGGATGGTTACAGGGATGGGGTTCACTTATCTAGGTGTGGGGTGGGAGCACTGGCAACTGCAGTGCAGGGAGCAGTTAGGACTTTAAACTAGGAGTAGTTAGTGGTATGAGTTTTGGCAGGAAAACAGTGAAGTCCCAGTGTAGTAATATGACGAGTTCTAGGGGAACTAGTAATAATAAGAACGAGGTAGATATTGAAAAGCCAGGGACCTTGGGTGATAAGGACAGTAATAGGTTTAGTAGAAAAATAGAAATGAGCAGGAAGGGTAAAGAGAAAGGAGAGTCTTTCAATGTTTATTATGCTAATTGCCGTAGTGCTAGGAATAAGATGGACGAGTTGAGATTAGTTGCTAGTGCAGGTAACATTGATGTATTTGCCTTAACTGAGATGTGGTTTAATTCAAAAAGTCGGGACATGCCTGCGGAATGTCATATTCAGGGTTTTAAATTGTTCCAAGAAGATAGAAGTATTGGGAAGGGGGGTGGCATGGCATTGTATGTCCGAGATCGCTTGAACTGTTGCATAAAAACGGGAATTAAGTCTGAAGTAACACATACAGAGTCTGTTTGGATAGAATTTTCAGAGGGGCATGAAAAACTGATTTTAGGAGTGATATACTGTCCCCCAAACTTAGATAGGGACCAAGGGAAACTACTATGGGAGGAAATTGTTAAGGCCACAAGGCACGATAATGTAGTAATTCTAGGAGACTTTAACTTTAGTCATGTTGATTGGAATTTCTTGACTGGGAATTTAGAATCATACGACTTCTTAGAAGTATTTCAGGATTGTTTTTTGAAGCAGTTTGTGACAGAACCTACAAGGGGAAATAACCTGCTTGACTTAGTTATGGCAAACAATGAATCCCTTGTTAATAATTTCGAAATTTCAGAGGAACTGGGTGCTAGCGACCACAAATCAATTACATTTAGCATTGAATGGAAGTACGATAGTTGCGATAACTCAGTAACAGTCCCAGATTTTCGCTTAGCAGATTACGATGGGCTTAGAGAACACTTATCATCTGTTGACTGGGGTAACGAAGAGAGCTATCAATATGACAGTTTTCTGAACACTATACATGCTGCTCAAAGAGCGTTTATCCCATATAAAGAAATTAGATCAAATAGAAATGACCCAAAATGGATGAATAATAGGCTCAAATATCTACTAGGGCATAAGAAAGGAATTTATAGGCATATCAAAAGAGGTGAGGGTCATCTTATGAATCAGTATATTGACATTAAGAGGGACATTAAAAAGGGGATAAGAAAAGCTAAAAGGGACTATGAAATTAAAGTTGCTAGGGATTCTAAAACTAACCCAAAAAGTTTTTTCCAGGTCTATAGAACAAAAGTTAGAGATAAGATAGGTCCCCTTAAAAATAACTATGGGCACCTTACTGACAAAGAGAATGAAATGTGCTCGATTTTAAATAATTATTTTCTCTCAGTTTTTACACAGGAAGACACTAACAATATTCCAGTAATTAATTTTTACAGTGGGCTAGAAGAAGATAAATTATGTAACATCACAGTCACTAGTGATATGGTTGTGAAGCAGATAGACAGACTGAAGCAAAATAAGTCGCCGGGTCCTGATGAGGTTTTTTCAAGGGTTCTTAAGGAATGCAAAATGGAACTCTGTGAACCATTAACTAATATTTTTAATTTATCTCTTCAAACAGGTGTAGTGTCTGATATGTGGAAGATGGCCAATGTAAATCCTATTTTTAAAACAGGGGACAAGTCGTTACCGTCAAATTACCGCCCAATAAGCCTGACCTCAATTGTAGGCAAATTACTAGAGTCAATTATAGCTGAGATTATAAGAAGCCATCTCGATAAGCATAGCTTGATTAATGATACTCAGCATGGATTCACAAGAGGCCGGTCTTGTCTAACTAATTTATTAACTTTCTTCAGTAAAGCTTTTGAGGCTGTTGACCAAAATAAAGAATTTGATATTATTTACTTAGATTTTAGTAAGGCTTTTGATAGAGTTCCGCACCATAGACTGCTAAAGAAAGTGGCAGCTCATGGCATTGGGGGAAAAGTGCTCTCGTGGATCGAGTCATGGCTCACTGACAGGAAGCAGAGAGTGTCCATTAATGGGGTTAAATCCGAGTGGGGATCTGTAACAAGTGGCGTTCCACAGGGATCAGTCTTGGGCCCGTTGTTGTTTATAATATATATCAATGATCTTGATGAGGGAATTACTAGTGATATGAGCAAATTCGCCGATGACACAAAGATAGGTAGGATAATTGATTCAAACGTAGATGTTATGGAACTTCAGGAGGATTTAAACAAACTCTATTCTTGGTCAGAAAAGTGGCAGATGCAGTTCAATGTAGATAAATGCAAGGTTCTGAAGCTTGGGAGTGCCCATAACCCTAGTACTTATAAGTTAAATAATGTAGAACTTAGCCATACAGATTGCAAAAAGGACTTGGGGGTTATGGTGAGCAGCAACCTTAAACCAAGACAGCAGTGCCTAAGCGTACGTAATAAGGCAAATAGATTACTGGGATTTATATCAAGAAGTGTAAGCAACAGAAGTCCAGAGGTCATACTGCAGCTTTATACATCATTAGTAAGGCCTCACCTAGATTATGCAGCTCAGTTCTGGTCTCCGTATTACAAAATGGACATAAATTCGTTAGAAAACATTCAGCGTAGGATGACTAAATTAATACATAGCATTAGAAATCTTCCTTATGAAGAAAGATTGAAGACTCTTAAGTTACATTCACTTGTTAGACGAAGAATGAGGGGAGACCTGATCGAAGTGTATAAGTGGAAGATAGGTATTAATAAAGGGGATATTAATAAGGTCTTGAGGATGTCTCTCCAAGAGAGAACCCGCAGTAATGGATTTAAATTAGATAAGTTTAGATTTAGAAAGGACATAGGAAAGTATTGGTTTGGAAATAGGGTAGTTGATGAGTGGAACAGTCTACCTAGTTGGGTTATAGAGGCTGGGACTTTGGTTAGTTTCAAATCTAGGTTGGATAAGTACATGAGTGGGAGGGGTTGGATTTGAGTGGGACTTTCACATCAGAGCTTATTTCTTGGGTGGCATTGAAAATTGGGTTGGGCAAATGTTTTGTTAGTGGGATGAATTGTAAAGGACCTGCCTAGTATGGGCCAGCAGGCCTCCTGCAGCGTTCCTCTTTTCTTATGTTCTTATGAAAGTGGGTGCGGGAGGGAAGGGGAGCGATTGGTGGAATGATGATGTAAAGAGAGTAGTAAGGGAGAGGGGTGGGATTAAATTTTGGGGAATCAAATTCAAAATGGGAATTGACACAGTTACTTTTTGCTGATGATACTGTGCTTATGGGAGATTCTAAAGAAAAATTGCAAAGGTTAGTGGATGAGTTTGGGAATGTGTGTAAAGGTAGAAAGCTGAAAGTGAACATAGAAAAGAGTAAGGTGATGAGGGTGTCAAATGATTTAGATAAAGAAAAATTGGATATCAAATTGGGGAGGAGTATGGAAGAAGTGAATGTTTTCAGATACTTGGGAGTTGACGTGTCGGCGGATGGATTTATGAAGGATGAGGTTAATCATAGAATTGATGAGGGAAAAAAGGTGAGTGGTGCGTTGAGGTATATGTGGAGTCAAAAAACGTTATCTATGGAGGCAAAGAAGGGAATGTATGAAAGTATAGTAGTACCAACACTCTTATATGGGTGTGAAGCTTGGGTGGTAAATGCAGCAGCGAGGAGACAGTTGGAGGCAGTGGAGATGTCCTGTTTAAGGGCAATGTATGGTGTAAATATTATGCAGAAAATTCGGAGTGTGGAAATTAGGAGAAGGTGTGGAGTTAATAAAAGTATTAGTCAGAGGGCAGAAGAGGGGTTGTTGAGGTGGTTTGGTCATTTAGAGAGAATGGATCAAAGTAGAATGACATGGAAAGCATATAAATCTATAGGGGAAGGAAGGCGGGGTAGGGGTCGTCCTCGAAAGGGTTGGAGAGAGGGGGTAAAGGAGGTTTTGTGGGCGAGGGGCTTGGACTTCCAGCAAGCGTGCGTGAGCGTGTTAGATAGGAGTGAATGGAGACGAATGGTACTTGGGACCTGACGATCTGTTGGAGTGTGAGCAGGGTAATATTTAGTGAAGGGATTCAGGGAAACCGGTTATTTTCATATAGTTGGACTTGAGTCCTGGAAATGGGAAGTACAATGCCTGCACTTTAAAGGAGGGGTTTGGGATATTGGCAGTTTGGAGGGATATGTTGTGTATCTTTATATGTGTATGCTTCTAGACTGTTGTATTCTGAGCACCTCTGCAAAAACAGTGATAATGTGCGAGTGTGGTGAAAGTGTTGAATGATGATGAAAGTATTTTCTTTTTGGGGATTTTCTTTCTTTTTTTGGGTCACCCTGCCTCGGTGGGAGACGGCCGACTTGTTGGAAAAAAAAAAAAAAAAAAGTTAGAGGTATTGTGAAGATGGAGGGAATATTTTGAGGAATTGTTAAATGTTGATGAAGATAGGGAAGCTGTGATTTCATGTATAGGGCAGAGAGCATGCATAGTTCCTTTGTATAAAGGCAAAGGGGACAAAAGAGAATGCAAAAATTATAGGGGGATAAGTCTGTATACCTGGTAAAGTGTATGGTAGAGTTATTATTGAAAGAATTAAGAGTAAGATGGAGAATAGGATAGCAGATGAACAAGGAGGCTTTAGGAAAGGTAGGGAGTGTGTGGACCAGGTGTTTACAGTGAAACACATAAGTGACCAGTCTTTAGATAAGGCTAAAGAGGTTTCTGTGGCATTTATGGATTTGGGAAAGGCATATGACAGGGTGGATAGGGGGGGCAATGTGGCAGATGTTGCAGGTGTATGGTATAGGAGGTAGGTTACTGAAAGCAGTGAAGGGTTTTACGAGGATAGTGAGGCTCAAGTTAGAGTATGTAGGAAAGAGGGAGATTATTTCCCACAAAAGTAGGCCTTACACAAGGATGTGTGATGTCACCATGGTTGTTTAATACATTTATAGATGGGGTTGTAAGAGAAGTAAATGCGAGGATCTTGGCAAGAGGCGTGGAGTTAAAAGATAAAGAATCACACATAAAGTGGGAGTTGTCACAGTTGCTCTTTGCTGATGACACTGTGCTCTTGGGAGATTCTGAAGAGAAGTTGCAGAGGTTGGTAGATGAATTTGGTAGGGTATGTAAAAGGTGAATACAGGAAAGAGTAAGGTTATGAGGATAACAAAAAGATTAGGTGATGAAAGATTGAATATCAGATTGGAGGGAGAGAGTATGGAGGAGGTGAACGTATTCAGATATTTGGGAGTGGACGTGTCAGCGGATGGGTCTATGAAAGATGAGGTGAATCATAGAATTGATGAGGGAAAAAGAGTGAGTGGTGCACTTAGGAGTCTGTGGAGACAAAGAACTTTGTCCTTGGAGGCAAAGAGGGGAATGTATGAGAGTATAGTTTTACCAACGCTCTTATATGGGTGTGAAGCGTGGGTGATGAATGTTGCAGCGAGGAGAAGGCTGGAGGCAGTGGAGATGTCATGTCTGAGGGCAATGTGTGGTGTGAATATAATGCAGAGAATTCGTAGTTTGGAAGTTAGGAGGAGGTGCGGGATTACCAAAACTGTTGTCCAGAGGGCTGAGGAAGGGTTGTTGAGGTGGTTCGGACATGTAGAGAGAATGGAGCGAAACAGAATGACTTCAAGAGTGTATCAGTCTGTAGTGGAAGGAAGGCGGGGTAGGGGTCGGCCAAGGAAGGGTTGGAGGGAGGGGGTAAAGGAGGTTTTGTGTGCGAGGGGCTTGGACTTCCAGCAGGCATGCTTGAGCGTGTTTGATAGGAGTGAATGGAGACAAATGGTTTTTAATACTTGACGTGCTGTTGGAGTGTGAGCAAAGTAACATTTATGAAGGGATTCAGGGAAACCGGCAGGCCGGACTTGAGTCCTGGAGATGGGAAGTACAGTGCCTGCACTCTGAAGGAGGGGTGTTAATGTTGCAGTTTAAAAACTGTAGTGTAAAGCACCCTTCTGGCAAGACAGTGATGGAGTGAATGATGGTGAAAGTTTTTCTTTTTCGGGCCACCCTGCCTTGGTGGGAATCGGCCGGTGTGATAAAAAAAAAAAAAAAAAAAAAATGTAAAAGAAGAAAATTAAAAGTGAATACAGGAAAGAGTAAGGTTATGAGGATAACAAAAAAATTAGGTGATGAAAGATTGGATATCAGATTGGAGGAAGAGAGTATGGAGGAGGTGAATGTATTCAGATATTTGGGAGTGGACGTGTCAGCGGATGGGTCTATGAAAGATGAGGTGAATCAAAGAATTGATGAGGGAAAAAGGGTGAGCATTGCACTTAGGAGTCTGTGGAGACAAAGAACTTTGTCCTTGGAGGCGAAGAGGGAAATGAATGAGAGTATAATTTTACCAATGCTCCTGTATGGGTGTGAAGTATGGGTGATGAATGTTGCAGCGAGGAGAAGGCCGGAGGCAGTGGAGATGTCATGTCTGAGGGCAATGTGCGGTGTGAATATGATGCAGAGAATTCGTAGTTTGGAAGTTGGGAGGAGGTGCGGAATTGCCAAAACTGTTGTTCAGAGGGCTGAGGAAGGGTTGTTGAGGTGGTTCGGACATGTAGAGAGAATGGAGCGAAACAGAATGACTTCAAGAGTGTATCAGTCTGTAGTGGAAGGAAGGCGGGGTAGGGGTCGGTCTAGGAAAGGTTGGAGGGAGGGGGTAAAGGAGGTTTTGTGTGCGAGGGGCTTGGACTTCCAGGGGGCATGCGTGAGCATGTCTGATAGGAGTGAATGGAGACAAATGGTTTTTAATACTTGATGTGCTGTTGGAGTGTGAGAAAAGTAACATTTATGAAGGGATTCAGGAAACCGGCAGGCCGGACTTGAGTCCTGGAGATGGGAAGTATACAGTGCCTGCACTCTGAAGGAGGGGTGTTAATGTTACAGTTTAAAAACTGTAGTGTAAAGCACCCTTCTGGCAAGACAGTGATGGAGTGAATGGTGGTGAAAGTTTTTCTTTTTCGGGCCACCCTGCCTTGGTGGGAATCGGCCAGTGTGATAATAAAAAAAAAAATATTACAGTACAGTGGAACCTCGGTTTTCGTATGCCCTAATCTCTATAAAATGTATTTTTTGTTAATATTTCCCAAAAGAAATTATGAAAATTCAATTAATCCATTCCAGACATCCAAAAATATTAACAAAAAATACAAATTATAGAGAATAACTATAGTTGTGCAAATGATAAGAGATGATTGTGGATGTTATGAATGAAAACAAGCTGGATGTCCTGGCTTTAAGCGAAACAAAGCTGAAGGGGGTGGGAGACTTTCGGTGGGGAGAAATAAATGGGATTAGGTCAGAGGTTTCAAATAGAGTTAGAGCTAAAGAAGGAGTAACAATAATGTTAGAGGATAAGTTACGGCAGGAAAAGTGGGAATATAAATGTATAAATTCAAGGATTATGTGAAGTAAAATAAGAGCTGGATGTGAAAAATGGGTTATAGTAAGTGTTTATGCACCTGGAAAACAGAGAAGTGTAGAGGAAAGAGAGGAGAGATTTGGGGAAATGTTGAGTGAGTATGTGGGGAGTTTTGAACCAAGTGTGAGAGTACTTGTGGTTGGGATCTCAATGCTAAAGTGGGTAAAAATGTTGTGGAGGGAGTAGTAGGTAAATTTGGAGTGTCAGGGGTAAATGAAAATGGGGAACCTTTAATTGATCTATGTACAGAAAGAGGTTTGGTAGTAAGTAATAAATACTTTCTGAAAAAGAGGATACATAAGTATACGAGGTACGATACAACACGCAATGGAAGTAGTTCGTTAGATTATGTATTGGTGGATAAAAGGTTGATGGGTAGGCTTCAGGATGTACATGTTTATAGAGGGGCAACAGATATATCAGACCATTATTTAGTTGTAGCTACAGTTAGAGTAAAACGTAGATGGGACAAAAGGAAAATAGCAACAGCAAGTAAGAGAGAGATGAAAGTATATAAACTAAGGGAGGAGGAAGTTAGGGTGAGATATAAGCAACTATTGGCAGAAAGGTGGGCTAATGCAAGTATGAGTAGTGGGGGGGGGGGTTGAAGAGGGCTGGGATAGTTTTAAAAATGCAGTATTAGAATGTGGGGCAGAGGTTTCTGGCTATAGGAGGGTGGGTGCAAGAGGAAAGAGGAGTAACTGGTGGAATGATGAAGTAAAGGGTGTGATAAAAGAGAAAAGGTAGCTTATGAGAGGTTTTTACAAATCAGAAGTGTTATAAGAAGAGTACAGTATATGGAGAGTAAAAGAAAGGTGAAGAAAGTGGTGAAAGAGTGCCAAAGATGAGCAGATGATAGAGTGGGAGAGGCACTGTCAAGAAATTTGCAGAAAATAAGAAAAAAATTTGGAGTGAGATAAAGAAGCTAAGAAAGCCTAGGGAACGTATGGATTTGTCAGTTAAAAACAGAGTAGGGGAGTTAGGGGAAGGGGGAGCTGGAGGTATTGGGTAGATGGTTGGAATATTTTGAGGAACTTTTAACCCTTTGAGGGTTTCGGCCATACTAGTACGGCTTACGTCCCAGGGTTTTTGACGTACTAGTACGCCTAAATTCTAGCGCCCTCAAATCTAGTGGGAGAAAGCTGGTAGGCCTATATATGAAAGAATGGGTCTATGTGGTCAGTGTGCACAGTATTAAAAAAATCCTGCAGCACACAGTGCATGAGAAAAAAAAAACACCGTTTTTTTTGGATTAAAACAGCGACTTTGCACTGTATTTTCGTGTAGTATTTATTGTTGTATTCTAGTTTTCTTGGTCTTATTTCATAGAATGGAAGACATATTACAGAAATTGAGATGATTTTGACTGGTTTTACAATGAAAAGTACCTTGAAATTGAGCTCAAAGTAGCAGAAATGTTCGATTTTTACCAAAGTTCAAAAGTAAACAAATCATGCCAAGCGTCCAATACACGTCAACTGGTGAGTCTAATATTCTTTCGCAAGTGCGGCAATATTATTTATACCATTTTTTACACTAATGCAGTAGTCTGCATAACAGTAAATCTTCTATTTTTTGTGGGAATAAAAATTCAAAGTGGAAAGCAAACGAATGTAAGAGGGGCCTTGAGACGTGACTAATGAACAGAGGAAATGTCATTTTAGTGCCAGGAATGTCTTTCTTGTTTATTCTGGACCCTATTCAGAAATTGGCATATTTTGAAGTTTGTGTGAAATTGGCAAAATTGCTAAATTCTGACCACTGTACTGGATAGTTGAAATTGGTAAATTGGTGGTTTCTTGTACTCATTTGATAGAAAAAATGGAGTTCTAGCGAAATATTTATGTTTTTTGTCGACTAGTACAGTGGAATTGGCTGAAACTGGGGCTCAAATTGGGCAAAATCGCCGAAGCGTAAACATCGTCGAGACCGCTAACTTCGCGATAGCACAATTCCGTAAGTTTTCCATCAAATTTCATACTTTTGGTGTCATTATGATCGGGAAAATATTCTTTATCTTTTCATTTGAAACAAATATTTTTTTTTTTTTTTTTACATTTGGCCGATCCTGAGAACAAGTCTCGGAGAGGGCCTGTTGACCCTCAAAGGGTTAAACATGCAAGATTTCAGGTAAGTCTTGCTACTTCTACTTACACTTAGATCACACTACACATACATGTACAAGCATATATATACACACTCCTCTGGGTTTTCTTCTATTTTCTTTCTAGTTCTTGTTTATTTCCTCTTATCTCCATGGGGAAGCGGAACAGAATTCTTTCTCCGTAAGCCATGCGTGTTGTAAGAGGCGACTAAAATGCCGGGAGCAAGGGGCTAGTAACCCCTTCTGTGCAAATTACACCTACCATCCGACTTACGACCTGCTCGACTTATGACCACTCGACTTACGACCGTGTTTTTTATGCCAAATTTCTGGGAAATAAACAACTATTTGTGTTGTACACAGTGTTTATCCTAAACCTTACAGTATAAAATACAGTACTAACAACATAAAAAGTAAAGTAAAACATGAAATACCAAAATAAAACAATAAAATAAAGTCATTACAAAAATGTTTTGTTGATATTCAGTAGTAAAGTTCGACTTACGACCATTTCGATTTACGACCGGTTTCTCGGAACCGAACTCGGTCGTAAGTCGGATGGTAGGTGTACTAAATTTAAAAAGAAAAACTTTCGTTTATCTTTTTGGGCCACCTTGCCTTGGTGGGATATGGCCGGTTTGTCAAAAAAAAAAAAGTTTACTGAGTATATGAGGCACCAACAGAAACAGCAAACAGACTCAATGATTTCTTCTCCACTATAGGACAAAACATTGCCAATAAAATCCCAAGCTCAGATACCCCCACCAAATGACTACCTCACTGGCAACTACCCGAACACACTATTCCTAGCTCCGACTAACCCATACGAAGTCTCCCTTATTATCAACACACTAAAAAACAAGGTAGGAGATTTAAATACCTTACCACCCTTTATATACAAAAAAGTGTCACAAGTGCTATCACCAATCATTGCAACACTCTTTAACAAATCCATTGAATTCTCCACCTTCCCTACAGCTCTCAAAATAGCAAGGGTCACCCCGATCCATAAAGGAGGAGACCAAACAGAGTTGAATAACTATAGGCCAATATCCAATTTACACCCTCTCTCAAAAATCTTCGAAAAATTAATTCATAAACGAATCTACTCCTACCTCATCTCCCAAAGCATTCTCAACCCCTGCCAATTTGGATTCAGGCCAAATAAAAATACTAATGATGCTATTATACACATGCTAGAACATATATACATTGCAATAGAGAAAAAAGAAGTCCCACTGGGGATCTTCATTGACTTACGTAAAGCTTTTGATACAGTTGACCATGACTTGCTCCACGTAAAATTGTCACACTATGGTATTAGAGGGCACTCCCTCAACTACCTCAAGTCATACCTCAGCAACAGAAGCCAATATGTGTATGCAAATGGGGCAAGCTCTTCCGCTCAACCAATTACAGTTGGTGTCCCACAGGGAAGTGTCCTTGGCCCTCTTCTCTTTCTCCTATACATAAATGACCTACCAAATGCTTCGCAATTACTCAAACCCACACTTTTTGCAGATGACACTACATACGTCTTCTCTCACCCGAGCCCAGTCACGCTAGCCAATACTGTAAACACCGAATTACAGAAAATATCTACCTGGATGAGGACTAACAAACTTACACTAAACATTGACAAAACCTACTTCATTCAGTTTGGTAACAGAGCTACAGATGTACCTCTTAACATAACGATTAACAGATCACCTATCACAAAGCTAACAAGAGGGAAAATTCTTAGGAATCCACCTTAATAATAGACTCAAATTTCACACACATATACAACAAATTTCTAAGAAAATTTCCAAGACTGTAGGCATACTATCGAAGATACGGTACTATGTTCCACAGTCAGCCCTCCTGGCCCTTTATCACTCTCTTACTTACCCCTATCTCACCTATGGAATTTGTGCATGGGGCTCAACAACAATTAACCATCTCAGACCACTAATTACCCAACAAAAGGCTGCAGTTAGAATGATAACAAATTCTCACTACAGGCAGCACACTCCACCAATATTCAAAACACTCAACCTACTCACCATACAAAACTTCCATACTTATTACTGCACCTATTACATACATAGAACTCTTAACTCTGATATTAACCCTCCCCTCAAACATCTCCTTGCCAACCTCAACAGAACACATGACCATAACACAAGGCACAGATCACTCTTTGATGTTCCTCGTGTCCATCTCACGCTATGCAAAAACTCAATGCACATAAAAGGCCCTAAAATCTGGAATTCATTACCTGTAAATATAAAAGAAACACTACCTGTTTATAAATTCAAGTCTCTTCTCAAAGATCACTTACTCACTCAAAACCAAATAAATACTGAATAACTGAACCTTATAAATTGTATATCCTATATGTTACTCACAATTATATCACACAAATGTTAAACCTAGGACCCAATCTAACTTTGTTATTTTTTTAAATACACTACCTAACAGAATACTCCATTCGAGTGAATGTACAGCAATGCATGCAACCATATGACCTGTCTTTGTAATACTCATTTGTGCTTTATAGTTATCTGTTTACAATAATGTTTTATCACTGATTTCATCATTGCTTAGTTAATCTTAAGATAATTTTAAGCCAGCCCGTAATGCTATGCATATAAGTGGCTTTGGCATGCTGCTCTTACCTGTATTTTTTGTACCTCTGTATGTATGCTTAAATTACTAAAGTGTACACTAGGGTTATTATTGAAAGAATTAGAGGTAAGACAGAGAGTAGGATTGCAGATGAGCAAGGAGGCTTTAGTGGGTAGGGGATGTGTAGATCAAATGTTAAAATTAAAGCATATATATTTTTTTTTTTTTTTCAACAAGTTGGCCGTCTCCCACCGAGGCAGGGTGACCCAAAATTTAAAAGTTCCTCAAAATATTCTCGCCATCTACCTAATACCTCCCTCTCCCCATCTACTAACTCCCCTACTCTGTTTTTAACTGACAAATCCATACGTTCCCTAGGCTTTCCTAACTTGTTTAACTCACTCCAAAATTTTTTCTTATTTTCATTAAAATTTCTTGACAGTGCCTCTCCCACTCTATCATCTGCTCTCCTTTTGCACTCTCTCACCACTCTCTTCACCTTTCTTTTACTCTCCATATACTCTGCTCTTCTTATAACACTTCTGCTTTGTAAATACCTCTCATAAGCTACCTTTTTCTCTTTTATCACACCCTTTACTTCATCATTCCACCTATCACTCCTCTTTCCTCCTGCCCCCACCCTCCTATAACCACAAACTTCTGCCCCACATTCAAATACTGTATTTTTAAAACTCATCCAACCCTCTTCATCCCCCCCCCCCCTCACTACTCATCTTTGCACTAGCCCACCTTTCTGCCAATAGTCGCTTATATCTCACCCAAACTTCCACCTCCCTTAGTTTATACACTTTCACTTCCCTCCTACTTGTTGTTGCCACCTTCCTCTTGTCCCATCTTCCTCTTACTCTAACTGTAGCTACAACTAAATAATGATCCGATATATCAGTTGCCCCTCTATAAACATGTACATCCTGGAGCCTACCCATCAACCTTTTATCCACCAATACATAATCTAACAAACTACTTTCATAATGTACTACATTATACCTTGCATATTTATTTATCCTCTTTTTCATAAAATATGTATTACTTATTACCAAATCTCTTTCTACACATAGCTCAATTAAAGGCTCCCCATTTACATTTACCCCTGGCACCCCAAATTTACCTACTACTCCCTCCACAACATTTTTGCCCACTTTAGCATTGAAATCCCCAACCACAAGTACTCTCACACTTGGTTCAAAACTCCCCACGCATTCACTCAACATTTCCCAAAATCTCTCTCTCTTCTCTACACTTCTCTCTTCTCAAGGTGCATATACGCTTACTATAACCCACTTTTCACATCCAACCTTTATTTTACTCAACATAATCCTTGAATTAATACATTCATAGTCCCTCTTTTCCTGCCTTATCTTATCCTTCAACATTATTGCTACTCCTCCTTTAGATCTAACTCTATTTGAAACCCCTGACCTAATCCCATTTATTCCTCTCCACTGAAACTCTCCCACCCCTTTCAGCTTTGTTTCACTTAAAGCCAGGACATCCAGCTTCTTCTCATTCATAACATCCACAATCATCTCTTTCTTATCATTTGCACAATATCCATGCACTAAAGCATATATGTGAACAGTATTTAGATAAAGGTAGAAAAGTTTTCATTGCATTTATGGATTTAGAACAATGTGGCAGATGTTGCAGGTGTATGGAATAGGTAGTAAGTTACTAAATGCTGTAAAGAGTTTTTATGAGGAAAGTGAGGCTCAGGTTAGGGTGTGTAGGAGAGAGGAAGATTACTTCCTGGTAAAAGTAGGTCTTAGACAAGGATGTGCAATGTCACCATGGTTGTTTAATATATTTACAGATGAGGTTGTGAAAGAAGTAAATGCTAAGGTGTTGGGGAGAGAGGTGAGAGTTGACACAGTTACTGTTTGTTGATGGTACTGTGCTTATGGGAGATTCTAAAGAAAAGTTGCAGAGATTAATGGACAAGTTTGGGAGGGTGTGTAAATGTAGAAAGCTGAAAGTGAACACTGCTTAGAGTAAGGTGATGAGGGTATCAAATGATTTATATAAAGAAAAATTTGAATGGGTGTGAAGCGTGGGTGATGAATGTTGCAGCGAGGAGAAGGCTGGAGGCAGTGGAGATGTCATGTCTGAGGGCAATGTGTGGTGTGAATATAATGCAGAGAATTCGTAGTTTGGAAGTTAGGAGGAGGTGCGGGATTACCAAAACTGTTGTCCAGAGGGCTGAGGAAGGGTTGTTGAGGTGGTTCGGACATGTAGAGAGAATGGAGCGAAACAGAATGACTTCAAGAGTGTATCAGTCTGTAGTGGAAGGAAGGCGGGGTAGGGGTCGGCCTAGGAAGGGTTGGAGGGAGGGGGTAAAGGAGGTTTTGTGTGCGAGGGGCTTGGACTTCCAGCAGGCATGCGTGAGCGTGTTTGATAGGAGTGAATGGAGACAAATGGTTTTTAATACTTGACGTGCTGTTGGAGTGTGAGCAAAGTAACATTTATGAAGGGATTCAGGGAAACCGGCAGGCCGGACTTGAGTCCTGGAGATGGGAAGTACAGTGCCTGCACTCTGAAGGAGGGGTGTTAATGTTGCAGTTTAAAAACTGTAGTGTAAAGCACCCTTCTGGCAAGACAGTGATGGAGTGAATGATGGTGAAAGTTTTTCTTTTTCGGGCCACCCTGCCTTGGTGGGAATCGGCCGGTGTGATAATAAAAAAAAAATAAAAAAAAAAAAAAATTTGGATATCACATTGGAGAGAGGGAGTATGGTAGAAGTGAATGTTTTCAGATACTGTATTTGGGAGTTAACATGTCAGCTGATGGGTTTATGAAGGATGAAGTTAATCATAGAATTGATGAAGGAAAAGAGGTGAGTGGTGCACTGAGGTATTTGTGGAGACAAAAAATGTTATCCATGGAGGCAAAGAAGGGAATGTATGAAAGTAGTATAGTGGTACCAACACTCTTATATGGGTGTGAAGCTTGGGTTGTAAATTCTGCAGTGAGGAGGTGGCTGGAGGCAGTGGAGATGTCCTGTCTAAGGGCAATGTGTGGTGTAAATATTATGCAGAAAATTCGGAGTGTGGAAATTAGGAGAAGGTGGAGTTAATAAAAGTATTAGTCAGAGGGCTGAAGAGGGGTTGCTGAGGAGGTTTGGTCATTTAGAGACAATGGATCAAAGTAGAATTACTTGGAATAAAGCCGTAGGGGAAGGAAGGCAGGGTAGGGGTCGTCCTCGAAAAGGTTGGAGGAAGGGGGTAAAGGTTTTGTGGGTGAAGGGGCTTGGACTTCCAGCAAGCATACGTGAGCGTGTTAGATAGGAGTGAACGGAGACGAATGATTTTTGAGACCTGATGAGATGTTGGAGTGTGAGCAGGGTAATATTTAGTGAAGAAATTCAGGGAAACCAGTTATTTTTATATAGCCGGACTTGAGTACTGGGAATGGGAAGTACAATGCCTGCACTTTAAAGGAGGGGTTTGGGATATTGGCAGTTTGGAGTGGTATGTTATATATCTTTATATATGCTTCTAAACTGTTGTATCTGGGCACCTCTGCAAAGACAGTGATTATGTGTGAGTGAGGTGAAAGTGTTGAATGATGATGAAAGTATTTCCTTTTTTGGGATTTTTCTTTCTTTTTGGGTCACCCTGCCTCAGTTGGAGACAGCCGACTTGTTAAAAAAAAACACACATAGTTTTACATACAGATTAGGGAATACGAAAACTGAGGTTCCACTGTACTGTATATCTATTGTGTGTACAGTACTATATTAAGTACGCAGTAGAATCCTCTAGTGCTTTTTCTGTGATTTTTTTAACATTCTGATTTAATCCTTTAACTGTCCAAACGTTGATCTACATTCTTGCTGCTAGCTCTCCAAATATAGATCAGCGTTTTATTTTTCCCGTCTTCAAATTTGGCACGACTGGACTTAGATGCCTCGTCAGTATAGAAGGGGTCTTAATACTCAGTGTGCACAGTATTAAAAAATGTGACCACTTAGTACCTTGTGGAAGCACCAGTTCAATTGAGCGCCAGCTAGAGCAAACAGTGTGGCAAACACAAGGGATTCACCGATGCCATGTCGTATTAACAATCCCCTTTACAGAGGAAAGTGATGTTGACCCTGAGTTTAGTGAATGAGATGGATGTGGTCACAAGTCATCGAGGAAATATCAAAACCCTTGATAATAACCCATGTACAACATTTGTGCCACACCCTTTCTATTTTGATACCACTGGTAGTGTCATCCTTCCAAAATGTCCTATAACCTATGCCCTTAATAAAGAGAAACGGTTCTGGAACATGTGTAATATGTGTTCGGCAGGCTGGCTGGATGAGTGGCTGGCTGGCTGATTGGCTTTGGCTGTCTCTATCTGTATCTCACAGGTACAAATAAGGTCAGTTATCATAAATAGTGTAAATTACTTAGGATAACCCAAGAAAGCCAGACAATGTGCTATACTGTGCCTATAGATATAAGGCATAAGCATGACTGGCATTTAATACGCATTTCCACTTGTTCAGGAATCATATGTGACGATTCTGTAAAGCGTGTAATACCTGTTGGTTTATAAGCAGCTCTCTCTCTCTGAGACAGACACAGGCAGAGATATACAAAGGCAGACAGAGAGAGAGGCAGATAGAAAGACAGATAGAGACAGATAAACAGAGACTGAGCTAGACAGACAGATACAGTGGAACCTCAAATATTGAACTGCTCCCAACTCAACCAATTATATAAGTGTATTTTTGTAAGTGCTTTTATAAGTGTATTTTTGAGGGTCTGACATGAACTAATCTAATTTACATTATACCTGATGGGAATAAATTCGTTCAGAAATGGCACTCGAACAGCCGTCTGGAACAAAGAAAGTCTGATATTTGAGGTTCCACTGTAGACGTTAACAGTGAAAACCTATAAAAAAAAACATATGCCAAGGTTAACTGGGAGCAGTGCATGATCAGTAATACTGAGTGATAAGTGACTTCACCATCAGTTGTGCGGAGTGATACTTGTCTGACACCATACTTCAAGGAATTTCATATACTTCTAAAAACATTACTGGGACATAAAAATAATTTATATATATTTCTAGTATGTGACCAAGGCAGATAAACATGTTCACCTGTCAGTGTGTGTGTGACTGACTTATTACTATTTGCATACCTAATGTTAGTGCCAAAACAAAGACTGGCTATAAAATCATAAGTACTACTAGAAACTGTAATTATCAGAACATAAAAATGCAAATAAAAAAAAATCCGAGAAACAAAGGTATGCCGGCAACATTTCTGCAAGTGGCAAGACTCCATGTTGCTGTCAGGTGAGCATTCAGCGCTAACTTTGTGGCTTTATATCTCAGTAAGTATTGACCCTAAATATTTTTTTTGTCTTATTACACAAAGAAAATTGCCCTCTTTATTCAATTTTTTTTTTTCAAAATATTTGTGTATCTTTATATGTGTATGCTTCTAAACTGTTGTATTCTGAGCACCTCTGCAAAAACAGTGATAATGTGCGAGTGTGGTGAAAGTGTTGAACGATGATGAAAGTATTTTCTTTTTGGGGATTTTCTTTCTTTTTTGGGTCACCCTGCCTCAGTGGGAGACGGCCGACTTGTTGAGAAAAAAAAAAAAAAATTGGAGCATTAGCAGTGAAAACGTAGATCAACATTTGGACAGTTTCAGGGTTAACAGACATTTGGACAACCACTGCATATTAGTCCGTTAAATTGAGGACTTACTGTATTGTGATTTATCATTTAATTCAACAAGTAACAAATTTCATTTAATGAAAGCATACTAACCTGATTCAGAATCTGAAGAAGAATCAAAACTGTTCTCTTCTCCTGAAGGTTTAATCTCTTGAGGTCGTACTGAAAATCCTTCATCGTCAACGTTTGGAATCTGACCACTCGCATTTGCCTTGTCTGAAGATGTTGACGTTACTGAAGTAGTTATTAGTTCACCTGTCTTTGGTGCCGAGTCATCGTTGGTTTCACTGTAAAGGGGAGGAAAAAAAGTAAAATTATTTAACTTGCACTTCACTTAACTCTTTAATCTGATCCCTGATCAGAGTTTCTTGAATAATCAGCATGAGCCATACTGACAAAAATAAGCTATTAAAGAAAAACATAATAAAATGATTAAATTATTCTTTCTTTCTTTCTTTCTTTCAACGCACCAGCCATATCCCACTGAGGTGGGGTGGCCCAAAAGGAAAAACGAAAGTTTCGTCTTCTAAATTTAGTAATATGTACAGGAGAAGGGGTTACTAGCCCCTTGCTCCCGGCATTTTAGTCGCCTCTTAAATTATTCTACCCTTAATAAATAAGACCTGTGCAACATTTGGGAATCGTTATTCTGGAAACATTTTGCCAGCTAGTGGCTTCTTCAGTCCAATGCAGGGAAAGGTGGAAGAGGCAAATGTTTTCACAATAAAGATGACCAAATGTTGCAAGTGTGTCTCATTTATCAACTTGTCAGTTTTCCAAACCATTTATTCATATTCTACCCTTCCTGCCAGAATCACCATAAATCTTCAATCAATCATTCACAGTAAGTTTTGACCTCTGTTAACCCATCATAGGTCTGTACAGGTATTATACAGGACCACATCAACCCTCTCCATACACTTTCAGATCAATAAGGAATGACAAATGCAATGTAAGGTGTTAAAATCTTGAATTCTACTGAAGTCACAGAAAAGCCAAAATTACTAACTGGTAAGGCAAGATGATAATTATTAGACAGTGGAATGAGATGCAATAGTAATAATGTAATAAAGGTTAAAATTTAGGAGCAGTATTAACCCTTTGAGTGTCTGAGGGTTCTATCGCTTTGAAGCCAGGGTCCAAGCCATAGTATAGTACAGTGGACCCCCGGTTAACGAACTTTTTTCATTCCAGTAGTATGTTCAGGTGCCAGTACTGACCGAATTTGTTCCCATAAGGAATATTGTGAAGTAGATTAGTCCATTTCAGACCCCCAAACATACACGTACAAACGCACTTACATAAATACACTTACATAATTGGTCGCATTTGGAGGTGATCGTTAAGCGGGGGTCCACTGTACTATGTCAAGCTCAGATCACTCAAGATAAACTGTGAGTGGTAAATCTGGGTCTAGATATGAGAGAATGCACCTTAGTGGTATGTATGCACCATATAAAACAATACCTGCAGCAAGCAGTGAATGAGAGAAAAAAAAAAAGTGTGTTTCTGGATTAAAATAGTGACTTCGGGGTGTATTTTCGTAAGGTTTTCATGGTTGTATTCGCGGTTTCTTGGTCTCATTTGACAGACGGGAAGACATAAATTACAGAAATAGAGATGATTTTGATTGGTTTTCGTACTGAAAATAGCTTGAAATTGAGCTCAAAGTAGCGGAATGTTCGATTTTTGCTGATGTTCAAAAGAAAACAAATCACATCGTGTGTCCAATACATGTCAGCTGGTGGGTCTAATGTGCGTTTATGAATGCTTTGATATTATTTATTAAATTATTGCAATATTGCATAACAGTAAATCTCTTTTCTGGTGTGAATAAAAATTCTATAGGTGAATAAAAAATCAAAATGGAATTCATCTGTAAAGCCTGGAAATGTAACTAATAAACAGAGGAAATGTTAATTTAGTGCCAGGAATGCCTGCATTGTTTATTCTGAACCCTATTTTGAAATTGGAATATTTTGAACTGTGTGAAATTGGCCAAATTACCAATTTCCAATCACTATTGGATAGTTGAAATAGTTGATTGGACAATTTCTTGTGCTTAATAGATAAAATGGAACACATACTAGCAAAATAGCTAAGAATTTGGTCTAACAGAACAATGTAATTGGCCAAAAATTGACTCAAAGTCGGTAAAATCGCTGATGCATAAATATCGCTGACACAGAAAAATTTGCGAGAGTAATTTCGTCAATTCTTGATCAAATTTCATACTTTTTGTTTTGTTACCTTCAAAAAACAATTCTCTACCATTTCATAAGAAAAAATAATTTCTTTTTTAAATTATTCGACCCTATGGGGAATTTTCAGATTGGGGGTCTGGACTCTCAAAGTGTTAAAGAGAGACAGGAATACATGATGTAATAAGATAGCAGCAAAAATAACAACTTGACAGTAATTAAATAATTTTTTTAGAAAATTACATATGTAATTCTTAACTATTTAACCCCTTAACTGTCCAAACATTGATCTACGTTGTCACTGCTAGTGCCCCAAATATTTTGAGAAAAAAAAAATTAAAGACGGCAATTTTGTGTGTGTAATAAGACCAAAAAAGAAATTTAGGGTCAGTACTTGCTGAGATATAAGGCCATGAAGATGGCACTGGATGCTCACCTGACAGCAACACTGAGTCCTACCGCTTGCAGAATATACCTTTTTTTTTTTTTTGTTTTTATTTTAATTTATATAATTTTTATGTTCTGATAATTACAATTTATAGTAGTTTTTGTGATTTTATAGCCAAGCTTTGTTTTGGCAATAATATTAGGTACTGAAATAGTAATCAAATAGTCACAAACACTGTGAGAGGTGAACATTTTCCCTGCCTTGGTCACATATTATTGTCTAGAAATATATACAAAGTATTTATAGGTCCCAGCAATGTTTTAGACACACTGTAGTATATGAAACTCCTTGAAGCATGGTGTAAGACAAGCACAGTGTAAGACACTTGATGATCAAGCACTGCTCCAGTGAACCTTGGCTTTGTTTGTTTTCACAGTTACACAAACATGTCTGTCTGTCTGTCTAGCTCTCTCTCTCTTTATCTCTGTCTCTGCTAATTTGTCTCTCTGTATGTCTCTGTCTTCCTGTTTCTCTATCTCAGACAGCTGCTCATGAACCAACAGGTATTACACGTGATGCAGTCGTCACGTCTGATTCCTGATCAAGTGAAAACGCGTACTGCCAGTCATGATTATTAAGCCTTATATCTACAAGCACAATATAGCACAATGCATTTTTTGGGGCTATCCTAGGTAATTTACACTATGTATGATAACTGTACTTACAGTGCTAGTCATGGCATTACGCCGGTGAGTGCCCAGGCATAATGCCATGACGAAAATCGAAGTCCTACCATACAGGGGGGTCCTTTTTCGTCACTGCATTATGACGGGTAGCAGCCGTTAGCATGCCATCATGACCTGCCACCACACTCCACAGTGACTCCTCAGTGCTCACGTGGCTGCCATGGTGAGAGGAAGTTTTGCACTTTTGCCTCTCATCTGCCCCATCTTTTGTCCAGTGTTCCCTTTGGTTTTGGGGCTATACGTGCTTGATTATGGGTAAAAGAAAGTCTAACACCTAAAACTATAGCTCAAATCATAGGACTTTACAAAGCTGGGCACCAGACGAAAGAAATAGTGGAGAATATTGGTGTGTGTGTGAGAGTTCAGTGAGTAACTAGGTGCAGTGTTTCAAGGCGAGTTACCGTCTGCCAAACCTTGGCCTGACCCCTCGAAGAAGACATCTGTTTGTACCTGAACTGTGTTAAAGAAGCAGTTAGAGAGTACACTTAAGATAACTGCTAGAGAATCGAAAGAAAAGAACCCACATCTTCTCTCAGAGGGGTTTGTAAGAACTGGGCTACAGTAGTCACTGCAACTGATCCTCTCCAAGAAACATAGGCTGGACTATGCGAAGATATATCTTCACTGGAATCCTCAACAGTGGTCTGAAGTACTTTGGAGTGATGAAGCAACCTTCACTGTCACCTGTAACCGTGGGGGGTATGTGTACCAGCCCAGAGGTAGTGACCCGCTAAACCCATGCTACACCTGTGGGACCACCAAACACCCAGACTTGCTCATGGTTCGGGGGTGTTTCAGTGCTCAGAGTGTTGGTGAACTTATTGTACTTCCCAAAAGCCACTATATGAACCAGTATAATTACGTGGAGTTATTGTGTTACAATTTACCTGAGGCGTTTGCCAAGTGTGGGGCTACAGTTTTTATGCAGGACAGTGCACCGTGTCATACTGCCAAACCTGTAGTTCAGTGACTTAAAGACTGTGAAGTGAGGCTCTTTAATGACTGGCCAGGCAATTCCCCAGACCTAAACCCTATTGAGAACCTCTGGTCAAAAGTGAAACGAAGCTTACTGGGCAAGGATATCAATTCCATCCCGTGGTTGGAAGCTGCTCTACATGAGGCATGGAATAATATACCTCCCAAAACATTCAAGAATTTGTGTAAGAGTCTTCCTACATGGCTGAGGGACCTGATTAAGTGTAAAGGACGCAGCACCAAGTATTAAAACCTCAGAAAGTGTGCAAATACATATATTATAATCATTCATGGTAAGTGTTTGTGTTTTGGTACGTGTGGGGGGAAGAGGGGCGGCATAATGCTGTGACTAGCACTGTCTGTGTACCTGTAAGACAAAGATACAGAGACAGATACAGAGATAGAGACAGCCAAAGTCAATCAGCCAGCCAGCCAGTCACCCATCCAGCCGACCTGCCGAACACATATTACACGTTCCAGAATCGTTTCTCTTTACTTAGGGCATAGATTATAAGACATTCTGGCAGGATGACACTACCGGTGGTATCAAAACTGAAAGGATGTGGCACAAATGTTGCACATGGGTTATAATCAAGGTTTTTAATATTTCCTCAGCCACTTGTGACCACATCCATCTCAAAGTCACTAAACTCAGGGTCAACATCATTTCTTCTTAAAAGGGAAGTGTTAAAATGATATGGCATCAGTGAATCCCTGGTGTTTGCCATGCTGTCTGCTCTAGCTGCCGCTCAACTGAACTGGTGCTTCCACAAGGTACTAAGTGGTCCCAGATTTTTTTTAATACCACACACACCAAGTGTTAAGACCCATTCCATACTGACCAGGCATCTCAGGCCAATCGTGTCAAATTTGGTGGCAAGAAAAATAAAACATTGATCTATGTTTGGAGTGCTAGCAGTAAGAATGTAGGTCTACATTTGAACAGTTAACCCATTAACTGTCCAAATGTAGATCTACGTTCTTACCGCAAGCACTCCGAACGTAGCTCTACGTTTTTTTTTCCTGGCTTCAAATTTGGCACGATAGGCCCGAGTGATCTAGAGACGAGAGAATGGGTCTGTGCACTTAGTGTGCGCCATATGAAAAAAATCAGCGACACCTGGGTACCACATGGTAGTACCAGTTACATTCATCTCCATCTTGGGTCAAAATCATGGCATATCCTCGTGATTCACTCATGCCTAGTCATATAAACACTCTTATTCGAGGAAAGTGGTGTAGAACGTGAGTTTAGTGGATTTGACACCGATGTGGCCACTAATGATCAAGGAATTAGTGAAAATATTGACTCTCAGCCCATCACCTCTGGGGTAGCCAGCGAGGCCATGCCAGACCCCCAGCCAAGCACTTCTGGGGTGGCCAGTGTGACCACACCAGATCCTGGGCCAAGCACTTCTGGGATGGCCAATGTGGCCACACAAGACCCTGGGCCAAGCACCTCTGGAGTGGCCGGTATTACTACCCATAGGCAACTACACAAGAGGAAACTACCATTTCCTCGCAGTTTCAGTGATAGTGAAAATGATGAGATTGATCTTATGCCAACAGAGGATTTGTCAAGTGATAGTGATATTCATTATTCGCCAATGAAGCATACTTTTAGGCGTCGTAGCCTGCATTCAGGTAGTGTGCCATATGAAATCCCCAAGGGTCATGGTAGGTCACAATCTAAAACCCTGGCCAGTGATAGTGATAATGATGGAGAATATGCAGGGATGGAAGAAGAGGTGGTGGTGGTGGTGGGCACGGTGCCTGGAGCACATGGTGCAGTGGGCGGACAAAGGACTGTCCAGCACCCCCTCAGCCATGTGCTGCCTCCACTCCTGTCCCTCCTCCTGCTCCCCCTCGTCCCATGCCACAGGTCCACTCTGTACCATGTGACCATGAGTGGGACTGGACACAAAGTATATTCATGCCACAACCTTTTGATTTTGATGCTAGTGGCAGTGGCATCCTTCCAGAATGTCCCATAACAAATGAGTCTACAGAGTTAGACTTTTTCAAGTTATACTTTGACGAGCCTCTAATGAGCTTGATAGTGACCCAGACGAACAATTATTACCACTATATCATGGACAACACAGTGGTTGCAGAATTGTCACGGCTGTGTAGGTGGAAAGATACAACTGTGGCTGAAATGTATTTAATCCTCGCCACTGTCATGCTTATGCCACATACATATAAGCAATATATAGTACAGTACTGGTCCACAGACTACCTCATCAGTACACCCGTATTCCGTGACGTCCTACCCTGCAACAGATTCACTCAGTTGCTACGAATGTTGCAATTCTCAGACAGGAATAGGCCCAACAGAAATGACCTTCTATACAAAATCCAGGAAGTGTTTATGTAGTATATGAAGCAGAAATTCAGTGCATACTTTTGTCCTTTCAAGAACATTGTTGTCGATGAGTCCTTGATTCTGTTCAAGGGATGCCTGTCATTCAAGCAATATATACCGAGCAAACATAATCGCTTTGGTATAAAACTTTTTGTTATGCGTGACTGTGAGAGTGGTCTTGTGTTGGATGTCATTGTCTACACTGGGAGAAACACACTCGATGATGACAGACGGATGTTGGGCAATTCTGGTGTTGTTGTTCGCAAGATGATGGAACCATACCTTGGCAAGGGTCATACATTGTTCACAGACAACTGGTATACAAGCCCTATGCTTGCTGATTTCCTATGTGTGAACAATACTGATATATGTGCAACAGTGAGAAGGAATATGCCAAGGTTCAGTGGAGGCAGTGTTGACGGTGCAGTACAAGCGTTTCATGCCAATGACATCATGGCACTGATGTGGCATGACAAACGGGACATGACATTGCTGTCAACCATCCACAGAAACAAGATGGTACAAAAAGACAAAGTGAACCGGGACATCAATGAACGCATTGTAAAGCCAGCTGCTGTCGTCGACTATACGAACAACATGCGAAGTCGACAAGTGTAACATCATGATAGGGTTCGTTGACTGTGTGTGTAGGAGTCACAAGTGGTATATAAAACTATTTTTCCACCTTGTAGACATTGCAGTGCTCAATGCATTCAATATATACGAAATAAAGACTGGGAAACGACAACGTTTCGCAGAATTCTCCCTGATAGCAAAAACGTATGGTACTATACCTGTACCTGCCCCTCAACATAGACATGTCCCCCGACCACAACCAAAACCACAGCCAGTTGGGGAAGTGCCAGACTGAATTACCCATAACTGTCACTACCTGATACCAATACCACCTACCCCAAAGAAGAAGTATTCGCAGAAAAAGCGTGTTGTGTGTGCTACCACAACAAAACAACCCCAACAGCAGGACACACGATTCATATGTCACCAGTGTAGGGTGGCACTCTGTATGAATTCATGCTTCATGGAGTATCATACAACAGTGGAGTTCTAGAAACATCAGTGGGACATGTAAATACTTGTATATAGTTTTAGATAATAGAATTTGATTCAGCCAGGGGTGCAAAATCACCTATCAGTGTGTACATGTGTGTTTGTGACAGTATGATAATAATTTCGTATATAATATTGGTGTATAAGCAACAATTGGCATTGATATCAAAAGATTTGCTATAAAACATAATTATCATATCATATAAAAACCAAGAAAATAAAAAAAAAAAATGGAAAAAAACAGTAAATATGTAGAATTTCTGCAAGCGGCAGCGCTCCATGTTGCCGTCAGGTTGATCATCAAGTGCCACCTTCGTGGGCTCGTATCCCAGTAAGTAATGACCCTAAAAAATTTTTTTATCCTATGTCACGTAGAAAAGTGTGCTCTTTATTTCTATGAAGAAAAAACTTTTTTTTTCTTTTCAAAATATTTGGAGCAGTAGCACTAAGAACGTAGATGTACATTTGGACAGTTAATGAGATAAGGGGTTAAGCACACAATAACTGTTTTAGCCTTGATTCGAATTCATTTATCATGTTACTATTTTTCAATTCATCTCATAAGTTATTCCACTTTTTTGACCCATTAATTTTTACAGTTTCTGTCGAGGTTCAAACACAAGTAATATTAACCCCTTGACTGTCGCAACCCCTAATCCTGAGGTCTCTCCTGATGCCGCAAAAAAAAAAAAAAAAAAAAAAAAAAAAAAAAAAAAAAAAAAAAAAAAAAAAATCTTATGAAATGATAGAGAATCTTTTCCTGGAGGTAATGACACCGAAAGTACGAAATTTGATAGAAAACTTAGGGAATTATGCTCTCACAAATTTAGCGATCTTGGCGATATTTACGAATCAGCAACTTCGCCCACTTTGAGCCCTATTTTCGACTAATTCTATTGTTCCAGTTGACCAAACTCATAGCTATTTCTTTAGAACTCCATTTTTTCTATCGACTGAGCACAAGAAACTGCCCATTTACCGATTTCAACTACCCAATAACATGGTCAGAAATTTGCAATTTGGCCAATTTCAAAAAAAAAAAAAAAATCAAAATAGGGTCCAGAATGAACAATGCAGACATTCCTGGCTCTAAAATAACACATTCTTTGTTCATCAGTCATGTCTCCAGGCCCCTCTGATACTAATCTTGCTTTCTATTTTGAATTTTTATTCAAACAAAAAATAGAAAATTTACTGTTAAGCAGACTACTGCAATACTGTAATATTTGTATAAATAATGTCAACCCATTCATGACTGCATATTAGAATGGCTACTTGGACATTTATTAGACAATAACATCATTTGTTTACTTTTGAACATAAGCAAAAATCAAACATTTCCCCTACTTTGAGCTCCATTTCCAGGTTCTTTTTATAGTAAAACCAATCAGAATCACCTCTTTTTCTATAATATGTTCTCCATTCTATCAAATGAGACCAAGAAAACGAGAATACAACCATAAATACTATACGAAAATAGACCACAAAGTCGGCATTTTAATTAAGAAAAATGGTCGGATTTTTTTTTTCTCATTATGCACTGTGTGCTGCAGGATTTTTTTATATGGTGCACACTGACCACACAGACCCATTCTCTCACATGTGGGCCTACCAGCTTTCTCCTGCTTGATTTGAAGCCGCTAGAATTTATGAGTACATGTATATAGTATACGGAGGGCCCCACTTATATGGCTGGTTAGGTTCCAGGCTACCGCCGTAAAGTGGAAATCGCCGTAAAGTGGAACACCCTTTTTTTCCACTTATAAATGCATACAAATACTAGATAACAAGTTTACACTAACATATATTACGTTAGCAATAGAACTAGGTATCAAAAAACAATAAAAAGTACAATACACACATAGTGCACTCATTACTTACCTTAAAATATTTATAGTCTTAATCTAGGGTGAGACAAGTAGTATTTATTGTAAGAAATCAAGTGTGGTATGTATGGTAGTCAGCTGGGCTACCATACCAGGCCACCCCACCCACACATAATATTCTATGATATTTAAGCATCCCAGAGAGATAAAATGTACATACAGTTCACTCATTACTTACCTTAAAATATTTGTAGTCTTAATGTAGGGTCAGGAGTAAGTAAATGAGATAAAATGAATGAAAGAGAAAGAGAAAGAGAGAAAGAGAAAGAGAGAAAGAGAAAGAGAGAGAGAAAGAGAAAGAGAAAGAGAAAGAGAAAGAGAAAGAGAAAGAGAGAGAGAGAGAGAGAGAGAGAGAGAGAGAGAGAGAGAGAGAGAAAGAGAGAGAGAGAGAGAGAGAGAGAGAGAGAGAGAGAGAGAGAGAGAGAGTGTGTGTGTGTGCATGAAGGAGGACAGGCGCCGAGTTATGTAAACAAACCAGGCGAAGGTAAGTTTTGTAAACAACGAAGTGTACACGTCTGGTTTGTGTACAAGTTGTCTCTACATTGATACGGTAGAATAAATAAAGAACACTCCCATTCTCATGTAACATCATTTTGAGAAGAAATGACGCTCTGAGTGAAGGCAATGGGAATAAGTCTCTTACTTTTTTGGGTTATCCTGGGTTTTCTACACATACGCTGTTGTGTATGATAATCTATGTAACTGTATTTGTGTATACCTGAATAAACTTACATACATACGAAAGGAATAATTTTCTACAGTTACCCCGAGGAACACATTTTCTCTTATGTTGGATTAGACAAAATTTTATTCTTGCCGTCACTTGTACAAGTTATCTAGCTACCACATCTCATATTTGTTTATTTATTCTATTGTGGGGTGTATTTATCATCTTTATATGTTATGTATCATGTTTGTTATATAATTTTGAAAAAAATATCATGGATGGGTTAATGAAAATGTGGATATTAACGTAATATATGACATTTAACCCTTTCAGGGTCCATCCCGTAGATCTACGGCTTTGCGTTCAGGGTCCAAACCATAGATCTACGTCATGAGCTCAGCTCACTCTGATAAACTGTTAGTGGTACATTTGGGCCTAGATATGAGAGAATACATCTATGTGGTATGTGTGCACCACATAAAACAGATCCTGCAGCACACTGTGTATAATGAGAGAAAAAAAAACTGAAATCATGATTTTGCGATTAAAACAGCGACTTTGCAGTGCTTTTTCGTATGTTTTTTATAGTTGTATTTGCGATTTCTTGGTCTCATTTGATAGAATGGAAGACATATTACAGAAATAGAGATGATTTTGATTGGTTTTAGCACTGGAAATGGCTTGAAACTGAGCTCAAAGTAGCAGAAATGTTAAATTTTTGCTGATATTCAAGAGTAAACAAACGACCTCACACGTCTAATACACGCCAGCTGGTGGGTCTAATATGCATTCACAAATATGGTGATGATATAATATAATTATTACAGTATTGCATAACAGTAAATCTTCTATTTTTTGGTGTGAATAAAAATTCATTATGTGAATAAAAAATCAAAATGGAATTTATTTGTAAAGCCTCAAAACCTAACTAATGAAGAGAGGAAATGTTAGTTTAGTTCCAGGAATACCTACATTGTTTATTCTGGACCCTATATTGAAATTGGAATATTTTGAACTTTGTGTTAAATTGGCCAAATTAAAATTTCCGATCACTTTAATTTGCAGTTGAAACAGTTGACTTGGCGATTTCTTGTGCTCAATCGATAGAATAGAAGTAATACTAGTGAAATAGCTAAGAATTTGGTTGACTGGAATAATGTAATTGGCCTAAAATGGGAGTCAAAGTCGGAAAATCGCCGATTCATAAATATCGCTGACACATCAAAATTCACGAGAGCATAATTTCGTCAATTTTCCATCAAATTTCGTACTTTTTGTTTTATTACCTTCACAAAAAGATTCTCTACCATTTCATAAGAAAAAATAACAATTTTTTTTTTTAAATTCTTGGACACTGGGGCACCACTTCAGATTTGGGCCTTGGACCCTGAAGGGGTTAATGAGACTCGGTGATTATTATTATTTCTAATATGGCGTCACTTGTGCAAGTCGTCTGCTACCACATCTCATATTTATGTTTATTCTACTGTGGGGTGTATTTATCATATTTACATGTTATGCATCGTGTTTATTATATAATATTGAAAAAATATCATAGATGGATTAATGAAAATGTGTATATTAATGTAATATACGACATTTAAATGAGACTCGGTGATTATTATTATCATTACATAAGACACTTACTGATTTTAATGCGTACCTGCACGCCAGCACAGTATGTAAGTTTATTTAGGTACAGGTATACATAAGTATAATTATCAAAGTACATGTATATATAAAATATGAAATAACTTTTAAAAACACTTGAAATTTTGGAGTTTCCAGACAAAATGGAGAGACTTAGTGCTTACGGATCTCACAGAGAATGTAAACAAACCGGGTGGGGCGCGGTGACCGTATTAGAAAGTCAGGTGGGGAGGAGCCGTATAGCGAGTTTTGGTCATAATTTGAAATGACCGTATTAGCGGAACGCCGTAAAGCAAAATGCCGTAAAGCATAAAGCGAAGCCCTACTGTACGTCAAACTTGGTGGCGCATAAGACGTATATATATATACGACCAAAACAGTCAAAGGGTTAACCCTTTCAGGGTCCATCCCGTAGATCTACGGCTTTACGTTCAGGGTCCAAACCGTAGATCTACGCCAAAATTCTAGCGGTGTCAAATTTAGTGCAAGAAGGCTGGTAGGCCTACACCTGAGAGAATGGGTCTGGGTGGTCAGTGTGCACACCATAGAAAAAATCTGGACGCCCACATGGCATTGTGGGAACACCGCCAAAGTAGCTTTGTTCATTGTGCCTGGCGGCAAGGAAGCTCTAACTCCCCACTCACTCTCTGGGTGAATTCTGACTCTCCTCTTCACAACTTACAGTTCTAAGACTGATGGAAGTGGAGATGAAGATGAATTCTATGGTTTTGAACCATATGGTACCATTGTGCCATATGGTACAATGGTACCATATGGTATAATGGTGCCATGTCATACAATGGTATATGGTACAATGGTATCATATGGTACAATGGTACCATATGGTACAATGTACCATATAGTACATTGTACCATATGGTACATTATACCATATGGTACAGGGTACAGGGACCCTAATGGAAATAAGTCTGATTGACTTTTTGGGGTTATCCTAGGTTCTCCAAACATATGCTGCTAAGTATGATATTCTATGTAACTTTATTTGTGTATAACTATATAAACTTACTTATGATGCCACATGCACTTGAGTAAGTTTATTCAGGTGTACAGAAATACATAGATTATCATACATAGCAGCATAAGTATAAAATCCTAGGATAACCCAAAAAAGTCAGGGTGACTTATTTCCATAGTTATCCCTGTATCTGTATCATATGGTGTCCTGTACTGAATGGTACTCTGTACCATATGGTACCCTGTGCCATATGGTACCCTGTGCCATATGGTACCCTGTGCCATATGGTACCCTGCACCATATGGTACCTACCCTGCATCATATGTTATCCTGTACTGCATGGTACCCTATACCATAGAGTACAATGTACCATATGGTACCCTGTAACATATGATACAGTGTACCATATGGTCAATAGGTGTTGGTGGCATGAAACACCAGCCAAGACTGAGTGAGTGGCGACGCAAACTAGCTACTGACTCCACAGTTTCCCAGACAAAGTGCTTTGTCATCCACCTCAAGGAACACGTAAAGTTCCTGTACACTTATAAATATATAATAGAACATTACTAATATACAACATTTTTGCATATTTTTGTTGTAAACAACTATTGTAACCAAAATAATAATGAAAATACTAGTGTGTTTATTGTGTTGAATACAACAGTACTACATGGTACAATGAACCATATGGTATCATTGTACTGTATGGTACAATGTACCATATGGTACCATTGCATCATATGGTACCATATGGTACCATTGCGCCATATGGTACCATTGTATCATATGGTACCATTGTATCATATGGTACCATTGTATCATATGGTACCATTGCACCATATGGTACCATTGTATATGGTACCATTGTACCAAATGGTGCTGTTGTACCATATGGTACCATTGTATCATATGGTACCATTGTATCATGTGCCATTGTACCATATTGTACCATTGTATCATATGGTGTCATTGTACCATATGGTACCATTGTACCCTATGGCACCATTGTACCACATGGCACTATATGGTACCTTTGTATTCAACACAATAACCGCACTAATATTATCATCATTTTGTTTACAATAAACTTGTAAACAAGTTTAGTAAGCAATATAATGATAAACAAATTAGTGCAGTTATTGTGTTGAATACAATGAGTGTACACTTATACAATATACATTATACTGGTCTCACAGGCCACAAATGTTATTAGAAAAAGAAAAAAATTAGAAAAGAAAAGAAAAAAGTATAAAAAACGTAAAATAAAAAAATGGGATTTTGCGGAAGTCACTGATGTTGCCGCCACCCGGTCATTTTGGGTCAACTTCCCGCCGCTGTATCTCGGTAAGTACTGATCAGAATAAAAATTTTTTGTCTTATTACCTTCACAAAAATATACTCTTTAATTCTGTAAGAAAAAATATTTTTTTTTTTTTTTTCAAAATTTCTTGGACACTGGAGCACCACTTCAGATTTTGGCCTTGGACCCTGAAGGGGTTAAGGGGCATATAAGTACCCCTGTCTCTAATAATGTGTTCATTTTTGCACTATAATCTACCTTGTCCATAATTACTATAGCATATGCTTTGTCTGTTTCATGAGGTGAAGTCTAGAATCTTTCTTTACTTCATGGTATAACACAAGAAATCTTTGAGAACAATTGTGTTGCAGAGGTGTGAGCTTTGCTCAGACCTCTGTATCTTTTGAAGAGGCACAGAATTTGCTTCTAGTGTGATGCCCTTGTGCTACGTTGCTGTTTTCCAAGTCAAAATGAGCAGTGCAGGTGTAGAAGAAACAGTAGTATGCATAAATGGCATTTATATTTACAAGGTTTGGGGACAGAGTGGCACAGTGAGTTGCCTACATTACAGTTTATGATGGTTTTGATATTTTTTTTTTTTTTTTTTTTTAACTAAGGCAGGGTGGCCCCAAAAAAGAAATATTTTCACCTTCACTCACTCCATCACTGTCTTGCCAGAGGGGCACCAATACTACAGTTCAAAATTGCAAATATCCCGACCTCACCTTCAGAGCGCAGGCACTGTACTTCCCATCTCCAGGACTCAAGTCCAGCTAACCAGTTTCCCTAAATCCATTCATGTTACTCTGCTAACACTCCAACAGCATGTAAAGTCATAAAAGCTACTTGCCTCCACTCGCTCCTAACACAACCACACATGCTTGCTGGATGTCTAAGCCCCTCACACACAAAAAAACTTTTTTACTTCCTCCCTCCAACCTACCCCACCTTCCCTCTGCTACAGATTTATAGGCCTTCACAGTCATTATTGGCTTGAGGTGGACTGTTGAAGTGGATCTATAAGCACAAATCCCACATTTAGTATAAGTAAATAAGAGAGAAATAGTTTTAGTGGTACAGATTAGGAAGCATAATAGCAAATTTTAGAGTATCCTTACTATTCTTTGGTATGTTTAACCCTTTCAGGGTCCCCAGGCCTTCTCCCGGACTTTTTCTCAGAATCGCCCAAATTTAAAAAAAAAAAAAAATTATGAAAAGATAGAGAATCTTTTCCCAATCATAATGACACCAAAAGTATGAAATTTGATGGAAAACTTACGGAATTATGCTCTCGCGAAGTTAGTGGTCTAGACGATATTTACGCATCAGTGATTTTGCCCACTTTGAGCCCTATTTTCGGCAAATTCCAGCATACTAGTCGACAAAAATCATAACTATTTTGCTAGAACTCCATTTTTTCTATTGAATGAGTACAAGAAACCACCCATTTACCGATTTCAACTATCCAATACAGTGTTCAGAATTTAGCAATTTTGCAAATTTCACACAAATTTCAAAAGATGCCAATTTCCAAATAGGGTCCAGAATAAACAAGACATTCCTGGCACTACAAAACCATTTCCTCTGTTCATCAGTCACGTCCCCATGCCCCTCTTACATTCTTTTGCTTTCCACTTTGAATTTTTATTCTCACAAAAAATAGAAGATTTACTGTTATGCAGACTACTGCATTAGTGTAGAAATGGTATAAATAATATCAGAGCACTTGTGACAGAATATTAGACTCACCAGTTGACGTTTATTGGATGCTTAGCATGATTTGTTCACTTTTGAACTTTGGTAAAAATTGAACATTTCTGCTATTTTGAGCTCAATTTCAAGGTACTTTTCATTGTAAAACCAGTCAAAATCATCTCAATTTCTGTAATATGTCTTCCATTCTATAAAATGAGACCAGGAAAACTAGAATACAACAATAAATATCATACGAAAATACAGTGCAAAGTCGCTGTTTTAATCCAAAAACACGGTCAAAGTTTTTTTTTCTCATTACGCACTGTGTGCTGCAGGGTTTTTTTTATACTGTGCACACTGACCACATAGACCCTTTCTTTCATATGTAGGCCTACCAGCTTTCTCTCACTAGATTTGAGGGCGCTAGAATTTAGGCGTACTAATACGTCAAAAACCCTGGTGCGTAAGCCGTACTAGTACGTCCGAAACCCTGAAAGGGTTAAGATGCCAGTACAGTACAGTATGGTATAGTGATAGCCCAAAACAAAATTTATGACATCACTGGCCTTAAAAAATCAATTCCTAGTGCATAAGGATTTAGAAATAAAAGCAGTGGGAGCTTGTCCATAGAAGCTGCAGAGCTGCAGTCCCCCCAGATGCTCACTGCCAGACGTTTGACTTCATCAACCTTACTCTAAAATAATTTGCAACTGACAAATATATTACAGGTAAAATCTGTTTATGTTGTTTTCAATGTATTTATAAGCAAATTTTTATTTTTTTTCTTGAAACGAGATAAAAAATGGTTAAAAATAGAAGTCTGATGCGGTACAATAATATAGGTATTACTGGCGTTACGAGCCACCACTGGATAAAAAGTTAACCCTTAAACAGTGGGAGGTCATGAAGTACCAGTTACCTCCCCTTCACTTTATGAGGAAGTTTGGAAACAAAGTGATTTTAAAAGAGCATATTTGAGAACTCTCCTCACTGGTAGAGGTGTCCCCTTAGAAGAGTTTCAAGAGTCTTCCTACTCTCAGCACCTGGTCATGGACCAGCCTCGTCTGGTACTAGCCTGGTCAACCAGGACGTTGCTGCTGGAGGCCTGCTGCCCCCACATATCCAGATCAACCAGCCTGGTTGATCTGGCACCTGGTGAAGATACTTGTCCAGTTTTCTCTTGAAGACTTCTACACTTGTTCCAGCAGTTATTCTGATATCTTCTGGTAAGATGTTGAATACAGTGGACCCTCAGGTAAAGGCGTCATCAGTTAGTGCCAAAATCAGATAACGGCTCGCTTTGGCGTCAAAATATTGGCTTGGCTAATGCCAATTAACTCAGTAAAGGGCTTTCATCCCGAACATGCCCGTGCGGCCTGAGTGGGCCCGGCCACTCCATGACTCCGTGTACAGCCAGTGTGCCATTGTTTACAAGTCAATGAGGAAGATTCCACACTTACATGCGATATATTTTGTATTCCATTTTTTAGTTCTTGTAATTGCTAAATAAGCCACCATGGCCCCAAAGAAAGTTTCTAGTACCAGCCCTTTGGTAAAGGATGTGAGAAACACGATAAAATTCAAGAAAAATTTTGTAGTGGTTGTGATGGTGGTAGAGGGTGGTAGTGATGGTGGAAGAGGATGGTTGTGGTTGTGATGGTGATAGAGAGTGGTAGTGATGGTGGTAGAGGGTGGTAGAGAGTGGCAGAGGGTGGTAGTGGTGGTGGTAGTGTTTGTGGTGATAGAGGGTGGTAGTGACAGTGGTAGAGGGTGGTAGTGACAGTGGTAGAGGGTGGTAGTGACGGTGGTAGAGGGTGGTAGTGATGGTGGTAGAGGGTGGTAGTGATGGTGGTAGAGGGTGGTAGTGACGGTGGTAGAGGGTGGTAGTGACGGTGGTATAGGGGGGTAGTGATGGTGGTATAGGGTGGTGGTCCAGTGACTCTCAAGCTGGTCATAGTGGCATTAAAAACCCAAGAAGGGAGGTAACCCCAGAAAAGGACTTGGTACCTGATGGTGGTAGTGATGGTGGTAGAGGGTGCTTCAATGACTCTCAAGCTGGTCATAGTGGCATTAAAAAACCAAGAAGGGAGGTAACCTCAGAAAAGGACTTGGTACCTGATGGTGGTAGTGATGGTGGTAGAGGGTGGTAGTGATGGTGGTAGAGGGTGGTTCAGTGACTCTCAAGCTGGTCATAGTGGCATTAAAAACCCAAGAAGGGAGGTAACCCCAGAAAAGGACTTGGTACCTGATGGTGGTAGTGATGGTGGTAGAGGGTGCTTCAATGACTCTCAAGCTGGTCATAGTGGCATTAAAAAACCAAGAAGGGAGGTAACCTCAGAAAAGGACTTGGTACCTGATGGTGGTAGTGATGGTGGTAGAGGGTGGTAGTGATGGTGGTAGAGGGTGGTTCAGTGACTCTCAAGCTGGTCATAGTGGCATTAAAAAACCAAGAAGGGAGGTAACCCCAGAAAAGGACTTGGTATCTGAAGTCTTCATGGAAGGGAATTCCCCTTCCAAACAATAGAACACATTCATCATCTTCCCTCCTCCCGTCTCACACTCATCAACAAGTCCACAATAAAGGTAAGTGTCATTTCAGTATTGTTTATTGTGCATGTATCATTGTTTTCTGTGCAGGGAAATGTATATCTCATGTAAAAAAAATTATTTTGTTTAATACTTTTGGGTGTCTGGAACGGATTAATTGGATTTCCATTATTTCTTATGGGGAAAATTAATTCGGCTTAAGGCTAAATCAGTTAAAGGCTAGCTCTCTGGAACGGATTAATGGCATTACCCGAGGGTCCACTGTATGTAATTGGAGACCACGAATGTTAATACAGTGTTCCCTTTACTGTGCCCACTGCACCCCTGCTTTTCACTGGGTTTATTTTGCACTTCCTTCCATATCTCTCGCTATAGTATGTTGTTACGGCAGTGTGCTGATTTGGGACCAGGCCCTTGAGTACTTTCCAGGTATATATTATCATCTATCTCTCTCTCCTCCACTCCAGTGAATACATGTTCAAGATTTTAATGTGTTCCCAGTAATTTAAACATTTTATTGGCTGTATGTGGGCCATAAATGACCTCTGTATTTGTTCAAGCTCTGATATTTCTCCTGCCTTGAATGGGGCCATCAACACTGAGCAATATTCCAAATGAGGGAGCAATAGTGGTTTGAAAAGTGTCCCCACTGGTATTTCCCCTTGTTTCGCAAGTTCTCATTATCCTCCCCATCATCCTCCTGGTTATCGTGATCTTTGTCTTTTTTTTTTTTTTTTTTTAACAAGTCGGCCGTCTCCCACCAAGGCAGGGTGACCCAAAAAGAAAGAAAATCCCCAAAAAGAAAATACTTTCATCATCATTCAACACTTTCACCTCACTCACACATAATCACTGTTTTTGCAGACATTACTCCCAAGTCTTTCACATGTTCCTTTCATTCTATCTGGTGATCCTCTTGTGTATTGTATACAGTGTTTCTTTTGAGTTCTTCATTCTTTCCATACCTAAGCAACTGGAACTTATCACCACTGAACATGTTCTCCACTGGTCACTGGAAAAACACTGCTTACACCTTCCTGTAATTTTTTAGTGAAAAACTGCCAAATTACCAAATTCTCATCACTTTATTAGACAGTTGAAATAGTTGATTGGGCAGTTTCTTGTGCTCAAGCAATAAAATAGAAGGTATACTAGCAAAATAGCTAAGAATTTGGTCAACTGGAACAATGTAATTGGCCTAAAAAAGCCATCAAAATGGGGAAAAATCGCCGATGTGTAAGTGTTGCTAACAATAATATTCACGATAATGTAATTCTGTCAATTTTCCATCAAATTCCATACTTTTTGTTTTACTACCTTCAGTAAAAGATTCTCTACCATTTCATAAGAAAAAAATAATTTTTTTTTAACCCTTAAACGGTCCAAACAGATCGACGTTCAAATTCACATTGCTACAACAGTAGATCTACTTTTTTTTTTACATATTTTCAATAACAAAAAAGAAAATGTAGATAAAAGTTTTTTTTACACGTTTTCAAATGTAAAACAAAAAAGATTACATTTTTTTACATACTTTCAGATGTCGAAAAAACGTATATACATGTATACATTTGGACCATTTAACCCCTTCAGGGTCCAAGGCCAAAATCTGAAGTGGTGCTCCAGTGTCCAAGAAATTTTGGAAAAAAAAAAAAAAAAAAAAAAAAAAAAAAAAAAAAAAAAAAATTCTTACAGAATTAAAGAGCATATTTTTGTGAAGGTAATAAGACAAAAAAAAATCTGATAAGTACTTACCGAGATACAGTGCCAAGAAGTTTGTCAAAAATGATGTGGTGGCGGCAACATCGACGAATTCCACATACGCGCATAACATTATTTAGTGTTTTTTTAATTTTTTTCTTTTCTTTTCCAATTTTTTTCTATTCCTACTAACATTTGGGGCCTGAGAGACCAATACTGTATATAATATATATATATAAACTTCTCAGTAGTAGTAACCAGTTACCAGTAACCACTCTGCCAGTTGACTCACGACCAACCGTCTCTGCCTGAGTCACTGTCTGAACTCATGCGCTGACCTGGCAGTATTCAAAGACCCTCTCACATATGGGTACTGGGCGGCCAGTCAGTCAGTGTTACGAGTGGAGCGAGAGAGATAGGTACGGCTGTAAGGGCGCACTCCACCTTGTCTGTAATTATACGTAATACCAGCCTACGTGAGTATTTCTTACCTAATCCACGTGTCGAACTCCCACATGATAAATGGTGGCACCGGTGTGGAGCGTGGATTTAGTTTTTACGAGTAATTCAAGACGTTAGAAGTCTGTTTGTGAGTAGCCGGCAGGGTCAAAGGTGAACCTCCAGCCAGCCGCCTTACCCTCACTCACTACCTTCAGCCTGCAAGCCTGTTGCAGCCGTTTCAAGCTTCCTGGCTTAGTTCGTGTGCTAATTGCTTCAATCTCCGAGGGGTTGACCCGGATTTTGCAATTAAGCCAGTCAGTAAGCCAGACTGTGGAAGTGAACGCCAGTCAGCCTATCATCCAGCCTGTCTCCTGTCATCCAACTGCTCCTCCATGCTTTGTGCATCATTACACGTCTTCCACGAGCTCTCAGTAGTAGTAACCAGTTACCAGTAACCACTCTGCCAGTTGACTCACGACCAACCGTCTCTGCCTGAGTCACTGTCTGAACTCATGTGCTGACCTGGCAGTATTCAAAGACCCTCTCACATATGGGTACTGGGCGGCCAGTCAGTCAGTGTTACGAGTGGAGCGAGAGAGATAGGTACGGCTGTAAGGGCGCACTCCACCTTGTCTGTAATTATACGTAATACCAGCCTACGTGAGTATTTCTTACCTAATCCACGTGTCGAACTCCCACATGATAAACTCACTGTATTGAACACAATAACCGCACTAAAGTTATTATCATATTATTGTTTACCACTGTTGTTTATTACAATAAACATGCACAAATATTGTATAATACTAATGTTCTATCATATATTTACATATTTACAATCACTGGACATGGTTTTAAAACTGCTGGAGCTTGTGGAACTCCTTGAAACAAGGCACCATGCAGAGAAGCACCTTACATTCCTCACACATAAACTGAGTGTCTTTGCGTCTTTGTTGCCGTCGTTTTGTTTGTGCACAGACGATGCATCTCTTCTGAGCAAATTTCTTCTGAGTTGAAGGAAGCTGTATTATGAAATGATCACCTTCCCTCCTCAAACGCTTGGGTATATCCTGAGTAATTCGAGGACCTTGTTGTATAGCAGGTGTTCTTACCTGGTACTTCATTATAAGTTGTCTTGCATTTCATTACGGTGAATGGTTGTCAACAATGTGACATCTCATTTGTCATGCTACCGTAATGCCATGATGTCATTGGCAGTAAACACCTGCACGTCATCACCACGAGCACCTGCACTGAGCCTGGGGATATGTTTACGATTAGAACGCACTGTGCCACACACATCTGTCTTGTTCACTCGCATGAAATCACTGAGTAATGGGCTTGTATACCAGTTATCGGTATATAATGTATGCCCCTTACCAAGATAAGGTGCCATCATGTTTCTCACTACGTCACCTGAGATACCCAATAACATCTTGGTATCTTTCAATGTTTTACTTCCCGTGTATACAACAATATCCAACACCAGGCCACTGTCACAGTATATACTGCTTGAATGACAGTCTACCTTTGAACAAAATCAAAGACTCATCAATTACAAGATTCTTGAATGGATAAAAGTATATGCTGAACTTTTGTTTGAGATAAGAACATAAGAAAGGAGGAACACTGCAGCAGGCCTGTTGGCCCATACTAGGCAGGTCCTTTACAATTCATCCCACTAACAAGCATTTGACCAACCCAATTTTCAATGCTAACCAAGAAATAAGCTCTGATGTGCAAGTCCCACTCAAATCCAACCCCTCCCACTCATGTACTTATCCAACCTAAATTTGAAACTACCCAAAGTCCCAGCCTCAATAACCCAACTAGGTAGACTGTTCCACTCATCAACTACCCTATTTCCAAACCAATACTTTCCTATATCGTTTCTAAATCTAAACTTATCCAACTTAAATCCATTACTGCGGGTTCTCTCTTGGAGAGATATCCTCAAGACCTTGTTAATATCCCCTTTATTAATACCTATCTTCCACTTATACACTTCGATCAGGTCTCCCCTCATTCTTCGTCTAACAAGTGAATGTAACTTAAGAGTCTTCAATCTTTCTTCATAAGGAAGATTTCTAATGCTATGTATTAATTTAGTCATCCTACGCTGAATGTTTTCTAACGAATTGATGTCCATTCTGTAATATGGAGACCAGAATTGAGCTGCATAATCTAGGTGAGGCCTTACTAATGATGTATAAAGCTGCAGTATGACCTCTGCACTTTTGTTGCTTACACTTCTTGATATAAATCCCAGTAATCTATTTGCCTTATTATGTACGCTTAGGCATTGCTGTCTTGGTTTAAGGTTGCTGCTTACCATAACCCCCAAGTCCTTTTCACAATCTGTATGGCTAAGTTCTACATTATTTAACTTATAAGTGCTAGGGTTATGGACACTCCCGAGCTTCAGAACCTTGCATTTATCTACATTGAACTGCATCTGCCACTTTTCTGACCAAGAGTAGAGTTTGTCTAAATCCTCCTGAAGTTCCCTAACATCTACGTTTGAATCAATTATCCTACCTATCTTCGTGTCATCGGCGAATTTGCTCACATCACTAGTAATTCCTTCATCAAGATCATTGATATATATTATAAACAACAACGGGCCCAAGACTGATCCCTGTGGAACGCCACTTGTTACTGATCCCCACTCGGATTTAACCCCATTTATGGACACTCTTTGCTTCCTGTCTGTGAGCCATGATTCGATCCACGTGAGCACCCTTCCCCCAATTCCATGAGCTGTTACTTTCTTCAACAGTCTTTGGTGCGGAACTCTATCAAATGCCTTACTAAAATCTAAGTAAATAATATAAAATTCTTTATCGTGGTCAACAGCCTCAAAAGCTTTACTGAAGAACGTTAATAAATTAGTTAGACAAGACCGGCCTCTTGTGAATCCATGCTGAGTATCATTAATCAAGCTATGCTTATCGAGATGGCTTCTTATAATCTCAGCTATAATTGACTCTAGTAATTTGCCTACAATTGAGGTCAGGCTTATTGGGCGGTAATTTGACGGTGACGACTTGTCCCCTGTTTTAAAAATAGGAATTACATTAGCCATCTTCCACATATCAGACACTACACCTGTCTGAAGAGATAAATTAAAAATATTAGTTAATGGTTCACAGACTTCCATTTTGCATTCCTTTAGAACCCTTGAAAAAACCTCATCAGGACCCGGTGACTTATTTTGCTTCAGTCGGTCTATCTGCTTCACAACCATTTCACTAGTGACTGTGATGTTACATAATTTATCTTCTTCTGATCCACTATAAAAATTAATTACCGGAATATTATTAGTGTCTTCCTGTGTAAAAACCGAGAGAAAATAATTATTTAAAATCGAGCACATTTCATTCTCTGTCAGTAAGATGCCCATAGTTATTTTTAAGGGGACCTATCTTATCTCTGACTTTTGTTCTATAGACCTGGAAAAAACTTTTTGGGTTAGTTTTAGAATCCCTAGCAACTTTAATTTCATAGTCCCTTTTAGCTTTTCTTATCCCCTTTTTAATGTCCCTCTTAATGTCAACATACTGATTCATAAGATGACCCTCGCCTCTTTTGATACGCCTATAAATTCCTTTCTTATGCCCTAGTAGATATTTCAGCCTATTATTCATCCATTTTGGGTCATTTCTATTTGATCTAATTTCCTTGTAAGGGATAAACGTTCTTTGAGCAGCATGTATTGTGCTCAGAAAACTGTCATATTGATAGCTCTCTTCGTTACCCCAGTCAACAGATGATAAGTGTTCTCTAAGCCCATCGTAATCTGCTAAGCGAAAATCTGGGACTGTTACTGAGTTATCCCTACTATCATACTTCCATTCAATTCTAAATGTAATTGATTTGTGGTCGCTAGCACCCAGTTCCTCTGAAACTTCTAAATTATTAACAAGGGATTCATTGTTTGCCAGAACTAAGTCAAGCAGGTTATTACCCCTTGTAGGTTCTGTCACAAACTGCTTCAAAAAACAATCCTGAACTACTTCTAAGAAGTCGTATGATTCTAAATTCCCGGTTAAGAAATTCCAATCAATATGACTAAAGTTAAAGTCTCCTAGAATTACTACATTATCGTGCCTTGTGGCCCTAACAATTTCCTCCCATAGTAGTCTCCCCTGGTCCCTATCTAAATTTGGGGGACGGTATATCACACCTAAAATTAATTTTTCATGCCCCTCTGAAAATTCTATCCAAACAGACTCTGTATGTGTTACTTCAGACTTAATACCCGTTTTTATGCAACAGTTCAAACGATCTCGGACATACAATGCCACGCCACCCCCCTTCCCGATACTTCTATCTACTTGGAACAATTTAAAACCCTGAATGTGACATTCTGCAGGCATGTCCCGACTTTTTGAATTAAACCACGTCTCAGTAATGGCAAATATATCTATGTTACCTGCACTAGCAACTAGTCTCAACTCGTCCATCTTATTCCTAGCACTGCGACTATTTGTGTAATAAATATTTAAAGACCCTCCTCTCTCTTTACCCTTCCTGCTCCTTTCTGTTATTCCACTAAACCTATTACTGTCCTTGTCAATTAGTGCCACTGGCTTTCCAATATCCACCTCATTTTGCCTATTACTAGTTCTCATATTACTACCCTGCAACTTCACAGTTTTCCCGCCAAAACCCATACCACTAACTATTCCTAGTTTAAAGACCTAACAGCTCCCTCCACTGCGTTGGCCAGTGCTCCCACCCCACACCTAGATAAGTGAACCCCATCCCTGGCATACATGTCATTTCTGCCATAGAAGAGGTCCCAGTTGTCAATGAATGTTACCGCATTTTCCTTACAGTATTTGTCCAGCCAGCAATTGACAACAATTGCTCTGGACAACCATTCATTTCCAACAGATACATGAAAACATTTCTAATCTTGTATAACCTGTCACTTCTGTCAGGCCTGGTTTTGTCAGAGAAGTGCAACATACGTAAGAGTAAGATAAACCTGTTCACTAGTATGATTTCACTGAAGACCGGGGTAGAAATTAGCCGATCTGTGGATCAGCATGCTTTTATATTATGCTTATAGACATGAGGCATAAGCATTATTGTTGCAAAAAGCAAATACATTTCTGCAACAGTCGTCTCTTTCCACCTGTGTAGTCTTGACTGTGGTGATATGATCGTATTTGCCATGGTGTACTCAAAATACTTATTACTTTCCCTGACAATAGTTTCCATCAATGGCTGGTCAAAGAATAATTCAAAGAATTCCAGTTCATTGGCCGTGGTTCCAAGGGGACAAGTAGGTAGAATTCCACTTTGAGAGTCATCAAAGTGGTGAGGCTTGGGAACAAAATTGGGATTTTGCTGCCAATCCCACATACGGTTTGCTGGTGGATACTGGACATCATTGGCTGGTTGTGCGGGTGGTTGTGGTTGTGGTGGGCTGGTGGCTGACGCTCCGCTTTGTCCTTGAACTGACGAGTCAGCAGCGTGGGTCCCAGCGTGGGCTGGTGAGTCACGCATGGCGGTGCCACTACCATCACCACTACCACCATCCACTGATGCCTGTGGTCTATCCATGCCAAGTGTAGCCACATCATCCTCACTATCACTACCTAAAACTGGTGTAGGGCCACGGGATGTACTCCGGGATGTACTCCGGGATGTACTCCGTCCCCTGGGCACAGCATAGGGTACACTACCCGAGCGCATGTGGCGGCGAACATACCGATGCTTCACTGGTGAATATGATTCCTCACTATCACTACTCGAATGATCGTCGAGCGCAATAAAATCACAATCCAAGTCACTATCATCATCATTACTGAAGTCAGAGGCCTGGCTACGCGAAAATATTAGTTTTCTTTTGCGTTGAGGAACAACCAACCGTGAGTCACGAGTGCCCACACCAGAGGTAGAAGGTTGAGGATCGTCAGGGTTTTCTGCACTATTATCGATATCCTGGTCATTCTTTTCGGTCACTAACTGATCAAAGCCGTAGAATTCGTCTTCATTTCCACTTCCATCAGTGTCAGAACTATCAGATAGGAAGAGGAGAGTCCCAATTTTCCGGGGAGTGAGGGCTGACTTGCGATGAGGCATGGTGAACAAGGGTAACTGAGCCGGTGTTCCCACAATGCTATGCGGGCGCCTAGATTTTTTGTTTATGGCGCACACCCACCACGCAGACCCGTTCTCTCACATGTAGGCCTATGAGCACTTTCGCACTAAATTTGACGGCGCTAGAATTTTGGCATAGATCTACGGTTTGGACACTCAACGTGAAGCCGTAGATCTACGGGACGGACCCTGAAAGGGTTAAGGGTTAAATTCTTGGATCCTGTGGACACGTTTCAGATTGGTGGTCTGGACCCTGAAAGGGTTAACAGCATTTGTGTACTGGTATGTCAGAAACAAAAGGTTAATGAACAGAAGGAAGGTGGATACAATGACTAAAGTATTTTTTTTGAACCTCTCATTTTAAATTAATTGACCTTAAAATGAGCAAATTTATTATTGCATAAAGTGTTCTCTGCCCTTCAACTTCATGTTTGTGTAATTCATCAAGTTTTACATCAAATTTTTCAATTTTTGGTGTTAGTGCCTTCAGAAAAAGATTCTCTACCATTTTAAAAGATAAAATCATTTTTAGTAGGTTGGTAGACAGCAACCACCCAGGGAAGTACTACCATCCTGCCAGATGACTGTGAAACAAAAACCTGTAACTGTTTTGCATGATGGTAGGATTGCTGGTTTCTTTTTCTGTCTCATAAACACGCTAAGATAACAGGGATATCTTGCTACTCCTACTTACACTTTGGTCACACTTCACAGACACACACATGCATATATATATATACATACATCTAGGTTTTTCTCCTTTTTCTAAATAGCTCTTGTTCTTTTTTATTTCTTCTATTGTCCATGGGGAAGTGGAAAAGAATCTTTCCTCCGTAAGCCATGCGTGTCGTATGAGGCGACTAAAATGCCGGGAGCAATGGGCTAGTAACCCCTTCTCCTGTATACAATTACTAAAAAAGAGAAGAAGAAAAACTTTATAAAACTGGGTTGCTTAAATGTGCGTGGATGTAGTGCGGATGACAAGAAACAGATGATTGCTGATGTTATGAATGAAAAGAAGTTGGATGTCCTGGCCCTAAGCGAAACAAAGCTGAAGGGGGTAGGAGAGTTTCAGTGGGGGGAAATAAATGGGATTAAATCTGGAGTATCTGAGAGAGTTAGAGCAAAGGAAGGGGTAGCAGTAATGTTAAATGATCAGTTATGGAAGGAGAAAAGAGAATATGAATGTGTAAATTCAAGAATTATGTGGATTAAAGTAAAGGTTGGATGCGAGAAGTGGGTCATAATAAGCGTGTATGCACCTGGAGAAGAGAGGAATGCAGAGGAGAGAGAGAGATTTTGGGAGATGTTAAGTGAATGTATAGGAGCCTTTGAACCAAGTGAGAGAGTAATTGTGGTAGGGGACTTGAATGCTAAAGTAGGAGAAACTTTTAGAGAGGGTGTGGTAGGTAAGTTTGGGGTGCCAGGTGTAAATGATAATGGGAGCCCTTTGATTGAACTTTGTATAGAAAGGGGTTTAGTTATAGGTAATACATATTTTAAGAAAAAGAGGATAAATAAGTATACACGATATGATGTAGGGCGAAATGACAGTAGTTTGTTGGATTATGTATTGGTAGATAAAAGACTGTTGAGTAGACTTCAGGATGTACATGTTTATAGAGGGGCCACAGATATATCAGATCACTTTCTAGTTGTAGCTACACTGAGAGTAAAAGGTAGATGGGATACAAGGAGAATAGAAGCATCAGGGAAGAGAGAGGTGAAGGTTTATAAACTAAAAGAGGAGGCAGTTAGGGTAAGATATAAACAGCTATTGGAGGATAGATGGGCTAATGAGAGCATAGGCAATGGGGTCGAAGAGGTATGGGGTAGGTTTAAAAATGTAGTGTTAGAGTGTTCAGCAGAAGTTTGTGGTTACAGGAAAGTGGGTGCAGGAGGGAAGAGGAGCGATTGGTGGAATGATGATGTAAAGAGAGTAGTAAGGGAGAAAAAGTTAGCATATGAGAAGTTTTTACAAAGTAGAAGTGATGCAAGGAGGGAAGAGTATATGGAGAAAAAGAGAGAAGTTAAGAGAGTGGTGAAGCAATGTAAAAAGAGAGCAAATGAGAGAGTGGGTGAGATGTTATCAACAAATTTTGTTGAAAATAAGAAAAAGTTTTGGAGTGAGATTAACAAGTTAAGAAAGCCTAGAGAACAAATGGATTTGTCAGTTAAAAATAGGAGAGGAGAGTTATTAAATGGAGAGTTAGAGGTATTGGGAAGATGGAAGGAATATTTTGAGGAATTGTTAAATGTTGATGAAGATAGGGAAGCTGTGATTTCGTGTATAGGGCAAGGAGGAATAACATCTTGTAGGAGTGAGGAAGAGCCAGTTGTGAGTGTGGGGGAAGTTCGTGAGGCAGTAGGTAAAATGAAAGGGGGTAAGGCAGCCGGGACTGATGGGATAAAGATAGAAATGTTAAAAGCAGGTGGGGATATAGTTTTGGAGTGGTTGGTGCAATTATTTAATAAATGTATGGAAGAGGGTAAGGTACCTAGGGATTGGCAGAGAGCATGCATAGTTCCTTTGTATAAAGGCAAAGGGGATAAAAGAGAGTGCAAAAATTATAGGGGGATAAGTCTGTTGAGTGTACCTGGTAAAGTGTATGGTAGAGTTATAATTGAAAGAATTAAGAGTAAGACGGAGAATAGGATAGCAGATGAACAAGGAGGCTTTAGGAAAGGTAGGGGGTGTGTGGACCAGGTGTTTACAGTGAAACATATAAGTGAACAGTATTTAGATAAGGCTAAAGAGGTCTTTGTGGCATTTATGGATTTGGAAAAGGCGTATGACAGGGTGGATAGGGGGGCAATGTGGCAGATGTTGCAAGTGTATGGTGTAGGAGGTAGGTTACTGAAAGCAGTGAAGAGTTTTTACGAGGATAGTGAGGCTCAAGTTAGAGTATGTAGGAAAGAGGGAAATTTTTTCCCAGTAAAAGTAGGCCTTAGACAAGGATGTGTGATGTCACCGTGGTTGTTTAATATATTTATAGATGGGGTTGTAAGAGAAGTAAATGCGACGGTCTTGGCAAGAGGCGTGGAGTTAAAAGATAAAGAATCACACACAAAGTGGGAGTTGTCACAGCTGCTCTTTGCTGATGACACTGTGCTCTTGGGAGATTCTGAAGAGAAGTTGCAGAGATTGGTGGATGAATTTGGTAGGGTGTGCAAAAGAAGAAAATTAAAGGTGAATACAGGAAAGAGTAAGGTTATGAGGATAACAAAAAGATTAGGTGATGAAAGATTGAATATCAGATTGGAGGGAGAGAGTATGGAGGAGGTGAACGTATTCAGATATTTGGGAGTGGACGTGTCAGCGGATGGGTCTATGAAAGATGAGGTGAATCATAGAATTGATGAGGGAAAAAGAGTGAGTGGTGCACTTAGGAGTCTGTGGAGACAAAGAACTTTGTCCTTGGAGGCAAAGAGGGGAATGTATGAGAGTATAGTTTTACCAACGCTCTTATATGGGTGTGAAGCGTGGGTGATGAATGTTGCAGCGAGGAGAAGGCTGGAGGCAGTGGAGATGTCATGTCTGAGGGCAATGTGTGGTGTGAATATAATGCAGAGAATTCGTAGTTTGGAAGTTAGGAGGAGGTGCGGGATTACCAAAACTGTTGTCCAGAGGGCTGAGGAAGGGTTGTTGAGGTGGTTCGGACATGTAGAGAGAATGGAGCGAAACAGAATGACTTCAAGAGTGTATCAGTCTGTAGTGGAAGGAAGGCGGGGTAGGGGTCGGCCTAGGAAGGGTTGGAGGGAGGGGGTAAAGGAGGTTTTGTGTGCGAGGGGCTTGGACTTCCAGCAGGCATGCGTGAGCGTGTTTGATAGGAGTGAATGGAGACAAATGGTTTTTAATACTTGACGTGCTGTTGGAGTGTGAGCAAAGTAACATTTATGAAGGGATTCAGGGAAACCGGCAGGCCGGACTTGAGTCCTGGAGATGGGAAGTACAGTGCCTGCACTCTGAAGGAGGGGTGTTAATGTTGCAGTTTAAAAACTGTAGTGTAAAGCACCCTTCTGGCAAGACAGTGATGGAGTGAATGATGGTGAAAGTTTTTCTTTTTCGGGCCACCCTGCCTTGGTGGGAATCGGCCGGTGTGATAATAAAAAAAAAAAAAAAAATTAAAAAATGCCAACACAGAAGGGACTTTCAATATGGTGGGATACCAACAGTTTACGTCTTAAAATACAGAAAAGAGATTTCTAAAAAGTCTTGAAGCATTAAGAAATCAAAGGGGAATATCACATAAAGAAACCATCATGATATAAGGCCAGGTTGCTATATGGTACTGACATGCTCGGCAGTAATTACAAAAGAGCAGGACTGACCAAGGTGCTACAGTCTTACTTGTCTGATTTCTCCTCTTTATTACTAGAAGAATCTGCATCTTTCTTTTTCTTAACTTTCTTCTCTTTGTTTTTTCTGTCTCTTCTGCTTCTGAGAAACCCTGAGAAGAAAAAACTGAAAATTAAAACTACCGAATTTTATTGTCAATACAAAATGCAAGTACAGTACTGTACTTATGTACTGTATAAAAGTTTTCTCTTCAATTAAATACTGGTTATATCAGTGCTTGATGTAATGTATACAGTAGATGTAATTTTTATCAAATAATAAAGTTTGACTTTAACAAAACTACAAGAAAACTATTAAATGAAAGCTGGATGTACAGCATATAAAACAAATTACTGTATCATTCACTCATTTTGTAAATACTAAAAACTAATAAATATTAGAGAATAAATGACCAACAACAGTGAAAAATCCTACTTGTCATCTTGACATCTTAGTAACTGTAAAGTATTTAACAAAAATGGCTCATCTAATTTCTCCAATAACCCACAAAAATGAATATATACCACCAAAACACATACTAATTTTGTGTTAAAGTGTGTATTTTACCTTTTATATTTGACTGCTGCATTAGTACACAAAAAGCAGTACTATGTAGTAGTAGTAGTAGTAGTAATAATAATAATAATAATAATAATAATAATAATAATAATAATAATAATAATAATAATAATAATAATAATAATAATAAATAATAAATACTATAGTAGCAGTACATACTTTATGTAAGATTATATTCAAGAATACTGGTCTGAACATTTTTTTTTTTTTTTCAATGATCTGTGGATACAGTTCTCACAGTGAACCACACTTGGCCACTGCACATCATACAGTTCTCACATTCACCTTTGATTTACACTTCCACTAAAAGAACTTACTCTCATGACATTTTTGTCTAGTGATATCTGCAGTTTTCCCAAAGCTTTTCTTAACTAGTTTTAATACTCACATCTGACATCCTAATAATATCTTTTCAGATTTTTTAAATCATTTACAGCACAACTCCAAAATCCAAGAAATCAAGGACACCAAAACTGACCTAAATTTCCTATTGACGAAAATTTAAAAAAATAAAATCTTGCATTACAGCAAAATTTTCCAACAACTTAAGAAATTTTTTATTGTACCATCATTGACAATAAATTTAATTTTGTAATTTTTTAACCCTTTCACTGTTGGTCCCGTAATATTACAGCTTGCAAGCCACTGTCAGTCCCGTAATGTAACGCCAAAATTCTAGTGGCTTCCAATCATGCAGAGAAAGCTGGTAGGCCTACATATGAGAGAATGGGTCTGAGTGGTCAGTGTTCACAGTATAAAAAAAAAATCCTGCAGCATACAGTGCATGAGGAAAAAAACTTTTTTGTTTAAAACAGCGACTTTGCGGTGTATTTTTGTATGGTACATGCATTTATGGTTGTATTCTCATTTACTTGGTCTCATTTGATAGAATGGAAGATATATTACAGAACTAGAGATGATTTTGAATGGTCTACGGACTAAAATTGAGCTCAAATTAGCGAAAATGTTCGATTTTTGACGATGTTCAAGAGTAAACAAATCACGTCATGTGTCCAATACATGTCAACTGGCAGGTCTAATATGCTTTCACAAATGCGCTGATATTATTTATACCATTTTTACAGTAATGCAGTAGTCTGCATAACAGTAAATCTTCTATTTTTTGCGTGAATAAAAATTAAAAATGGAAAGTAAGCGCAATATAAGACAGGCCTGGAGATGTGACTATTGAGCAGAGAAACTGTTATTTAAGTGCTAGGAATGTTTGTATTGTTAATTCTGGACCTTATTTTGAAATTGGCCTTAAATTGTGTATGAAATTGGCCAAATTACCAATTTCTGATCATTTTAGAGTTGAAATTGGTAAATGGGCGGTTTGTTGTACTCAATTGACAGAACAAATGGAGTTCTAGTGAAACAGCTGAGAGTTTGGACGACCAGAACAATGGAATTAGCCAAAAATAGGGCTCAAAGTGGGCGAAATTGTCAATGCATAAATATCACCGATACCTCTAACTTCACAAGAGTGTAATTCCATAAATTTTCCATCAAATTTCATACTTTTGGTGTCATTACCATCGGGAAAAGATTCTCTATCATTTCACAAGAAAAAATAATTTTTGTTTAAATTCTTCGACACTGAGAGCAAGTTTGTGAGCAGGGGTCTCAACAGTGAAAGGGTTAATAAAGTCTTTTGATTTTTTTTTATATTGTAAGAGGTCAAAAGTTATTCAGAAAAGTGGATTTTTTTTTTATTATGACACTTTCATACTGATGATTTATTTGTTTTTCTTATCAAACTGAGTTATCTTTTGTACAGTATGTGACATATAAATTTGCTGTATGTACGGATATTTTATTAATTTTAAATAATGGTAACTGTCTGGTTCTGGTTTTAGCTTTCCCTAAAAATATAAATACTAAAAAGACTGAAGTCCTCACCATTTCAGATTTTTGGAGCTATACTGCACTTTTTACCTCTTGCATCACTCTTAAACACCCTCATATTAACTATTATCACATAAATGCCAACCCCTTACCTAATAATGCTCATCAACAGGCCCTACAGCCATATCAATGTTACTGACCCTCCACTATTAGTTCCTAAAGGTCTTAACCCTTAAACTGTCCAAATGTAGATCTACGTTGACGTGCACAGTGCTCCGTACGTAGATCTACATCCAATTTTACATGCTTTCAAATGGAGAAAATAATGGTCGTAGCACTACGCACGTCAACGTAGATCTACGTTTGGACAGTTTAAGGGTTAAATCTCTCTATTAACCCTATTTAATCAAGATTTTTACATTTATGCCAAATATATTTCATACATTCAGTTTTTTAACGGCATGTTAAAATGTTAGTTACCAAGTCATTCAATCTTTAATGTTTATCCAAATTAAAAATGCATTGCTGCACTGATTAGTATTGAATAACTTAGAGCATTCTTAATATGAACACCATCCCATCATCACAAAATATAAAAAAAAATGTTTCTAAAGAAACACACACACATTATACAGAATGGCACTAGTTACCAATGCACATATTCAAAGAATTGAAGTGATTTTTTTATGTATATTTTTTTGTCCACCTTATTCACAATAGAGATGTTGTAAATCTAAATGTAGCCAAAGTTTAAGTAAATTCATGAAATTTTAAAATTCAAACAATGAAAAAACTTTAATTTTGAACTTTTATAAATTAAAATTCCATGACCTGCTCCAGAGTCAAGTGTGAGCACCAGAGGTTTACTCAGGTGTAAAACATATAATGCAGGTGAACTCCCTGGCTGCATATGTACAATATAAGAAACATACTAGTGGTAGCGACTGATAAATTAAACAACAGAGATTAAAATATAGACTTACTGTTTGGGTTTGAAGTAATATCAAAGCACTGTACTGTACTATTTTTTTATAATAAACTTTAAACGTTCCATTTTGTCTTACAGTTTTAGTGCAGTGGAATGTTACAAAATTATTGTATTCCAATATGTTAATGCTTCAGTTATAACATGCATTATCCCTGCCAATACAACATTAGTGGGACTTTAAACATTAAAACATTTAAGTAAGAATATATTAAACTGATATAGCAATTCTTAACAATTTCGAAGAATCAAGGCTCATTAGGTAATTACTAAATTAAACTTTGCAATTATATCAAAATTAATTATAAAATTACAGGTATTAATTCTGCAGATGCCTCTAGATATGCAAGTGGCAATTTTTTTTTTTTTTTTCTTTCAACAAGTCGGCCGTCTCCCACCGAGGCAAGTGGCAAATATACACATAAAATTCCTTTAAATAAGCAAAAGGAAAAGAAAGATATTTAGTAATAAAATGATATAGGGCAAAGAGGTGAGAAACCACTTGTATTGAAAAATGACTTGCAGCAAAAAAATGAGATGTGTACATTTCAAGATTAGATATGTAATAAGTATGTTGGAAGATGGAACACACATGATGAAGTGTGATGGATGGAACACACACATACATGGTGAAGTGTATCACAAGATGGAACATAAACAGGAGGGCCCCACTTATACAACAGGTTAGGTTCCGGGATATTGTTGCAAAGTGAAAATCACTGTAAAGTGAAACTTAGCCTTATATCATTTTCAAATGCATATAAAAGCCTGATAACATGTTCACACTATCATATATAAAGTGAGCAATAGAGCTAGGCCTAAAAGCTATATATACAGTACAGTAGAACCCTGGTATCCATGGGTCCTGTATCCACAGTTTCAGTTATCCACAGTTTACCATTACCCAAAAGTAACCCTTAATTTTGCTTAATAATGGCCTCAGATTGCAAAAGTAGTGATGCTAGTTCTTCAAAGCCTAAGAGAAGCTGTGAAGTGCTTCCCATCAGTCAAAGAGTGATAATTCTCCACTTATTGTGCATAATATATTAAACTTTGTAAGTTATGTATAGGACTTACATATACATGTATATGGGGGGTTCACTACTATCCAGGGCAGGTCCTTGGGACATATCCCCCACAGATACAGGAGTCCTACTGTACACACATTACTTACCTTAAAATATTTTTATCCTTAGCTTATAGTGAGTGGTGAATAAATGAAGAATGGGTATAACTAAAAACCACTGCATTAGTGAAACACTGTAAGAGAAGTGCTGTAAAGCAGTGCCCTCCTGTACACGTGGTGAAGTGTGTCAGAGGATGGAACACACACACATGGTGAAGTGTGTCAGAGGATGGAACACACACACATGGTGAAGTGTGTCAGAGGATGGAACACACACACATGGTGAAGTGTGTCAGAGGATGGAACACACACACATGGTGAAGTGTGTCAGAGGATGGAACACACACACATGGTGAAGTGTGTCAGAGGATGGAACACACACACATGGTGAAGTGTGTCAGAGGATGGAACACACACACATGGTGAAGTGTGTCAGAGGATGGAACACACACACATGGTGAAGTGTGTCAGAGGATGGAACACACACACATGGTGAAGTGTGTCAGAGGATGGAACACACACATATGGTGAAGTGTGTCAGAGGATGGAACACACACACATGGTGAAGTGTGTCAGAGGATGGAACACACACACATGGTGAAGTGTGTCTGATGATGGAACACACACACACACACACACACACATGGTGAAGTATGTCTGAGGATGGAACACACACACATGGTGAAGTGTGTCTGAGGATGGAACACACACACACACACACACACACACACACACACACACACACACACACACACACACACACACACACACACACACACACACACACACACATGGTGAAGTATGTCTGAGGATGGAACACACACACATGGTGAAGTGTCAGAGGATGGAACATGCACATCTCTTGTAGTTCTTGTTATACACAAGTGGTTTCCCATGTTATATCAGAGATGATGACACTCATTCAAGCACTAAATAAAACTCTTCAATAAATGCTAAAATAACAAGCTAAACTGATAACAAATGAACCATCTCTGAGTTAATCCCATTAACATATGTACAAACCAGTATCATGGATCTCTTGCATCCAAAGCAATAAAGCCAATGCAGTGTATATAAGTACTAGCATGCAAGTATATCATGCACACAGCCAATGTTGCAAAAATAATAAGATCAATTGGTGCATTAGAGTATAATATGCAATTTGCAATATCCATATATTATGAAGCTAAAATTGCTATGTAAATACACAAATACATATTCAAATTACATTCACAATTGATTATAAATCTTAGTAAGCTGCAATTACTGACACATGTAGTACCCAATGACCTGTTAAAAATACGATTAGAATAATTAGTGTTAAATGCTTGAGGGGCATTCAACAAATTATTAAAAATTAGTGATCTAGAAATATTAACAAATACGGTGTTTAGCACATTAACACATACTGTACTGCAACAAAATAACAAATACTGTACTGTACTTAATCTAGTAGCAAATACTGTATACAATGATGTCCAACAACTTCATTATACAGTACTGAATAAGATGCTGGGAGATCTTCACCAAATTACAGGTGAAGTTGGTAAAAGTAGAGCATTTATCAAGGTGTGATCATACCAAGGCTCACCTTGCTGTGCCTCAATGTGTGTTTTACCTACTTGTTAAGCATCTGTCCATCATACCTACCAGTCAACCATCAACTACATGAACAGGTGCACCCACACACACACACACACACAGTAGTCAGGAAGTGGAATAGTTTGGGAAGTGATGTAGTGGAGGCAGGATCCATACATAGCTTTAAGCAGAGGTATGATAAAGCTCACAGTTCAGGGAGAGTGACCTAGTAGCGACCAGTGAAGAGGCGGGGCCAGGAGCTTGGACTTGACCCCTGTAACCTCAACTAGGTGAGTACAACTAGGTGAACTAGGCGAGTACATCCCCACCCACCCCAACACACACACACACACACACACACACACACACACACACACACACACACACACACACACACACACACACACACACACACACACAAAACCACACCCCCACCCACATCCACCCACTCCACCTCCATCCCCCCCTCACACACACAGACTGCATGTCTAAAAGAACAATAAACTTAGATTAGTACAGTACAGTAATATAAGTTTTGAGAAAATGCATTTCTGGTCACATATGCATCAGTGTAAGGTGCATTGGATCAAGCTGTAATGGACTAACAGGGAGGAGCAAATGGTTATTGTGGTGGATAGAGATGACTGTTTTTGCAGCGATTGTAACAACAGACAATTCTCTAGCTAGTAAATGGACTTTGTAATTTACAACTGTAATGACCCAGTGGAATTTGTCCTGTATTTCTTAAGTCTGTTAAATCAAGGTTTCCTGCAAGAGCAACTTTCAAATTTACCACTTTACACAAACTTATTTGAGATAGTACAGTGGAACCTCAGTACTCAAACTTAATTTGTTCCAAAAGAATGTTCGAGTGTCGAACTGTTCAAGTACTAAACAAATTTTTCCCAACCAATGTTCTTTTTGGGTGACCGTTATCACTAATCTTCTTAGGTCCATGGTGACTTATTTATACAAATACTGTAATATAAAAAAAACACCAAAAAACGCGAAGAAACACGAAACAGTTTACAGCGAAGTTCCAGCAGGTCATGTTTGTTTGGTCGAGTGCCAAGTAAACAGATGACTACCGAGCGATTTTTTTTTTTTACCAAACGAAGTGTTTGAATACTAAATTGTTCAAGTACCGAGGTTCCACTGTACTTCATGTACTTCATTATTATTGCCATGGAGAAGCACTAAACTAGTAGGAGTTATATTATTATAATCATGGGGGAGTGCTAAACCCACAGGATTATACAGTGCATGTGGGAAGGGGGGGGGGGGGAAGGAAGGTATTCAGACTCAATTCAGGGAACCAGAGCACAGATCTAATTCCCTAGATCAAGAGCCCCTCACCAGCCTCAAGGAATCTCCCTTGAGGGGAGTAGGGGTTATAGAGTGTCTAAGGAATGGAAGGTAATTCAGTACAATTTGAGAAACTGGAGAGCAGCTCTAGTTCCTTGGACCAATAGCCCTTCACCTGTTTCAAGGCACCCTCTTGAAATGTGGCACTGCAATAACCCAATAATATTTGCCTCTGGGAAATTTTTCTTCTAAATGAATTAATACAAGAAAGCAATATTGAACTTACCTATATCCCTACGAACAACTAAGATTCCATGACAAAATGTTTGTACTGTAACAACTGTAATTAGCAAAATAACAGATGCTGACAAATAACACATACAAATGATGATAATGCTAGATGCAACTAACAACTTCATAAAATTAAACACGTTCTCCTTCAAAATAGATTATCGTAATCATTATAAAACATATTGATACATAATTCTATAATTCCATAAACATACTTGTGGACTATTAAAAAGCTTATTTCACATACAGTAATACAATAATATACAATAAAAATATTCTGATTATCCTGCCCTAAATTAAACAGATTAAAAAAATTTAATCCACTAAATTAATTTTTATTAATAACAACAAAAAATACATAACATTGTTGTGATGATAATGAAGATTTTCTCTTATTTTATTTCCTATTTCTTTTTATCTAGCTTACATTTGCTTATAGACACAACATTAACCCTTTGACTGTCGCAACCCCAAATCCTGAGGTGTCTCCTGGTGTCGAAAATTTTTGAAGAAAAAAATTATTTTTTTCTTATGAAATGATAGAGAATCTTTTCCCGATGGTAATGACACCAAAAGAACGAAATTTGATGGAAAACTTACGGAATTACGCTCTCGTGAAGTTAGTGACCTCGGCAGTATTTACGAATTGGCAGTTTCGCCCACTTCGAGTCCTATTTTCGGCTAATTCCCTTGTTCCAGTCGACCAAACTCATAGCTATTTCTTTAGAACTCCATTTGTTCTATCGAGTGAGTACAAGAAACTGCCCATTTACCGATTTCAACTACCCAATAAAGTGGTCAGAAATTGGCAATTTGGTCAATTTCATGAAAATTAAAAAATAAGCCAATTTCAAAATAGGATCCAGAATGAACAATGCAAACATTCCTGGCTCTAAAATAACATTTTCTTTGTTCATCAGTCATGTCTCCAGGCCCCTCTGATATTACTCTTGCTTTCTATTTTGAATCTTTATTCAAACAAAAGATTTACTGTTATGCAGACTACTGCAATATTGTAATAATTGTATAAATAATGTCAACTACTACTAATAGAACCTCCTGCCTATATATACCCATCCTGCTCTCCTTCTTGTTAGTGTGACTTTGTAAATGGTCCAAGTCGGACCTCAACATCGTCGTAAGCTCCTCTCTTCTATGTTATGTATGGGTTATTTGTGTATCAACCCATTCATGATTTACTGTTATGCAGACTACTGCAATATTGTAATAATTGTATAAATAATGTCTACCCATTCATGACTGCATATTAGAATGGCTAGTTGGACATTTATTGGACAATGACATTTGTTTACTTTTGAACATCGGCAAAAATCAAACATTTCCCCTACTTTGAGCTCCATTTCAAGGTTCTTTTCATAGTAAAACCAATCAATCACCTCTATTTCTATAATATGTTTTCCATTCTATCAAATGATACCAAGAAAACGAGAATACAACCATAAATACTATACGAAAATACACCACAAAGTCGGCGTTTTAATCCAAAAACACAGTCGGTTTTTTTTTTTCTCATTATGCACTGCGTGCTGTAGGATTTTTTATATGGTGCACACTGACCACACAGACCCATTCTCTCACATGTGGGCCTACCAGCTTTCTCCTGCTTGGTTTGAAGACACTAGAATTTTTGAGTGTACAGTGGACCCCCGGTTAACGATATTTTTTCACTCCAGAAGTATGTTCAGGTGCCAGTACTAACCGAATTTGTTCCCATAAGGAATATTGTGAAGTAGATTAGTCCATTTCAGACCCCCAAACATACACGTACAAACGCACTTACATAAATACACTTACATAACTGGTCGCATTCGGAGGTGATCGTTATGCGGGGGTCCACTGTATATATGTCAAACACGGCGGCTCGTAAGACGCATATATACAACCAAAACAGTCAAAGGGTTAATTTATGCAAACCAAAGTGAAGAAATCTTGAAAGTGTAATTATATTACTGTATAAAAATGCCTAACTTTAGTGGGAGATGGCAAGTGTGGTATAAAAAATATAGGAGGCAAATGAATATTCTCGGTTTGATTTTTCAAGGAGACACTCATCAAAATTAAGAGAATTCCTAATAGGTAAAAATAATAATAATAATAAAGATACAGTGGGGCATAATAAGGTCAGAACAGACTTCCAAGAATAATAAAAAATCTTCACTAGAAGCCTAGTCTGACCTTACTGTGCTCCATCTGTATCCTACTACGAATCCTTGGAAAACGATACTCTCTCGAGTGGAAAAAACTTTTTCAAGAAAATAAATATCTGTCCCTTAATTACTAAGAATATATTCCCCAAGCAAAACAGCTGTCCATACATGTAACTCAATGCAGAATAAGGCATATGGGGTTGAAAATCTTCAGCTCTATATCTTTTGCACTCTCGTGCACTGTCTGGAGCTATGCAATGTTGCAAGACTAGCAGCAGACAGGAGGGGAAATCCTCTCTGAGTCAAGGTAGAAGCATATCAGCTGTGGTCTGGGCCATGGGATTGTTTAGCAGCATTATGAAAATAGCTGACAATTCTTTGTCCATTATTTCCAGTCTATTAACCCAATGGACTTTGTTCTATATATTTCCAAAATCAATAAATTGAGAGCTTAGTGTATAATGAAAGAATTTTGTGTGCAGAATACTTTTGACTATTTAAAAGACCTAGGACACAATGCTTCTATATAACAAAAAAAAAGGAAATTAAGAAATTTCTATAAAAAAATTAATTAGTGATTTTAGGAAAAACATGTGGCAGATATGGAAGTTGGTATAACTATACTCTCATACATTCCCTTCCTTCCTTCCATGGACAAAGTTCTTAGGTAGTCTCCACAGACTCCTCAGTACACCACTCACCTTTTTACCCTTTTCAATTCTATGAGTCACCTCATCTTTCACAGACCCATCTGCCGACACTTCCACTACTAAATATCTGAATACATTCACCTCCATACTTGCTCCCTCCAATCTGATATCCTTTTCTTTTGTTACCTAATTTTTTTTTATCCTCATCACCTTACTCTTTCCTATAATCCCTTTTAATTTTCTTCTTTTACATACCCTACCAAACTCATCCACCAACCTCTGCAACTCCTCTTCAGAATTATTATACATGTATTACTGTTTCTCATTTCCAACAGAGGTTACTGATTATGGTCCTTCATATTTTTTTCTATTTTGTGTTCAATGGAAAATACTTGGTACTACAATATACCTGAAAATATTCTACAAGATCATTCTAACATGCATCACAAGTGCTCAATACACCCTAGTCTAGAAATACTCTTAAAATTTTATTTTAATCTACATGGTATTGTATTTTATGAAGTATTAATCTTTTGTGGGTCATTCAACATGGTAAGTGACTTTAACAGTACAGTAAGTGTATTTCTACAAATACTCTTTCAGAGTCCAGAGGCCAAACCTCAAGAGTCACAGCCAGGGTCCAAGAATTAAAAAAATAAAAAAAAAAAAAAAAAATCTTATAAAATGGTAGAGAACCTTTTTTTGAAGGTTGTAGGTAGTAGGTTGGTAGACAGCAACCGCCCAGGGAGGTACTACCATCCTGCCAAGTGAGTGTAAAACGAAAGCCTGTAATTGTTTTACATGATGGTAGGATTGCTGGTGTCTTTTGTCTGTTTCATAAATATGCAACATTAAAGGTATGTCTTGCTACTTCTACTTACACTTAGGTCACACTACACATACATGTACACGTTTATTTATACACACTCATCTGAGTTTTCTTTGATTTCATCTTAATAGTTCTTGGTCTTATTACTTGTCCTTTTATATCCATGGGGAAGTGGAATAAGAATATTTCCTCAGTAAGCCATGCGTGTTGTAAAAGTCAACTAAAATGCGGGGAACAATGGGCTAGTAACCCCTTTTCCTGTAAACATTACTAAAAAGAATAAGAAGAAGAAAATTGTCGAAGTGGGAAGTCTGAATGTGCATGGATGTTATGAATGAGAAGAAGCTGGATGTCCTGGCTTTAAGTGAAATAAAGCTGAAGGGGGTGGGAGAGTTTCAATGGAGAGAAATAAATGGGATTAGGTCAGGGGTTTCAAATAGAGTTAGAGCTAAAGAAGGAGTAGCAATAATGTTGAAGGATAAGCTATGGCAGGAAAAGAGGGACTACAAATGTATTAATTCAAGGATTATGTGGAGTAAAATAAAGATTGGATGTGAAAAGTGGGTTATAGTAAGCATGTATGCACCTGGAGAAGAGAGAAGTGTAGAGGAGAGAGAGAGAGATTTTGGGAAATGTTGAGTGAATGCATGGGGAGTTTTGAATCAAGTGTGAGTGTAATGGTGGTTGGGGATTTCAATGCTAAAGTGGGTAAAAATGTTTGGAGGGAGTAGTAGGTAAATTTGGGGTGCCAGGGGTAAATGTAAATGGGGAGCCTTTAATTGAGCTATGTGTAGAAAGAGATTTGGTAATAAGTAATACATATTTTATGAAAAAGAGGATAAATAAATGTACAAGGTATGATGTAACACGTAATGAAAGTAGTTTGTTAGATTATGTATTGGAGGATAAAAGGTTGATGGGTAGGCTCCAGGATGTACATGTTTATAGAGGGGCAACTGATATATCGGATCATTATTTAGTTGTAGCTACAGTTAGAGTAAGAGGTAGATGGGAAAAGAGGAAGGTGGCAACAATAAGTAAGAGGGAGGTGAAAGTGTATAAACTAAGGGAGGAGGAAGTTCGGGTGAGATATAAGCGACTATTGGCAGAAAGGTGGACTAGTGCAAAGATGAGTAGTGGGGGGATTGAAGAGGGTTGGAATATTTTTAAAAATGCAGTATTAGAATGTGGGGCAAAAGCTTGTGGGGTGGGGGCAGGAGGAAAGAGGAGTGATTGGTGGAATGATAAGTAAAGGGTGTGATAAAAGAGAAAAAGGTAGCTTATGAGAGGTTTTTACAAAGCAGAAGTGTTATAAGAGCAGAGTAAATGGAGAGTAAAAGAAAGGTGAAGAGAGTGGTGAGAGAGTGCAAAGGGAGAGCAGATGATAGAGTGGGAGAGGCACTGTCAAGAAATTTTAATGAAAATAAGAAAAAATTTTGGAGTGAGTTAAACCAGTTATGAAAGCCTAGGGAAAGTATGGATTTGTCAGTTAAAAACAGAGTAGGGGAGTTAGCAGATGGGGAGAGGGAGGTATCAGGTAGATGGCGAGAATATTTTGAGGAACTTTTAAATGTTGAGGAAGAAAGGGAAGCCATAATTTCCTGCACTGGCAAGGGAGGTATACCATCTTTTAGGAGTGAAGAAGAGCAGAATGTAAGTGTGGGGGAGGTACGTGAGGCATTACGTGGAATGAAAGGGGGAAAAGCAGCTGGAACTGATGGGATCATGACAGAAATGTTAAAAGCAGGGGGGGATATAGTGTTGGAGTGGTTGGTACTTTTGTTTAATAAATGTATGAAAGAGGGGAAGGTACCTAGGGATTGGCGGAGAGCATGTATAGTCCCTTTATATAAAGGGAAAGGGGACAAAAGAGACTGTAAAAATTATAGAGGAATAAGTTTACTGAGTATACCAGGAAAAGTATACGGTAGGGTTATAATTGAAAGAATTAGAGGTAAGACAGAATGTAGGATTGCGGATGAGCAAGGAGGTTTCAGAGTGGGTAGGGGATGTGTATATCAAGTGTTTACATTGAAGCATATATGTGAACAGTATTTAAATAAAGGTAGGGAAGTTTTTATTGCATTTATGGATTTAGAAAAGGCATATGATAGAGTGGATAGAGGAGCAATGTGGCAGATGTTGCAAGTATATGGAATAGGTGGTAAGTTACTAAATGCTCTTAAGAGTTTTTATGAGGATAGTGAGGCTCAGGTTGGGGTGTGTAGAAGAGAGGGAGAATTTTTTTTTTTTTTATCACACTGGCCGATTCCCACCAAGGCAGGGTGGCCCGAAAAAGAAAAACTTTCACCATCATTCACTCCATCACTGTCTTGCCAGAAGGGTGCTTTACACTACAGTTTTTAAACTGCAACATTAACACCCCTCCTTCAGGAGAATACTTCCCGGTAAAAGTAGGTCTTAGACAGGGATGTGTAATGTCGCCATGGCTGTTTAATATATTTACAGATGGGGTTGTAAAAGAAGTAAATGCTAGGGTGTTCGGGAGAGGGGTGGGATTAAATTATGGGGAATCAAATTCAAAATGGGAATTGACACAGTTACTTTTTGCTGATGATACTGTGCTTATGGGAGATTCTAAAGAAAAATTGCAAAGGTTAGTGGATGAGTTTGGGAATGTGTGTAATGGTAGAAAGTTGAAAGTGAACATAGAAAAGAGCAAGGTGATGAGGGTATCAGATGATTTAGATAAAGAAAAATTGGATATCAAATTGGGGAGGAGGAGTATGGAAGAAGTGAATGTTTTCAGATATACTTGGGAGTTGACGTGTCGGCGGATGGATTTATGAAGGATGAGGTTAATCATAGAATTGATGAGGGAAAAAAGGTGAGTGGTGCGTTGAGGTATATGTGGAGTCAAAAAACGTTATCTATGGAGGCAAAGAAGGGAATGTATGAAAGTACAGTATCAACACTTTTATATGGGTGTGAAGCTTGGGTGGTAAATGCAGCAGCGACGAGACGGTTGGAGGCAGTGGAGATGTCCTGTCTAAGGGCAATGTGTGGTGTAAATATTATGCAGAAAATTCGGAGTGTGGAAATTAGGAGAAGGTGTGGAGTTAATAAAAGCATTAGTCAGAGGGCAGAAGAGGGGTTGTTGAGGTGGTTTGGTCATTTAGAGAGAATGGATCAAAGCAGAATGACATGGAAAGCATATAAATCTATAGGGGAAGGAAGGCGAGGTAGGGGTCGTCCTCGAAAGGGTTGGAGAGAGGGGGTAAAGGAGGTTTTGTGGGCGAGGGGCTTGGACTTCCAGCAAGCGTGCGTGAGTGTGTTAGATAGGAGTGAATGGAGACGAATGGTATTTGGGACCTGACGATCTGTTGGAGTGTGAGCAGGGTAATATTTAGTGAAAGGATTCAGGGAAACCGGTTATTTTCATATAGTCGGACTTGAGTCCTGGAAATGGGAAGTACAATGCCTGCACTTTATAGGAGGGGTTTGGGATATTGGCAGTTTGGAGGGATATGTTGTGTATCTTTATACGTATATGCTTCTAAACTGTTGTATTCTGAGCACCTCTGCAAAAACAGTGATAATGTGTGAGTGTGGTGAAAGTGTTGAATGATGATGAAAGTATTTTCTTTTTGGGGATTTTCTTTCTTTTTTGAGTCACCCTGCCTCGGTGGGAGACGGCCGACTTGTTGAAAAAAAAAAAAAAAAAATCAGGGAAACCAGTTACTTTATATAGCCGGACTTGAGTCCTGGAAATGGGAAGTACAATGCCTGCACTCTAAAGGAGGGGTTCGGGATATTAGCGGTTTGGAGGGATATATTGTGTATCTTTTTACGTACAGTGGACCTTCAACCAGCGATGGCATCGATTAACAATAAATCTCACTAGCGATACATTTTAACGCAAAAATTTTGCCTCAACTAGCGCTTAAAAATCCGACCAGCACTATTCGTTCCGTACCATACGCGTCCACTTTGGCCTGAGCGCGCCTCACTTGTCCCTTGGTGCCAGTGTTTACAAGCCAGCCAGCCACCGCAGTCGCTTCCAAACATACAACAACTGGAACATTTCATATTATCACAGCTTTTGTAGTGATTGCACCTGCAAAATAAGTCACCATGGGCCCCAAGAAAGCTTCTAGTGCCAACCCTACAGCAAAAAGGGTGAGAATTACTATGGAGATGAAGAAAGAGATCATTGCTAAGTATGAAAGTGGAGTGCGTGTCTCTGAGCTGGTCAGGTTGTATAATAAACCCCAATTAACCATCGCTACTATTGTGGGTAAGAAAACGGCAATCAAGGAAGCTGTTCTTGCCAAAGGTGCAGCTGCTGCTGCACCACAGTCAGCTGTTGTTGTTGCTGCACCACAGTCAGCTGTTGTTGTTGCTGCACCACCATCAGCTGTATTACTCAAAGATGTGGAGAGAGTGTTGTTGATGTGGCTTAACGTGAAACAATTACCGAGAAACGATTAACCCCGGAGGGTTAGCCACCCAGGATAACCCAAGAAAGTCAGTGCATCATCGAGGACTGTAACTTATTTTCATTGGGGGTCCTTAATCTTGTCCCCCAGGATGCGACCCACAACAGTTGACTAACACCCAGGTGAACAGGAAAAAATGCCTGGAACTAGTGCTCATATTGGTGAGGTTAGTGGGGAGGATGTGGAAGAGTTGGTGGAGGAGGACAATGACGAACTAACCACTGATGAGCTGCTAGATCATCTTCAACAGTAAGAGGCCACACCTGAGGAAACTGCTTCGGAGGAGGGGAGAGAGAAATTAAAGAAGTTGCCTACTTCAAAGATTAAGGAAATGTGTGCAATGTGGCTTAAAGTGCAAACCTTTTTTGATGAAAATCACCCTCACACAGCTATTGCAAGCCGTGCTGGTGACTATTACACTGACAATGTTGTGAAACACTTTAGGATAAAGGAACGAGAGGTACATGCCTCTATGGACAGATATGTTGTGCGACAGAAGTTCAGTGACTCTGAAGCTGGTCCTAGTGGCATTAAAAGAACAAGGGAAGTAACCCCAGAAAAAGACTTTCTACCTCAAGTGCTAATGGAAGGGGATTCCCCTTCAAAACACTAACAAGATCAACTGTCTCCACTCCTCCCATCCCATCAATCATCACCAGATCTTCAATAAAGGTAAGTGTCATGTAACTGTGCATGTCTTTTTCAGTTTGTGTGTATTAAAATTAATATTTCATGTGGTAAAAAATTTTTTTTCAATACTCTGGGGTGTCTTGCACGGATTAATTTGATTTCCATTATTTCTTATGGGGAAAATTAACTTGACTAACGGTTATTTTGATTAACGATGAGCTCTCAGGAACGGATTAATATCGCTGGTTGAGGGTCCACTGTATATGCTTCTAAACTGTTGTATCCTGAGCACTTCTGCAAAAACAGTGATTATGTGTGAGTGAGGTGAAAGTGTTGAATGATGATTAAAGTATTTTCTTTTTGGGGATTTTCTGTCTTTTTGGGTCACCCTGCCTTGGTGGGAGACGGCCGTTAAAAAAAAAAATCTTCCATTTTATCAAATGAGACGAATAAACTGCAACTATAACTATAAATTATTATTATAATCATGGGGGAGTGCTAAACCCACACAACTGTAAAAAACATATGTAAAAACAGCACAAAGTCGCTGTTTTAATCCAAAAATACAGTCGCAGTTTTTTTTCTCATTATGTACTGTGTGCTGCAGGTTTTGTTTTATATGGTGCACACTTACCACACAGATGTATTCTCTCATATCTAGGCCCAAATTTACTGCTCACAGCTTATCTGAGTGAGCTGAGCTTATAATGTAGTACTATGGCTTGTACCCTAGCTTCAAAGCCATAGAACTACAGGACAGACCCTCAAAGGGTTAAAATGCTTAAAAATCATCTAGAAATAAACACTAGATGTATAATTATAGATGCAAAATAGCAGAGAATAGCAAACTTTTCACTGTTCTCAAAACAAGAATTTATAAAGCAATATACAATTAATTCTACCTTCATTTTATACTTAGAAAAAAAAAAGTTCAAGAGCAATAGCTTGTGAAGACAAATTATTATTTCTCTTTTTTACCACACCAAGGATCTCCCACCAAGATAGGACGACTCACTTAGTGACCTGCAATACTATCTATCAAATTCAGAACACGTAAAATTAATGCCACTTCCCGGTTATGTCTCTTAATAAACAGATTGTTAGAAACATCAAGGCATATGTAATATCCGTCTCAACATACATACATTCATGATTAGACATCTGTGGAAAAGTGAGGCAAGCCATATCTCATATTTTATGCTATGCACTCATGAGTTGCAAAACAAACCCAGGTGCTACTGACATCAATGGAGTCAATGAAAGATGCAAAAAATGGAAACTGTTTAGAGCCAGTATTTCTATATACATTGGACCCCTGGACATTGGCCAGTGCGGATATGGGCCAAATCAGACTTCGGCCGCTTTTTTTGGCTGAAATTCTATCCTGGATTTCGGCTGGCAACTTGGAAATCGACTGTATTGGACGCATTCACCCGCCATGCCACGTGTGTGAGTCAGTCTGGCTGTGTCTCTTGGTGAGCAACACTCCGCGCATTCATCCAAACATTTTGTTATAATAATCCATTGTTTTTTGGGGTTGTTTACTGAGTGCGACTGTGAAATAAGCTACCATCGGCCCAAAGAAAGATCCTAGTGCCAGCCCTTTGGTAAAGAAAGGGAGAAACACAATAGAAGTCAAGAGAGAAATTGTAGCAAAGTACGAAAGTGGTTAACGTGTGCTCGAGCTTGCCAGGATGTATGGCAAATCCAAATCAACAATCAATTCCATCCTGGCAAAGAAAGTAGAAATCAAGGAAGCTAACATTGCAAAAGGGGTAAATATGCTAACGAAACAAAGATCACAAATAATCGAAAATGTGGAGAGATTACTGTTGTGTGGATCAACGATAAACAGTTAGCAGGAGATAGTGTTGTGGAGTCGATCATTTGTGAAAAAGCAAGGCAGTTGCATGCAGATCTTGTGAATAAAATGCCTGGAATGAGTGCTGCCATTAGTGAATTTAAGGCCAGAAAAGGCTGGTTTGACAGATTTAAGAAGAGTAGCAGCATACACAGTGTTGTAAGGCATGGCGAGGCTGCAAGTTCAGACAAACGAATAGCTGAAGAATTCATGCATGAATTCAAGGAGTATGTAGAGGCTGAAGGATTCGTCCCCCGACAAGTGTTCAATTGTGACGAAACAGGCCTCTTTTGGAAGAAAATGCCATAGAGGACCTACATCAAACAGGAGGAAAAGGCACTGCCAGGACACAAGCTTATGAAGGACAGGCTTACTCTTTTGTTCTGTAGTAATGCTAGTGGGGATTTCAAAGTGAAGCCTTTACTGGTGTATCACTCTGAAAATCAGTGTTTTCAAGAAAAAAATGTTGTCAAGAGTAAATTGTGTGTGTTGTTGAAACCTAACAATAAGGCATGGGTCACAATGCAAATTTTCAATGACTGGGTCCATGAAGTGTTTGGCTCGAGTGTGAAAAAATACCTCCGGGAAAATAAATTGCAACTCTAAGTGCCTCCTGGTACTGGACAATACTCCTGCTCACCCTCCAAACTTGGTAGACCAATTGTCTATGGAGTTAAGTTTTATAACAGTAAAGTTCTTGCCTCCTAACACCACTCCTCTCATCCAGCCCATGGACCAGCAGGTCATTTCTAACTTCAAAAAACTACAAAAAAAGCAATGTTTCAAAGGTGCTTTGAAGTGACCATGGACACTGAATCGATGCTAAGAGAGTTCTGGAGGAATCACTTCAATATCCTCCACTGCATAAGCCTTATAGGTAAGACTTGGCTGGGAGTGACTTCCAGGAGTTAGAACTATGCTTGGAGAAAATTGTAGCCAGAATGTGCCCTCGACAAGGATTTTGAAGGGTTTGAGGCTGACCCTGATGACCCTCTGCCTGTTGTGAAATCTATTGTGTCTTTGGGGAAGTCCATGGGGTTGGAGGTGAGTGGTGAGGATGTGGAATAGTTGGTGGAGGACCACAGGGAAGAGCTAACCACTGAAGAGCTGCAAGAGCTTCATCTGGAACAGCAACAGACCACAGCTGAGGAAATTGGTTAGAGGAGGAAGTGAGGGGAAAAAGGTGCCCTCTTCAGCAATTAAGAACATTTGTGGAAAGTGGAGGAAGGTGCAAAGTTTTGTGGACAAATATCACCCTGACCAAGCTGAATAAGCCATATCTGCAACATGTTCAGTGACAAAACTTTGTCCCACTTTAGGTAAACCTTAAAGAGACACCAGAAACAGACCTCTCTGGACAGTTTTTTTGTGTGACAGGGGTGCAGTGACTCTCAAGCTGGTCCTAGTGGCATTAAAAGACAAAGAAGGAAGTAACCCCCAGATAGAGACTTGATACCTGAAGTCCTTATGGAGGGGCATTCCCCTTCCAAACAATAATCAGTCCTCCCTCTTTCCTCCTCCTTGTCTTCCATAAGCCAACAAGAACCTTCAATAAAGGTAAATGTGATGTTAAAATTTCATTTATCCATTTCATTAGTCATTTTACTTAGTTCTCATTGTTTTGTGTATGTAAAACTAGTATAGTTAATCTTTAGAAAACGTATTTTTTGTTAATATTTTTTGGTGTCTGGAATGGATTAATTGTATTTAGATTAATTCTTATGGGAAATATTACTTCGACTTTTGGCCTTTTCGGATTTAGGTGGACCTTCTGGAACAGATTACGGCCAAAATCCAGGGTTCCACTGTACATATATACATATATACAGTAGTACCTCGGGATATGAACTTAATTCGTTCCAGAAGGCTGTTCGAGTGCCGATACGAAATGAATTTGTTCCCATAAGGAATAATGTAAATTAGATTCATCCGTTTCAGACCCCCAAAAATACACTTACAAAAGCACTTACGTAAATACACTTACATAACTGTTCGCGTTTTGAGCTGTTTGTATCCTGAGGTACCACTGTAAATATACATATGCCTCTCAACATTACCACCGTGGCAAGAAAACAAAATGACCACTGACAATAGCATGACACAAAAATAATGGGTTGCTGAAATGGATGGAGGAACAGCGTCATGAAAGAATACTGTTCTTTCCACAACGAATTATCAACCAGAAGGTCTTCTGTAAGGGTGAAAATTAAGAAATATAATGGAGATGGTCTTTAATTACATTTTACTGGTCTTAGGCCATTTATGACTAAATTACTTTTCTCATATCAGGACACAAGCAAGTCACCTACTTTCCAGGTGATTAGTTTGTGATCAAAGCCTGAAAAATTCCATTTCATCACTACTTGACTTGCATACAGAATTTACTCATTGATTACACAAGTTCAAAATGTATAGAAAAAAACCTGTCTGGTATGCTCATCTTTTCATTTGAAAATGAAAAGTTCCATTTAATAAGTTCAAACTTACTAACCAGTATTACTTGAACTAGGGCACACCACAGCATGGTGGTGTGGCATTCATCTATAAAAACCTGCATTTGTAGTCAAAGTGGAGCCCATGCTAACATTCCTATGGTGTATATTAATATACCTAGTTGGATGAATCTTGTTAGGCCGGCCAGCATGGACCCGTGGTTAGTACACTAGCCTAGGAGTTTAGGACTCGCCTGCCATGGGTTTGAGCCCCAGGCTTTCTGTGATTTGTTTGTAATCGTGATGTTACAATTTCACGAGTCGTAGACATTTATAATTATCTGAAGATGCTTATCATATTAAGGACAACACACACATATATATATATATATAACAGCAAATGTTCTTTCTCTATGATCCAATTCAATAACTTAAAATCGATCTGCAGTAGCCAATGGCCATCTTGCAACAGTAGAAACTGAGCAGCTTTAATTTTCTCTTTATCATATACTAGTGCTTTCATTATGCCCGCTACATAGGTTTCTTACATGCTCAACATGCAAATAAATTAATAAATATTGAGTGAATGTTCTAAGAGTTATTTTTCTTCAAAGTGGTTTTCAATGAATGCTAATCACAGAGACTATTTTATGCAAGTACAAGTGAAAGACTTGATTGTGAGCTAGTACTGCATTAGGTAAGAATATCCTGTATTTTATGTAGTATCTGTACTAGTACACCCTTATCTTCAGTTTCATACCTAAGTAGTTTCCACACTTGCAACTAATGATTTTGTGAAAACTGTTCATCATTATAGGGTTCAAAACTAGGAATCTATTCTCCCATAGATAACCATGCTAAAATAAGAGAGGTGTTCCCAAGCCTCACCAATTCATGTCTAAGTTCACCGAGTCATAACTAAAGGTATTATTTGCTAGTATTTCACATTCTGTATGCTTCCTTTTTCACCTACAAATAGCATTAAATGCTATTTAAATAATGCATTCATGTTAAACAGAAGAGAGCTACAACATAAAGTACATTGCAGATATATAGGGACAGATCTGTGTCCCTCTTTCTCACTCTCACCCTGTCTTCCATCACACCAAACTTAAGACACTTTACACGTGCTCATCACTCCCTCGTTGTTATGGTGAATTTGCTGTGTGTCTGGGTATATAGTGGGAGGCTAATAGTGACAAAAACTGTGTGAGGGAGGATGTGGCATGAGTGAGCTGAACATGCTCAGAATGAGGCAGCAACTAGTGGTGGACCACTAAAAATAAAAATCTCCAGATATGAAGAGATAGTAACATGCACATAATACCAATGCATTTAGAAACAAACCAAAACTTTAATGTCATCTTTCTATACATGCATAAAATTTACATACACATGGTATTAATGCATACGGTACAAACTAATAAAGAAAAAATACCGCATTCATAACACAGCCTTAAAAAACAGTAAATACAAAATACATACTCAAAATACATACTCAAAATACATACATACTGTAGCTCTTGAGCACTCTCAACATAACAAATACAAGCATAAAATGAGCAAAACAAAGTATGAATGCATTTGGTGAAACACTGAGAAAAAATTATTTACTTATAATAATTTGTTTTGAGTATCTGCAATGATTGCAACTGCAAATCAGCACTTGAGAGTAATTAATTGATTCCAATTTCCCAATATCTAAGTGTAGAACAATGCAAAGTTAGGACCCTGCTCTACCAAACCTTTATCTTCAATTTAAAGAAGTAACCTAAATTTACTGTACATTAAGGAAGAAAACAAGAGCTGAGGTTGATCACCACTGATGACCCTTGTCTGGTTATCCACATGATAGTATTAATTACAGTAAACCCTCCATTTAATGTATTTCAGAAATACGGAACAAAATCCACTGGGACAATAGGTTTGGAAATAATGGACAAAGTCCTTTGTTACAATCACAGCAAAACAATCTTTTCTCTATCTACCACTCTGGCCATTACTGGCCACCTACTCTCCCAATTAGTCTGTTAAATGAAGGGTTTTCAGTAATTCAGTTCAAATACAGTAGATACAATAATGTTTGCACAACCATCAACTCAACTTTCAAAACAAAGTGTGTTAAGCAAAAATTTAAAAAGAGCTCCACTTATTGACAAATACAACTAAGTGAGCAGAACTTCTTTTATTAGTATGCAAAAACCTGTAATAAAGCAGTGTTATGAAAACAAATCACAAATTATTTTCTTCATTAATGGGTTGTAAGACATGGCACATCACTAAACAAGGTATAAGACTAGTGTGCAGTACTTACTATTTTAAGAGCTCCTGAAGACGCCATAGAACTCAAAAATAGAAATGTAACAAATATAAAACACTTCTAAACTTATAACCTGAAAATTGAAGAATTACACATAGAGGATTTTCAACAATGATAATTCAACAGATGAGTAAAATATCATTGAAGATACCTTGGATGCTTGATACTACTTGATAAGTGGGATGCCAAGAGTAACCAGTTTAACATTAGAACAAGAGTCAATGATGATGAGAGTGAAGGATGGCAGGTAGTGCTGACAAGTGTAGCAGAAAGACACTTGCTGCAGAGTATAACTTTTATTATAGATGATGCTTCGCTTATGACTTGCTAAAGCTCTACCCAGAGCAAAACACTGGCTATACTAAAGGCTGGTTCTGCAACAGGTGTCTTCCTGTCAGCCAGAGATGATAACACACGCATTATTTACACCTTGAAAGTGGGGGAAAATTTAATACTAATAAATTTGTTAATTTAACCTTGAGTGGGAAATCGGACTAATCATAATTAATAGTGTTATAGATTCAATGCAATTTCAAGAGTTGATACTAACTTTTAGGTAAGGACAAAAAACTTTAATGTGAGGTCAGAAAAGTAATTACAGTCATATGCCATCAGATAGAAGGGAGTTTCTATTCTACTATGCTCAGTACATGAGGTTGACCCTGTGTCTTATTAAGCTCTGTGGCAATCACCAACACCAATATACGTATATATAAAAGGAATTATTTTAAACAAAAACAAAGCATCCATGGTGCACCGAGACGCATGAATATCCTCTGTACTACTGCGGATGCCACATCTATAAGCTGCTACTCGTAGGTACAGCTATTCTGTAGTTGGGTATTAAGTCTCAAAAGCTATGATAAAACTGAAGGTCAGCTGAGAGCTCACAAAATTTAATTCTTAAGCATGGTTCAAATTCTTTAATTTACATATTAACTAAATTAGGAACAGATGAACTTCAGCTGACCTCTAGTTATATTCCAGAAACAATGCTGCAATATGAGCAAACAAAGGAGCCTAATTACTTGGGACAGCACGGGTTATACCCACCAAAGGATAAAACCGGTGCTCCTCCTGGTATCGTCACTGAAAGAGAAGACTGTGCTCATGGTTATTGCCACAGACACTGGGCAATGTGCACACAGCTCATGCTCACCACAACTTCATTACTGCACCATCATGGCAATCACCACCAACTAGCTACTTTAGAATTCAAGGTCATGTGTACTACTTGGTCAGAAGAAAATTTAAAGTAATATATTTACCATTATCAACAAATCAAAACCTTTGCAAAGCCTTAGTGGATAATTTTCATGTTAAAATATTATACTCTCATCAATTAAATAAAAAACTACTTGCTTCACTTAGTAGGGCAAATCATCCAAAAAAATACTATCATCAATTAAGTTACTAGTTGAATTTGTACGTATACATAAAAAGTATTAAGATAGAAAGTTAAAAGTAATATAGCCATCAACTGCAAGCTTATATTAGAAATGTTCTAAATTAGTAAATTACTGCTACTCTGTATTAGAAAGGGTTTAAGTTAGTGACTAAAGCTACATTAGATCTACTCTACTCTAGAATGGAATAATATATACAAGAATGTGAGAGCAGATTAACGTGTTTCATTGCTACTGTGTCAACTATGCCACAACATATACACAATCAAGCTACTGACAACGTTTGTTAAGTCGCAAACACACGTGTCTGTGTGCGTTTGAGAGACAGAAAGATAGAGAGATGAGAGGTAAGATATAGATATGAGAGAGGGAAGACGGAGATAACAGAGAGAGATGAGAAATGCGAGAAAGATAGAAAGATGAGATGAGATCGAGAGAAAGAGAGAGAGAGAGAGAGAGAGAGAGAGAGAGAGAGAGAGAGAGAGAGAGAGAGAGAGAGAGAGAGTACTGTTTTTTAACAAAAGCTAAATAATGAATATATAAAGAGAATACACTGAAGGAATACTCCAGCATGATTTCACAATTGTAGCTAAATAATCAAGACTTACCGAAACCTATTATTTAACTGCTAATTGCTGCAATCTATTTAATAGTTAATTGCTGCAATCTAATTACTGAACTGTTAATTACTTGCATCTAATTATTTAACTGTTAACTACTTATCTGATTATTAAATCATTAATTACTGCAATCTAATTGATTATGACTTACTGCAATCTACAGTATTTATTATCTGATCATATGAAGTACTGCAACCTAACTAAGAAAGTGACAGTTTAGTGAAGTATGTTAACCATGAGGCTGAAAGTTAACTACGGAACTACCCCGTTACCCCATGTTATAGTTCACTGTGCACTGAACACTATCTAGTTGTCACATAACACTGTACAAGATATCCTTTGGCAAAAATAAACTGAAATACGGAGTCGACTCAATCAGCAAGACAAACCACTTTCAAATGTTGAAAATATATAATTATAAGATGCACAATAAGTAAATTTGAGACCAATTATTGAAGAAAACAAAATTCTAATACTTTTCTCTCACTTTATAATAAATGACCTTGATATTTTGAACAAAAAAAAAAAAACTTAAATTATACACAATGATTTGTGGTTCAAAGTGTTTTAGGCAAGTGAGTGGATGAGTGAGTTGCTATGTTTGAGCTGTGTGCACTATGAGAGGGAGGGAGGGAGCTAGACATGATGGCCAGTTCCACAGTAAATCCACAACATGAGTAGCAGTGACCCAGCAGTTACCATCAAAGGTCACATAAGTTACCCTTATTCTACACTAAACATCTTCACAAGTACAATTTGTTTACCCATGACAACTTGCCATACAAAGAAGCAAAATAAATAAATAAATGAAGAAATAATGTATGAGGCATTGCACGGCAAAACACACGAAGTGCCAAACCACAGAACAGGTGGGATTTGAACCTATGGCAAGTCCTAAAACTACAGGCCAGTGCGTAAGCCACTGGGCCAGCTGGCTACAATAAGATTCATCCAACTAGATATATTTCTATATAGAAATATATACTACATATATTTCTGTAAAGAAATATATACAGTGGTACCTCGGGATACGAACAGCTCAAAACTCGAATAGTTATGTAAGTGTATTTATGCAAGTGCTTTTTTAAGTGTATTTTTGAGGATCTGAAATAGATTAATCTAATTTACATTATTCCTTCTGGAACGAATTAAGTTCATACCCTGAGGTACCACTGTACTAGGTATATTTCTATACAGAAATATACCCAGTTGGATGAATCTTATTGTAGCCAGCTGGCCCAGTGGCTTATGCACTGGCCTGGAGTTTAAGGACTCCCTTGGCACGAGTTCAACCCCCACCTGTTCTGTGGTATGTTTACAATCTCATTATTATGATTTTGTGAGTCATAATTCAAACTCTGGAGGAAAAAAGCAGAAGTGGGGGCAATGAGAGCTATGAAGCTCACATTACCATACTCTGTCATGAGGCTCTTAGCCTAACTTACACATGCACAAGACATACCTATATATTCCCAGACAACATTAAAAAAATCAACTTGTTCACTAATACAAATTTTGGCCAAGGTGGTGTTTATTCTTTTGTTCCATGCAATGTCTCATATAAACGTTAAGTACGTATGATGTATGTATATATACATATATATCTACAGTATGTATATATGTATGTGAAGGAGGGGTGGGGATGCTGCAGTTCAGAGGGGCAGCTGAACTGTAGTATCAGCACACCTCTGGCAAGACAGTGATAATGTGAGTGATGGTGAAAGTGTTTCTTCTCTTTGGGTCACCCCTACCTCGGTGGGAAATGATCAGTGTGTTAGAAAAGAATATATATAAAACACACATACATACATACATAAATAATTTAGTCTACATTATTTTAAAACAGATCACTAAGCAAGCTGAAAATACTGATCTAACATAAACATTATGAGGTAAGATGATCAACAGGTAAAGTGTACCACATTGTGAGCCACAGTTACTATACACAATGTGCCATTGTGAGCCACAGTTACTATACACAATGCAACATTGTGAGCCACAGTTACTATACACAATGCAACATTGTGAGCCACAGTTATTATACACAATGCAACAGTGTGAACCACAGCTACACAATGCACTATTGCAAGCCACATCTTATATAATGCAACATTGTGAGCCACATCTACTACATGAAATGCAACATGCACATTCTTCCAAAACCGAATTACTGATAAATTCAATTTATTTATTTATGAAGCAGCAGTAATAGTAACACTGGTGTCAGAAGTTGCAGATACTGTTTGGAGGTGATGGAACTCAAACACAGCTTAAGGGGTATGTCAGTTCCCTTCTCTTCTAACAATGTGTTATTTTTTGTGTATGATCTACCTTGCCCATGATTACTATCGCATTTGCTTCGTCTGCTTTCATAAGATGAAGTCTAGGATCTTTCCTTAATTAAGGGAAGATCCTAGACATCACCTTATGAAAGCAGACAAAGCAAATGTGATAGTAATTATGGGCAAGGTAGATTATAGGGGTAAAATAAACATATTAAGAGACAGGGAAACTCATGCACCTCATTCAGTACTTACACTAAGAGAGCATATCAAAGAGAAGCAGATAACATATAAAGGATTGCCAGTACACAAAGAATGAAGCACAAGAGTTAAAAAAAAAAAAAAGCTGTAACATAGTTGAAAGCAAAATACAGACAGATGAAGACTTGTGGCAAACTAGCAGAGGATGGTGAAATTTGTCTTCTCTAGGCCCAAAGGTAATGGAATCTTGGACCACCCTGACTCCTACCAATATTTTATTAGAAAACAAAAATTCTTGCATCAATAAACTGCTCAAAACCCATTATAACCCTGAAAGAAAATGCTACATGAAAAAATTTTCAGAAAATATTTGCTGGAAAAAACAATTAAACTGCAGTAACAAAATCAAAACAATTCTGCAGAGGATCGTTCAAAGTCTGGAAAACAATCACCAATGACTGACAAAGTAGGTACTCTGTAGCCCAGTCAGTATAGCTTTGAACTTCTAATTTCAAGGTTATGGGTTGAGTTTACAGAATGCCCTACAATATTGTTTGTTCTATTTATCTGTCAGTTTACCTTCTTCTAATATAGTTCTTACTTAAATAAAGGCAAACAAATATATTCTTAATCTTGGTCCACTGCCTCAAATGCCTTTATGAAAAATATCAGCACAAGAACAGATTTTTGTGAATCCATGTTTCTACTCATTAATTAAATGATGTTCATCAAAGTAGCTTCTAATTATTGTCACTATTATTGTCTCTAATAATTTGCCTGCTATTAATGCCAGGCTGAGTGGGCAGTAATTCTATGGCAGGTACCGGTATTTAGTTTTGTAGACAGGATCACATTAGCCATCTTTCACAAATTAGGTACACCATCTTACTTGTAGCGATATATTGTAAAGACTATCCTATACCTGGTCAACAGGTCCACCCTTCTATGCTTCTAAGCATTATTTCCTCCAGTGCTGATGAATGTAATAGGGTTGCTCCCATTACTAGTCACTATTAACCCTTTCAGGGTTTCGGCCGTACTAGAACAGCTTACGCACCAGTATCCATATCGTACTAGTACGCATCAATTCTAGCGCACTCAAATCTAGTGAAAGAAAGCTGGTAGGCCTACATATGAAAGAATGGGTCTATGTGGTCAGTGTGCACAGTATAAAAAAAATCCTGCGGTACACAGTGCATAATGAGAAAAAAAACTTTGACCGTGTTTTTGGATTAAAACAGCGACTTTGCACTATATTTTCGTATGGTATTTATTGTTGTATTTTAGTTTTCCTGGTCTCATTGTATAGAATTGAAGAAATATTACAGAACTTGAGATGATTTTGACTGGTTTTACAATGAAAAGTACCTTGAAATTGAGCTCAAAGTAGCAGAAATGTTTGATTTTTACCAAAGTTCAAAAGTAAACAAATCATGCTAAGCGTCCAATACACGTCAACTGGTGAGTCTAATATTCTTTCACAAGTGCGCCGATATTATTTATACCATTTCTACACTAATGCAGTAGTCTGCATAACAGTAAATCTTATTTTTTTGTGAGAATAAAAATTCAAAGTGGAAAGCAAAAGAAATGTAAGAGGGGCATGGGAACATGACTAATGAAGAGAGGAAATGTTATTTTAGTGCCAGGAATGTCTTTCTTGTTTATTCTGGACCCTATTTGGAAATTGGCATTTTTTGAAATTTGTGTGAAATTGGAAAAAATTGCTAAATTCTGACCACTGTATTGGATAGTTGAAATCGGTAAATTGGTGGTTTCTTGTACTCATTCGATAGAAAAAACGGAGTTCTAGCGAAATAGTTATGATTTTTGTCGACTAGTACATTGGAATTTGCCGAAAATAGGGCTCAAAGTGGGCAAAATCGCCAATGCGTAAACATCGTCGAGACCGCTAACTTCGCGAGAGTATAATTCCATAAGGTTTCCATCAAATCTCATACTTTTGGTGTCATTATGATAGGAAAAAGATTCTCTATCTCTTCATAAGAATTTTTTTTTTTTTTTAAATTTGGGGGACCCTGAGACCAAGTCTCTGATAGGGCCTGTGGACCCTGAAAGGGTTAATCCCCAATCCCTGATTATCACTAATCCACTAACATCTTCCATCTCAGTTCCAGGAACACACACCCTTTACCACCTCTTCCTAGCCCTGTTACAATATGCCCAATCTATATAGCTAATTTGAGAATCACCTACAAAAATAATCATTTAGTGAAATTTTTAGGGGGTTGAAAAATATGCTGGGTAATATGCAGTATTAGAATGTGGGGCAGAAGTTTGTGGTCATAGGAGGGTGGGGGCAGGAGGAAAGAGGAGTGATTGGTGGAATGATGAAGTAAAGGGTGTGATAAAAGAGAAAAAGGTAGCTTACGAGTGGTTTTTACAAAGCAGAAGTGTTATAAGAAGAGCAGAGTATATGGAGAGTAAAAGAAAGGTGAAGAGAGTGGTGAGAGAGTGCAAAAGGAGAGCAGATGAAAGGGTGGGAGAGGCACTGTCAAGAAATTTTAATGAAAATAAGAAAAAATTTTGGAGTGAGTTAAACAAGTTAAGAAAGCCTAGGGAAAGTATGGATTTGTCAGTTAAAAACAGAGTAGGGGAGTTAGTAGATGGGGAGAGGGAGGTATTACCTGGAGTTTACCTGGAGAGAGTTCCGGGGGTCAACGCCCCCGCGGCCCGGTCTGAGACCAGGCCTCCTGGTGGATCAGAGCCTGATCAACCAGGCTGTTGCTGCTGGCTGCACGCAAACCAACATACGAGCCACAGCCCGGCTGATCCGGAACTGACTTTAGGTGCTTGTCCAGTGCCAGCTTGAAGACTGCCAGGGGTCTGTTGGTAATCCCCCTTATGTGTGCTGGGAGGCAGTTGAACAGTCTCGGGCCCCTGACACTTATTGTATGGTCTCTTAACGTGCTAGTGACACCCCTGCTTTTCATTGGGGGGATGGTGCATCGTCTGCCAAGTCTTTTGCTTTCGTAGTGGGTGATTTTCGTGTGCAAGTTCGGTACTAGTCCCTCTAGGATTTTCCAGGTGTATATAATCATGTATCTCTCCCTCCTGCGTTCCAGGGAATACAGGTTTAGGAACCTCAAGCGCTCCCAATAATTGAGGTGTTTTATCTCCGTTATGCGCGCCGTGAAAGTTCTCTGTACATTTTCTAGGTCGGCAATTTCACCTGCCTTGAAAGGTGCTGTTAGTGTGCAGCAATATTCCAGCCTAGATAGAACAAGTGACCTGAAGAGTGTCATCATGGGCTTGGCCTCCCTAGTTTTGAAGGTTCTCATTATCCATCCTGTCATTTTTCTAGCAGATGCGATTGATACAGTGTTATGGTCCTTGAAGGTGAGATCCTCCGACATGATCACTCCCAGGTCTTTGACGTTGGTGTTTCGCTCTATTTTGTGGCCAGAATTTGTTTTGTACTCTGATGAAGATTTAATTTCCTCATGTTTACCATATCTGAGTAATTGAAATTTCTCATCGTTGAACTTCATATTGTTTTCTGCAGCCCACTGAAAGATTTGGTTGATGTCTGCCTGGAGCTTTGCAGTGTCTGCAATGGAAGACACTGTCATGCAGATTCGGGTGTCATCTGCAAAGGAAGACACGGTGCTGTGGCTGACATCCTTGTCTATGTCGGATATAAGGATGAGGAACAAGATGGGAGCGAGTACTGTGCCTTGTGGAACAGAGCTTTTCACCGTAGCTGCCTCGGACTTTACTCTGTTGACGACTACTCTCTGTGTTCTGTTAGTGAGGAAATTATAGATCCATCGACCGACTTTTCCTGTTATTCCTTTAGCACGCATTTTGTGCGCTATTACGCCATGGTCACACTTGTCGAAGGCTTTTGCAAAGTCTGTATATATTACATCTGCATTCTTTTTGTCTTCTAGTGCATTTAGGACCTTGTCGTAGTGGTCCAATAGTTGAGACAGACAGGAGCGACCTGTTCTAAACCCATGTTGCCCTGGGTTGTGTAACTGATGGGTTTCTAGATGCGTGGTGATCTTGCTTCTTAGGACCCTTTCAAAGATTTTTATGATATGGGATGTTAGTGCTATTGGTCTGTAGTTCTTTGCTGTTGCTTTACTGCCCCCTTTGTGGAGTGGGGCTATATTAGGTAGATGGCGAGAATATTTTGAGGAACTTTTAAATGTTGAGGAAGAAAGGGAGGCGGTAATTTCATGCACTGGCCAGGGAGGTATACCATCTTTTAGGAGTGAAGAAGAGCAGAATGTAAGTGTGGTGGAGGTATGTGAGGCATTACGTAGAATGAAAGGAGGTAAAGCAGCTGGAACTGATGGGATCATGACAGAAATGTTAAAAGCAGGGGGGTATTTAGTGTTGGAGTGGTTGGTACTTTTGTTTAATAAATGTATGAAAGAGGGGAAGGTACCTAGGGATTGGCAGAGAGCATGTATAGTCCCTTTATATAAAGGGAAAGGGGACAAAAGAGATTGTAAAAATTATAGAGGAATAAGTTTACTGAGTATACCAGGAAAAGTATACGGTAGGGTTATAATTGAAAGAATTAGAGGTAAGACAGAATGTAGAATTGCGGATGAGCAAGGAGGCTTCAGAGTGGGTAGGGGATGTGTAGATCAAGTGTTTACATTGAAGCATATATGTGAACAGTATTTAGATAAAGGTAGGGAAGTTTTTATTGCATTTATGGATTTAGAAAAGGCATATGATAGAGTGGATAGATGTTGCAAGTATATGGAATAGGTGGTAAGTTACTAAATGCTGTAAAGAGCTTTTATAAGGATAGTGAGGCTCAGGTTAGGGTATGTAGAAGAGAGGGAGAATACTTCCCGATAAAAGTAGGTCTTAGAGAGGGATGTGTAATGTCACCATGGTTGTTTAATATATTTATAGATGGGATTGTAAAAGAAGTAAATGCTAGGGTGTTCAGGAGAGGGGTGGGATTAAATTATGGGGAATCAAATTCAAAATGGGAATTGACACAGTTACTTTTTGATAAATTAGACACATGTGCAACTCTTGGGTATCTTTATTGAGGAAACGTTTCGCCACACAGTGGCTTCATCAGTCCATACATAGGAGAAACTTGAAGAACAGGAGGAGAATGAGGTAATCAGTCCCTCAACCTAGAGTCGATGTGTTCAGTCCATCAATCTTGGTGGACTGAACACATCGACTCTAGGTTGAGGGACTGATTACCTCATTCTCCTCCTGTTCTTCAAGTTTCTCCTATGTATGGACTGATGAAGCCACTGTGTGGCGAAACGTTTCCTCAATAAAGATACCCAAGAATTGCACATGTGTCCAATTTATCAACATGTCGGTTCTCTGAACCATTCATCTACAAACAGTTACTTTTTGCTGATGATACTGTGCTTATGGGAGATTCTTAAGAAAAATAGCAAAGGTTAGTGGATGAGTTTGAGAATGTGTGTAAAGGTACAAAGTTGAAAGTGAACATAGAAAAGAGTAAGGTGATGAGGGTATCAAATGATTTAGATAAAGAAAAATTGGATATCAAATTGGGGAGGAGGAGTATGGAAGAAGTGAATGTTTTCAGATACTTGGGAGCTGAAGTGTCGGCGGATGGATTTATGAAGGATGAGGTTAATCATAGAATTGATGAGGGGAAAAAGGTGAGTGGTGCGTTGAGGTATATGTGGAGTCAAAAAACGTTATCTATGGAGGCAAAGAAGGGAATGTATGAAAGTATAGTAGTACCAACACTCTTATATGGATGTGAAGCTTGGGTGGTAAACGCAGCAGCGAGGAGATGGTTGGAGGCAGTGGAGATGTCCTGTCTAAGGGCAATGTGTGGTGTAAATATTATGCAGAAAATTCGGAGTGTGGAAATTAGGAGAAGGTGTGGAGTTAATAAAAGCATTAGTCAGAGGGCAGAAGAGGGGTTGTTGAGGTGGTTTGGTCATTTAGAGAGAATGGATCAAAGTAGAATGACATGGAAAGCATATAAATCTATAGGGGAAGGAAAGAGGGGTAGGGGTCATCCTCGAAAGGGTTGGAAAGAGGGGGTAAAGGAGGTTTTGTGGGCGAGGGGCTTGGACTTCCAGCAAGCGTGCATGAGCGTGTTAGATAGGAGTGAATGGAGACGAATGATACTTGGGACCTGACGATCTGTTGGAGTGTGAGCAGGGTAATATTTAGTGAAAGGATTCAGGGAAACCGGTTATTTTCATATAGTCGGACTCGAGTCCTGGAAATGGGAAGTACAATGCCTGCACTTTAAAGGAGGGGTTTGGGATATTGGCAGTTTGGAGGGATATGTTGTGTATCTTTATACGTATATGCTTCTAAACTGTTGTATTCTGAGCACCTCTGCAAAAACAGTGATAATGTGTGAGTGTGGTGAAAGTGTTGAATGATGATGAAAGTATTTTCTTTTTGGGTATTTTCTTTCTTTTTTGTTTCACCCTGCCTCGGTGGGAGACGGCCGACTTGTTGAAAAAAAAAAATGACTAATTTTTTTTTTTTAATTTAAAACACTAAGGTCATTTTCTAGAATTTATGCTAATTGACCATTCATTTTCAATTCAAGGAACAAAAGTCATCCAATGTCTTTCTAAACATAGCAGACATTCATAATTTGCAGAAGTTATGTTCCCAAAGTAACTAACTTGTACTAAAAAACTAGAATATCCAAAAAAGTGAGTTTGGTCCAAACTGGAACCATTAACTGTTACCAGAAGACTTGATTCACTGAGGAGGAGGAGGAAGTAGAGATGGAAGCAAAGGAGGCAGAGACAGAGAAGAATGATAGAGGCAGAAAAGGAAGGCAAGAGATGGAAACAGGGAAAGAAGGTAGAGGAGGCAGAGGGGGAAGATAAAGGAGGCAGAAGCAGAGGGGAGAGATGGAGAAAGCAGAGGCAGAGAAAGATGGAGGAGGCAGAGAAAGGGGGAGGAGATAGTGACAGAGAAAAATCGATAAGGAAGAAAAAGAAGCTGGAAAAGGTACAGTCAAAAAAAGAAGATGGAGGAGGCAGAGGCAAAGAAATGAGAAGAAAAGAAGGGAAAACAGAAGAATAAGAGAGAGGAAAATGAAGAAGTGAAGAGGGACAAAGGAAAGAGGAACACAAGGAAAAGAGGAAGAGGGAGAGGAAGAGGGAGGAAGCCAGATTCATTACAGAGTTACTGGCAAGGAAATCTGAAGGCATACTCTAGAAATGATTTTATGAAGGATTAAGACGATTATATAGAGGTGATGGAGGGAGCAGAGGAGGATAATATGGAGGTGGTAGAGGAAAAAGAGGAGGTGGAGGTAGTGGTAGAAGAGGCATTTGTGCTTCAAAATCATATCTAGTGAAGTGTAGGAAAATAGTGTTAAGTTGCTTGAATCTATTTGGATCCAGTAAATTGTAGTGATGGCCTCCAACAGGCCAAGATAAATGTGTGGTGAATTTAATAAACACTTGCAGTGTACATTTAAAATTAATGTGAGTAGTAGAATTTGTGTCAACTGGTAGGGAGAGCGGTAAGATAAAGATTAGCGCAGTGTGATATTTGCAGCTTAGTAAAACAAGTTGCCAAATGGATATGGAACAAAAATGTTGCTAACACTGTGCATGAGGTGATGAGTGGAACATGTACAGAACTGGTTGGCCAGTCACCAGTGAAGAAGCCAGTCACACTGCCCAACCTAACTTGGTCGCCACAAGGGAGGCAAGTTGTACATTATAATGCTATTAGGAAATTGTGTAGTTTTTGTTTTTCTGAAAGTTTAACTTTAAGCTGCTTGGACAGTAGCCCTCTTTTTCCTATGTGGTGTAGGGCTCGTTTTACAATTTTCTATCTGGCTGAATGGTCAGTTTAACCCTTTGACTGTTTCAGCCGTATATATATGTCTTACGAGCCAGTGTTTCAGACGTATATAGTATACTCAATAATTCTAGCGGCTTCAAATCAAGCAGAAGTGAGCTGGTAGGCCCACATGTGAGAGAATGGGTCTGTGTGGTCAGTGTGCACTGTATAAAAAAAATCCTACAGCACTTAGTGCATATTGAGAAGAAAAAAAACACTCCGACCGTGTTTTTGAATTAAAACGCCGAATTTGAGGTGTATTTTCATATAGTATTTATAGTTATATTCTCGTTTTCTTGGTCTCATTTGATAGAATCGAAAACATATTACAGAAATAGAGATGATTTTGATTAGTTTCACGATGAAAATGACCTTGAAATTGAGCTCAAAGTAGCAGAAATGTTCAATTTTTACCAATGTTCAAGAATAAGCAAATCACACCACACGTCTAATACAAGTCAACTGGGGAGTCTAATATTCTTTCACTAGTGCACTGATATTATTTATACCATTTTTAAAATAATGCAGTAGTCTGCATTATTTTTTGTGTGAATAAAAAATCAAAATAGAAAGCTAGAGTAATATAAGAGGGGCCTGGAGACGTGACTAATGAACAGAGGATATGTTATTTTAATGCCAAGAATGTCTGCATTGTTTATTCTGAACCCTATTTTGAAATTGGCATCTTTTTTAATTTGCACAAAATTGGCCAAATTGCCAATTTCTAACCACTTTATTGAGAAGTTAAAATCAGTAAATGGGCGGTTTCTTGTACTCAATTGATAGAAAAAATGAAGTTCTAAAGAAATAGCTATGAGTTTGGTCAACTGGAGCAATGAAATTGGCCGAAAATAGGGCTCAAAGTCAGTGAAATCGCCGATGTGTATATATCGCCAAGATCGCTAACTTCACGGGAGCATAATTTCATAGGTTTTTGATCAAATTTCGTACTTTTGGTGTCATTACCATCGGGAAAAGATTCACTATCATTTCATAAGAAAAAAAAAAAAATCCAAAAATTTTTCAACACCAGGAGACACTTCAGGATTTGGGGTTGTGACAGTCAAAGGGTTAAGGAACACAAATACTGTGCTATGAAAGGATCTACTGCACTGGTGATTACAAAACCCCAAAAAAGAAGTGTGTGCCATATCATAGCAATACAATGATTTTTCTTATAGAAATCCATTAAAATATTCCATGAAAATCCAGATAGGAACTCAAATTTTTGTATACAGCTATATTATGCACAACACTTTTTTAATAATGAAAGAGAAAAAAATGAAATCTAACGTATATAACACAACTAAAAACGTGAGTTGATAAGGTAAAGAAAAAAACATGCAATCAAACGTGAAAAATTAGAGGCAAAAGAGAATGCATGCAAACAGTGAAAAAAAAAAAAAAAAAAAGTATTTTGAAAATAACTATTATACTAATATTTTGCTTGTTATCAAGAGATACTACACATAATGGAGACATGTGCAGGAAGTTAAAGAGCAGAAATACAACTAACAAAATATATATATCATTCTCTTGATTCTGTAGTCTTGCACTCCACTGTACTGTGTTTAATTATCCATGTAATATCTTGAACATCATTATGAGGATTAATTAACCCCTTTCCCATATAAATGAAAATATTGTACTGAGCAATAAGATGATTAACAAACAAAATACAAACAATGTAACAGAGAAAGCAGGGTGCACCGTGAACATAGCTACTAAAATGAAGCACAGATAAAAAAAAATTTCAGTCACAAGTGTGCTTCAGTGTATGACTTAGCTAACAAATGAACCTTGAGTCCATACTGCTCATGTGACCTTTAGCACAATAACAGGCAATTGCTGGATCTGTTTGTAAGGTAGAAGAGGAAGAATGATGGCAGCAGCAGCAAGTTTCTGTGCCCACTAATGGTGCTGGAAAGCTCCAAAACTACATAGTCACAGAACTGCTGCATTCCATTAAGCTTAAAGTCAGTTTTCAATGAATCAGCCTGTTGCCATGTTTGGAATGCTGGTTTATAATGTCAACTAAAAATTAAATAGATTGTCAATTAGATATATAGCTGGAGCTAATATTTCATACAATAATTTCTCACCTTCAGTACCTCCTGGTAGAGTGACTAGCTGGGCATTATAGTTAGCAAGCATCAAACTAGACAACTGAGCATGGCATCTAACCACTAACCCACATATATATAAGCAAATATCTGGCACTAGTCACAAAACCATTCAGTACTACTATGAAGGTGTTTGTCATTTCATCTTCAACATTGTACAGTACTTGTAAGAAATTAATAACATTAAGATTTTACAAATACTATATGACACAATAATTTTAGTTTATTTAAATTTATGCGGGAAAATTATGTGAGAAAAAACATTAATATGACTGCAAGTGTCACATAAAAAAAAAAACTGCCCGTGCTGCTGCTGCTGCTGCTAAAACATTATGATAAAAGTTTTTTTTTGTCATCAGTTAATCTTCACAGCATCCAGACACAGCTTTGGCTTTTGGAATGATGGAATGTTCTTACAACTTAAACTGCGGTACTTAATGTCAATACAAAAAAATTAAGCAACATGAAATAAACATTAATGATGAACTCCATCAATTCCAACACCCATTTGAAATGTAATGGTTGGTCATGTCACTAATAATGGTAGCCCTAGGAATTCTAATCAATCAATAACTAGTCATACAATTATGTATGGATATACGTTAAGTGTACCACATGACAGTCACACCACACTGTCACCAACACCAAACACATACAAAATCAAATTTAATTCTTTTCCATTATTTACTCAACTCTGAATGCCTATAAACTTAGAATGATATAGCCACTCAAGATGTCTAAATGTTCTGTTGCTCTCATAACTTTCTCTTTTATGTACTCACATTTATTTTCCTCCTTTTACACACCCTCTCAAACTCATCCACCAACTTTAGCAACTTGTCTTCAGAATTTCCAAAATGAACCATGTCATCTGCCAAGTGAAACTGTGGCAACTCCTAATTCTTTTATCATTATATTGGAAAATCCTTAATACTGTATTATTAAAAAACAAATTTTTACCATTTTTTTCAGCTAAATGTTCAGTTTTTACAAAAAATAAGTACTAAATTAGGACACCAAGCCGGGTATCAAGTGGCTCTGTTGGTATCACATTCAGTTCTCATACCGAGTATCCGTGGTTTGATATCTGCCATGGGTGAAACATTGGGTATATTTCCTTACACCTGATGTCCCTGTTCACCTAGCAGTAAGTAGGTACCTGGGTGTTAACTGCAGTGGGTTGCATCCTGGGGAGGGGAAGTGTCTATCCGGAGTCTATCTGGAGGGTGTTCCATGGATCAATGCCCTCATGGCAAGGTCCATGACCAGGCCTCACAGTGGATCAGGGCCTGATCAACCAGGCTGTTACCACTGGCCACCTGCATGGCAAGTTTAGAGCCTGGAAATCACCCAGTCATCAGGAACCCATAACTCATTCGTCACCCAGCTCGAGAGAGGTTTAGAGCCCGACTCATTCACCCACTGCCTTAACTCGTCCACCTCCCAACTGAAGGAATTCCCATAGCTTCTAGTGGCAGTACTACATAGCCACAATACCTAATATGATAGTGAATAATATGAGGACACTCGCCTTATCAAGTTCCAGAATTTCCTCAGAGAGGGCTACACAGGAAAATTAAAACTGATGTTACTGATATTACAGAGTTACAAAGTGCATACCCTCTATACTAAACTTTATCCCACTCTTAATAATAGTTTGATATTTTCTTTTTATGTACTTTCTCTTCTTTCTCAAAATGCTATCTTCATGACCCTTGCATGAAACAATTCATATGCCTTAATCCCCACAATCTCTGGTTTAAGAGGTAAGGCAGTATTCGGACTTCTGATACTCCTGAAAATTTAAGGCTCAGTTTTGAGGCATCTTTCTGTAGTTTATATTAAAAATTCTTTGTGCACACTATACTTAAAGTGGCTGTTCTTAAACAAGTTTAGCTCTTTAACTGATAAAAAATGTTCACCATTTGTTTTCCATTCCAGACATAGATCAACATATCTGTTACTCTATAATTAAAATCCCAATTACAATACAATACTGGTACAGTGGAACCTCTGCTTACGAACTTAATCTGTTCTGTGTCCTCGTTCGTATCCTGATTTGTTCATATGCTGAGTTAATTTTCCTCATTTAAATTAACTGAAAAGCCATTAATCCATTCCGGCAGAATTCCTGCTCTCAGAGGCAAGAAAAATACACTTCAGTAAAATGCTAATATCAACTCTATGGCTTATTTATCTATCACAACTGACCTAATATGGCATAATAAACAATATAAATAACATAGAAACATGATATACACCTACCATCCTACTTTTGACCAAGCTTGGTTCTGACCAACTGGTCGTAAGTCAAAATGGATGTAAGTTGAACCTTAGAAGATTGGAAATAAATGGTATAAAATACCGACACGATGGAAATATAAACACTTAAGCAGTATAATGTGATCCTTTATTAACAACGCTTTGCCCACGCAGTGGGCTTTATCACGTCACAAACAGATCTACCTGGGTGAAACATGTGTGGCTATATATAGGATGGGAATGCTGGGTCAGGTGGAGAAAGGTGCACGTGACAATCTTCAGAGTAGAGTGAAGAAGTCTAAGAACTTGGGTAACTTTTAAAAGAGATTGGATAAGTACATGAGTGGAACTTCTGCAGTGTTTCTCGATTCTTATGTTCTTATGTGGGATAGCTATCCCACATAAGAAGTCATCTATTATTATTATAGTACTACATTATATTATTATCATTATTATAATGGGGAAGCACTTGGGAGGGAGGGGATGGAAGGTATTCAGGCTTAATTTAGGGAATTGGAACATCGATCAAATTCCCTAGATCAGGAGTCCCTCACTACATACGTACTAATAATATGATATGTAAACACACATTGTAACCTTTGCAAAAAAAATAAATATTTTATTTATTTATTTAACCCTTTGAGGGTTTTGGTCGTACTAGTACGTCTTACGCGTAGGGGTTTTTGACGTACTAGTACGCATAAATTCTAGCGGCCTCATATCTAGTAGGAGAAAGCTGATAGGCCTTCATATGAAAGAATGGGTCTATGTGGTCAGTGTGCACAGTCTAAAAAAAATCCTGCAGCACACAGTGCATAATGAGAAAAAAAAAACTTTGACCATTTTTTTGGAATAAATCAGCGACTTTGCAGTGTATTTTCGTATGGTATTTATTGTTGTATTCTAGTTTTCTTGGTCTCATTTTATAGAATAGAAGACATATTACAGAAATTGAGATGATTTTGACTGGTTTTACAATGAAAGGTGCCTTGAAATTGAGCTCAAAGTAGCAGAAATGTTCGATTTTTACCAAACTTCAAAAGTAAACAAATCGTGCCAAGTGTGCAATACACGTCAACTGGTGAGTCTAATATTCTTTCACAAGTGCACCAATAATATTTATACCATTTTTTACACTAATGCAGTAGTCTGCATAACAGTAAATCTTATATTTTTTGTGAGAATAAAAATTCAAAGTGGAAAGCAAAAGAATATAAGAGGGGCCTTGAGACGTGACTAATGACTAGAGGAAATGTCATTTTAGTGCCAGGAATGTCTTTCTTGTTTATTCTGGACCCTATTCGGAAATTGGCATCTTTTGAAATTTGTGTGAAATTGGCAAAATTTCTAAATTCTGACCACTGTACTGGATAGTTGAATTTCATAAATGGGTGGTTTCTTGCACCCATTCGATAGAAAAAATGGAGTTCTAGCGAAATATTCATGTTTTTTGTCGACTAGTACAGTGAAATTGGCCGAAAATGGGGCTCAAAGTGGGCAAAATCGCCGATGCGTAAACATCGCCGAGACCGCTAACTTTGCGAGAGCATAATTCCGTAAGTTTTCTATCAAATTTCAAACTTTTGGTGTCTTTATGATCGGGAAAAGATTCTCTATCTTTTCATAAGAGAAAATAATTTTTTTTTTTAAATTTGGCCGACCCTGAGAACGAGTTTTGGAGAGGGCCTGTCGACCCTCAAAGGGTTAAGGAACCTCCCTTGAGGGGGAAGTACACATCCTGAAATTTCATTCGTATCCAGAAGCAAAAAAATCAACCGAATGACGGTTCATATCCTGAAAAGTTCGCATGGTGGGGTGTTACGTAAGCCGAGGTTCCATTGTACGTATAGTGATTTATATATACAGGTGCTCCTTGACTTACAACGGTTCGACTTACAATCTTTCAATTTTTACCCAGCATGAAGACAACATGTCTGTAACTTGTGTTCATTTATTTACTTTTCAATACATTCACTCTTCACTTAGCGATGTACCATTTACCGACTGCTCGGAGTTATGACCAGCTCTCTGACTAATACACAAACCAATGTATATTACAGCTGATTTCCTCTATTCTGTTTATTATAGTATACAGTACACTACTGTATAAATGTTGAAAAATACAGCCTTTCCTCACTTAGCAACGTACTTGTTTACAGACGCCTCGGACTTAAGGCGGGCTCTCTGACCAGTATGCATGCCTATAAAATGTATTTTAGAGCTGATTTCCTCTATTCTGTTTATTACAATACATGTACAGTGCACTACTGAATAAACATTTAAAAATATACCAGAAATGTTATAAATGGTGTAAAGGTGACATTAAAACAATATCAAAGATAGTTGACACAAACCCACTACCATTAAAGTATGTTCCTCACTTAGCGATGAATTCGTTTACTGACGTGGTCATTGAAATGGACCTCCATCATTAAGTGAGGAGAGGCTGTATACTAAAAATGTTATAAATGGTGCAAAGGTGATATTAAAAAAATCTAAAGATGTATGACACAAACCCACTACCAGTACAGTATGTTCCTTGCTTAACGACCAATTCGCTTACCGACCTACTCTTAGGAACAGAAATGGGTCGTTAAGTGAGGAGAGGTTGTACTGGTGTTTAGTAGTTACAGTAATTATTTGTTTATTTACTTATTGTGACAGTAGTTATTTACTACGTAATTTATTTATCATATATTCATATCTGACTTACGATATTTTCAACTTACAATGGGTTTGTTGGAATGTAACCCTATTGTAAGTCGAGAGGCACCTGTATATTGTTACAGACATTGCTGCTTGCTCCCTCGATAAATTGAGAAATGACGGTTCTTTTGGGGATTTAAATTGAATTAATTCTAGATTAGATGCACCATGAGGATCATGAATCAGGCTGAAGGTACACAAAGACAACCACCTTTTTTCTAACAGAGGTGATTGTAGAGCAAGGAAGTTAGATGTTAAGATTCATGCAAATTGTGCCTAGAAAATATTGGGTGGGATATGGATTACACAGTGTTGATGCTGTATGAAATGTGAGTCACAAACAACTCCAGGAATTATAGCAAATTATTTCTGCCTGTCAGTCAATGAAAGATGAAAGAGAAGTGGTGGAATTAGATAATAGATAACATTAGCACCATAGGCTTCCCAGAGTGAACACAGCAATGAAAGGATCAAATGCAGCATCTGCCTCTGGCCCAGTGAGTGGAAATTCAAAAATATGAAGGCACTAAGTAACGAGATGTATGCATCCATCTATAATCGGTGGATGTATTCAGGTTACATCCCTATAAAATTAAGAGAGGCATGTACTGTGTTACTCTCAAAGAATGCTCATCCAGGAAAACTGGGAGAACTTAGGCCTAATAATATTTCCAGCATTATTTCTTACCCACTGACTGGCACAAGATGCAGTGTTATTAGATATGATTATTGGCAAGAGTAAGAGATGTCAAGAAGACTTATGATTCTGTCAACAACTCATCTGTATGCAGGGCACTACACAATCATTGTCCCTGAGATTGTGAAAAAATATAGTATGTCTACTAACGAAGGACCTGAAACTACTGTACTAGGTAATTGCCTAAAGTGGCCAGATAAACAGAGGGGTAAAACAGGGCAATCCTCTCACGTATTTTATTCAACATGGTTATTAACCCTTAAACTGTCCAAGCAGATCTACATTCACATGCGTAGTGCTCCAAAAGTAGATCTATGTTTTTTTTACATATTTTCAAATATTATTATTATTTTTTTTATTATCACACTGGCCGATTCCCACCAAGGCAGGGTGGCCCGAAAAAGAAAAACTTTCACCATCATTCACTCCATCACTGTCTTGCCAGAAGGGTGCTTTACACTACAGTTTTTAAACTGCAACATTAACACCCCTCCTTCAGAGTGCAGGCACTGTACTTCCCATCTCCAGGACTCAAGTCCGGCCTGCCGGTTTCCCTGAATCCCTTCATAAATGTTACTTTGCTCACACTCCAACAGCACGTCAAGTATTAAAAACCATTTGTCTCCATTCACTCCTATCAAACACGCTCACGCATGCCTGCTGGAAGTCCAAGCCCCTCGCACACAAAACCTCCTTTACCCCCTCCCTCCAACCCTTCCTAGGCCGACCCCTACCCCGCCTTCCTTCCACTACAGACTGATACACTCTTGAAGTCATTCTGTTTCGCTCCATTCTCTCTACATGTCCGAACCACCTCAACAACCCTTCCTCAGCCCTCTGGACAACAGTTTTGGTAATCCCGCACCTTCTCCTAACTTCCAAACTACGAATTCTCTGCATTATATTCACACCACATATGTATAACAAAAAAAAAAGTAGATCAAAGTTATTTTACACGTTTTCAAATGTAAAAAAAAAAAAAGATCTACTCTTTTTGCATACTTTCAAATGTTGAAAAAACGTAGATCTACGTTTGGACAGTTTAAGGGTTAATGAACAATTAATGACTCTGGACTAATTATTCAAATTCAAATTCTGATTTCTTTTTGTGCCGCACACAGATAATGTAGCTTATACGCAATAAAACATTGTTAGGCAAAAAAGAAAGCCACAAGTATGCAATGCTTTCAGACAAACTAATTATGGTAAGGCACTTCAATGATATAACCAATGGATTCCCAAACTGGTCGTTGCTGACAACATGGTGCTGCTGGCAGAGACTGAGGTGGGGTTAAATTCACAGTTAAAGCCCTTCTTGAAAAGGTTAGCTGTGGAAGGATTACAACCAAATCAGGATAAGTGAAAACACCCATTTGTAAAGCTTGAGGAATACTTTAATTAAGAACTTGGATAGTGCTCTTCTGATGCCCCAGCAGAAGATGCTTAGATTGAATTATCACTTGCTCCTTAGTGTGGTATTGGGTAGGGTCCACCAAAACACTTGAAAGACAGCAAACGCAAATGTTGTGTGTGAAAGTGTGTAAATGGTTTAAGCTGGTAAGGACACGTTGTTGGGTTTATTTTATGCCCCTGTAAATTATGGAGGTTTGGGCGGCACATTCCTACTACTCACAGTGAGCAGTTTCTGCTCATACAGGCTTTGGTGGTGCACCCCAATACTGGTAATGTGATCAGATCAATTAGTAAAAGCAAGATTAAGAATACCACAGTACACGTACATGGTATAAACCTTGGTAATAAATACCGACAAGTTGGTTTAGAAAGACACGTAAGCAAACACTATGACATATTTATTAGAAAACGTTTCGGTCCTGGGACCTCGGTCACTTCTTTCTACCTCTGTATGTTAGAAGTGATCAAGGTCCCAGGACCAAAACGTTTTCTAATAAATATGTCGTAGTGTTTGCTTACATGTCTTTCTAAACCAACCACAGTACATACCAGAAGAGAGGAGGACAGAGCTGGACAGTGGTGCTTGGTGTTCTCAGCAGATGGTGCAAGCCTACAAAAACATTCAGTTTTTGTAGGCTTATTCAGTTTTTGTAGGCTTATGTCAAATGCTCAAAAGACTAAATACAATCTCATGCCTACTAAAACCTGAAGGTCCTGTGAAGGGAGTGTTGCATAATACCAGACATACTGGATCAGGCCAGCATGAGATGCTGGCCACATACTCCAAACATATCCAGGAACACAGCATGTGTGAAATGACAAAACCTTATTGTGGATTCTATTGCCAGGGACTATCAAAGGAAGAAATATGCTGTTATTAAAGATCCAGTCAAATATACATTGGAAGGTTTACAGAACTGGACTCAGCCATACATGATTCAAAGGAGAAATACTTTCACATTACATGAAAGTTGACAGTGACTTCAGTATCATGAACACTACTCACCAGTTCAATAATAAGGCAGAATATGATACCGCAAAGGTTAAAGGATTAGGTGCTGACATCATCACATGGTGGGGTATTATAACCTTAGAACATATAATATTTTACACAGTGTTCTGGGGATTAGTGTGGCAGAGATTGGCTTATATGTAGTCCAAGTAATGAAGGCTTCATTTACCAGATAGAGGAGGCATGCAAGGTGGAAGGACTGACCTGTACTATTTAACCCTTTGAGGGTCGACAGACCCTCTCCGAGACTCGTTCTCAGGGTTGGCCAAATTTAAAAAAAAAAAAAAAATTATCTTATGAAAAGAGATAATCTTTTCCCGATCATAATGACACCAAAAGTTTGAAATTTGATGGAAAACTTACGGAATTATGCTCTCGCGAAGTTAGCAGTCTCGGCGATGTTTACGCATCGACGATTTTGCCCACTTTGAGCCCCAATTTTGGCCAATTCCACTGTACTAGTCGAATGAGTGCAAGAAACCACCCATTTATCAATTTCAACTATCCAGTACAGTGGTCAGAATTTAGCAATTTTGCCAATTTCGCACAAATTTCAAAAGATGCCAATTTCCGAATAGGGTCCAGAATAAACAAGAAAGACATTCCTGGCACTAAAATGACATTTCCTCTGTTCATTAGTCACATCTCAAAGCCCCTCTTATACTATTCTTTTGCTTTCCTCTTTGAATTTTTATTCTCACAAAAATAGAAGATTTACTGCTATGCAGACTACTGCATTAGTGTAAAAAATGGTATAAATAATATTGGCGCACTTGCGAAAGAATATAGACTCACCAGTTGACGTATATTGGACGCTTGGCATGATTTGTTTACTTTTGAACTTTTGTAAAAATCAAACATTTCTGCTATTTTGAGCTCAATTTCAAGGTACTTTTCATTGTCAAACCAGTCAAAATCATCTCAATTTCTGTAATATGTCTTCCATTCTATAAAATGAGACCAAGAAAACTAGAATACAACAATAAATACCATACGAAAATACAGTGCAAAATCGCTGTTTTATTCCAAAAAAACGTTCAAATTTTTTTTTCTCATTATGCACTGTGTGCTGCAGGATTTTTTTTATACTGTGCACACTGACCACATAGACCCATTCTTTCATATGTAGGCCTACCAGCTTTCTCCCACTAGATTTGAGGGCACTAGAATTTAGGCATACTAGTGCGTCAAAAACCCTGGGTCGTAAGCAGTACTAGTACGGCCGAATCCCTCAAAGGGTTAAGTATGAGCTATGGTCAGCCAACCAATAGTGCCTCAGAAAAAAGCTGCGATCAACATCTACAAGAGGAAGAAAAAAATGAAGTAAACCAAGTGACGTCACGTAGGGTGTGCAATATCAATGCTTGGTGACTAGACTTACAGGGAATACACCTGCAAGTGAAGCCAAGAATATTGTGGCCCTTGTGAGGTGCAAAGAGCTTGCAGCCTGAGGTACTAATTTTACACAGGAGAATAAAAACTGCTGAACTGATAGCACACCCCATGGCCTTAAAACCTAAGGGTTCATCAAATAACCCATGGATTGCCATGGATTCAAATCCTGTCCATTCTGCAAGCTGTTTATAATCATACTATTACTGGATTACCTGTACAGTATATCAAACCTAAGTCAGCTAAATTTTAACAAAAATAAAAGCGGAGAATATAACTTTCACATGAGCTACGAAGTCTAAGAAATATCTACACGAGTTATTATAGATTTATTCCCAACATACAGCTTAAAAAATACTGGGAAATTTATTAGGAAATGTTTCGGCCCTAGGACCTTGATCACTTCTAACACAGAGAGATTAAAATGACAGTGTATATAGGTGGAGTGGGGTGTGACACACACTGTCACTATGTGTCACTCATACCCCACTCTCCACCTACATATACTGTCATTTTAATCCATGTGTTAGATGTGATCAAGGTCCCAGGACTGAGACATTTTCTAGTAATTATGGCCTAGAGTCTGCTCACGTGTCTTTTCAAATCAGGTTGTTGGTATTAATTACCAAGGTTTATACCAACATACAGTATTCCTGTTAAAGTGTGTGTGGTACTGTGTTTGATGCAACAAACTTTCTGCATTGAATTTTGGACCATATTTATTATTCTATGTAGTAGGTTGGTAGATAGCAACCACCCAGGGAGGTACTACCGTCCTGCTAAGTGAATATAAAACGAAAGCCTGTAATTGTTTTACACGATGATAGGATTGCTGGTGTCTTTTTCGTCTCATAAACATGCAAGATTTCAGGTACATCTTGCTACTTCTACTTACATTTAGGTCACACTACACATACATGTACACATTTATGTATACACACTCATCTGAGGTTTCTTTGATTTTATCTTAATAGTTCTTGTTATTGCCTTTCCTTTCATATCCACAGGGAAGTGGAATAAGAATCTTTCCTCCATAACTCAGGCATGGTGTAAAAGTCAACTAAAATGCCGGGAACAATGGGCTAGTAACCCCTTTCATGTATAGCCTACTAAAAAGAAAAAGAAGAAAACCGTCAAAGTGGGATGTTTGAATGTGCGTGGATGTTGTGTGAATGATAAGAAAGAGATGATTGTGGATGTTTTGAATGAGAAGAAGCTGGATGTCCTGGCTTTAAGTGAAACAAAGTTGAAGGGGGTGGGAGAGAGTCAGTGGGGAGAAATAAATGGGATTAGGTCAGGGGTTCAAATAGAGTTAGAGATAAAGGAGTGGTAGCAATAATGTTGAAGGATAAGTTATGGCAGGAAAAGAGGGAATATAAATATAAAAATTCAAGGATTATGTGGAGTAAAATAAGGGTTGGATGTGAAAAGTAGGTTATAGTAAGCATTTATGCACCTGTATATATGTTGGTGGAATTACCGGCAATATGTAAAGTAAAAGGACACAAGTGCAACTAATGTGTCATTTTATTGTGGCAACGTTTCGCTCTCCAGGAGCTTTGTCAAGCCGTTACAAACAGTACATGAACACAGAGGGTATATATAGGATTAGAGTGAGGTGCAATACAATGGTAGTAGTTGTGATATAAGTTGTAGTAGTAGTAATACAATATGGTAGAACAATTAGCTTGCACATGAGTAAAAGGATATAAAAGCTATTACCTGGGTAACATAAAAATAGGTAAAGCAAATATTTCTATTGGAGACAGGATTAGAGAAGGCCTGTATCAATGTTCATCCTCTGTAATGTGTTTGTGTAGTATTAACAGGAGAGACTATGTGATGGCAGGGGTTACTGTTTTCAGGAGGATTCTTGCTAAGGAAGGAAAAAAGGCGAGTGGTGCATTGAGGTATCTGTGGAGACAAAAAACATTATCAGTGGAGGCAAAGAAGGGAATATACGAGAGTATAGTGGTATTAACACTGTTACATGGGTGTAAAGCTTGGGTTGCAAATGCTGCAGCGAGGAGGCAACTGGAAGCAGTGGAGATGTCCTGTCTAAGGGCAATGTGTGGTGTAAATATTATGCAGAGAATTTGGAGTGTGGAAATTAGGAGTAGGTGAGGAGTTCCTAAAAGTATTAGTCAGAGGGCTGGAGAGGGTTTGTTGAGGTGGTTTGGTCATTTAGAAAGAATGTATCAAAGTAGAATGACTTGGAGAGCATATAAATCTGTAGGGAAAGGAAGGCGGGGTAGGGGTCATCCTTGAAAAGGTTGGAAGGAGTAGGTAAAGAAGGTTTTGTGGACAAGGGGCTTGGACTTCAGCATGTGTGAGCGTGTTAGATATTAGTGAATAGAGACGAATGGTTTTTGGGACCTGACAAGCTGTTGGAGTGTGAGCAGGGTAATGTTTAGTGAAGGGATTCAGGGAAACCAGTTATTTTTATATAGCCGGACTCGAGTACTGGAAATGGAAAGTACAATGCCTGCACTCTAAAGGAGGGGTTTGGGATATTGGCAGTTTGGAGGGGAATGTATATATCTTTATATATGCTTCTAAACTGTTGTATCTGGGCACCTCTGCAAAGAGTGATTATGTGAGAGTGAGGTGACAGTGTTGAATGATGAAAGTATTTTCTTTTTGGGTATTTTCTTTCTTTTTGGGTCACCCTGCCTTGGTGGAAGACAGCCAACTTGTTAAAAAAAAAAAAATTATTACTGTTCTTTTACTTCTAATTGTGCAACATTTCTTACTTTTAACTTATTTGAAATTTATCTTTTAGCTGCAAATTTTATAGCTATGCAATTTTTTTTTTTTCAACAAGTCGGCCATCTCCCACCGAGGCAGGGTGACCCAAAAAAAGAAAGAAAATACTTTCAGCATCATTCAGCACTTTCACCACACTCGCACATTATCACTGTTTTTGCAGAGGTTCCCAGAATACAACAGTTTAAAAGCATACACATATAAAGATACACAACATATCCCTCCAAACTGCCAATATCCCAAACCCCTCCTTTAAAGTGCAGGCATTGTACTTCCCATTTCCAGGACTCAAGTCCGACTATATGAAAATAACCGGTTTCCCTGAATCCCTTCACTAAATATTACCCTGCTCACACTCCAACAGATCGTCAGGTCCCAAGTACCATTCGTCTCCATTCACTCCAATCCAACACGCTCACGCACGCTTGCTGGAAGTCCAAGCCCCTTGCCCACAAAACCTCCTTTACCCCCTCTCTCCAACCCTTTCGAGGACGACCCCTACCCCGCCTTCCTTCCCCTATAGATTTATATGCTTTCCATGTCATTCTACTTTGATCCATTCTCTCTAAATGACCAAACCACCTCAACAACCCCTCTTCTGCCCTCTGACTAATACTTTTATTAAATCCACACCTTTTCCTAATTTCCACACTCCGAATTTTCTGCATAATATTTACACCACACATTGCCCTTAGACAGGACATCTCCACTGCCTCCAACCATCTCCTCGCTGCTGCATTTACCACCCAAGCTTCACACCCATATAAGAGTGTTGGTACTACTATACTTTCATACATTCCCTTCTTTGCCTCCATAGATAACGTTTTTTGACTCCACATATACCTCAACACACCACTCACCTTTTTTCCCTCATCAATTCTATGATTAACCTCATGCTTCATAAATCCATCCGACAACACATCAACTCCCAAGTATCTGAAAACATTCACTTCTTCCGTACTCCTCCTCCCCAATTTGATATCCAATTTTTTTTTAAATCATTTGACACCCTCATCACCTTACTCTTTTCTATGTTCACTTTCAACTTTCTACCTTTACACACATTCCCAAACTCATCCACTAACTTTTGCAATTTTTCTTTAGAATTTCCCATAAGCACAGTATCATCAGCAAAAAGTAACTGTGTCAATTCCCATTTTGAATTTGATTCCCCAAAATTTAATCCCACCCCTCTCCCGAACACCCTAGCATTTACTTCTTTTACAACCCCATCTATAAATATATTAAACAACCATGGTGACATTACACATCCCTGTCTAAGACCTACTTTTACCGGGAAGTAGTCTCCCTCTCTTCTACACACCCTAACCTGAGCCTCACTATCCTCATAAAAACTCTTTACAGCATTTAATAACTTACCACCTATTCCATATACTTGCAACATCTGCCACATTGCTCCTCTATCCACTCTATCATATGCCTTTTCTAAATCCATAAATGCAATAAAAACTTCCCTACCTTTATCTAAATACTGTTCACATATATGCTTCAATGTAAACACTTAATCTACACATCCCCTACCCACTCTGAAACCTCCTTGCTCATCTGCAATCCTACTTCTGTCTTACCTCTAATTCTTTCAATTATAACCCTACCGTACACTTTTCCTGGTATACTCAGTAAACTTATTCCTCTATAATTTTTACAGTCTCTTTTGTCCCCTTTCCCTTTATATAAAGGGACTATACATGCTCTCTGCCAATCCCTAGGTACCTTCCCCTCTTTCATACATTTATCAAACAAAAGAACCAACCACTCCAACACTATATCCCCCCCTGCTTTTAACATTTCTGTCATGATCCCATCAGTTCCAGCTGCTTTACCCCATTTCATTTTACGTAATGCCTCACGTACCTCCCCCACACTTACATTCTGCTCTTCTTCACTCCTAAAAGATGGTATACCTCCCTGACCAGTGCATGAAATTACTGCCTCTGTTTCTTCCTTAACATTTAAAAGTTCCTCAAAATATTCTTGCCATCTACCTAATACCTCCATCTCCCCATCTATTAACTCCCCTACTCTGTTTTTAACTGACAAATCCATACTTTCCCTAGGCTTTCTTAACTTGTTTAACTCACTCCAAATTTTTTTCTTATTTTCATTAAAATTTCTTGACAGTGCCTCTCCCACTCTATCATCTGCTCTCCTTTTGCACTCTCTCACCACTCTCTTTACCTTTCTTTTACTCTCCATATACTCTGCTCTTCTTATAACACTTCTGCTTTGTAAAAACCTCTCATAAGCCACCTTTTTCTCTTTTATCACACCCTTTACTTCATCATTCCACCAATCACTCCTCTTTCCTCCTGCCCCCACCCTCCTATAACCACAAACTTCTGCCCCACATTCTAATACTGCATTTTTAAAACTATTCCAACCCTCTTCAACCCCCCCACTACTCATCTTTGCACTAGCCCACCTTTCTGCCAATAGTCGCTTATATCTCACCCAAACTTTCTCCTCCCTTAGTTTATACACTTTCACCTCCCTCTTACTTGTTGTTGCCAATTATTATTTTCAAATTGTTTTTATTAGTACAATCTATAATTACTTTAGACACACATGTCATGCATGTATAGTTTTCTGCCGCATTATATTTTCCTCTTTTTTTCTTTTACATATATTGTATCCAGGACAAACACACAAGAATATCCATACATATATGCATACATGCATAAACTGTAGATATGCTATATAACTAACATTACCAGTGACCAAACCAACCTTTAAAAAAATTGTAAATTATAATAAGAAATTAAGTCACAAATGAGGCAGGTTAACCCTACACTTTGACGAGCGGAATACAGTGCGTGCCAGGCTTGGATCATCTGCTGCTGTGGGGCTGGTGGGGGCACTAGTCACACGGCCTGGAGTGGCCTTAGCCGGGGAGTGCGGAAGGCTCTCCGTGCCCCGCTCACCCCTATCCCCATCCTGGCTATCTTCCCCCCCACCTGCGTCGCAGCTGGGGGGAGCAGACCACTCGCGCTCGCTGCGACCTGGAAGGTCATATTAACCCAAACAGAGGATAGAACATTAGTTTGGCAAGCCAAAGCCTTGCGAACACCTTCAGCAATACATTCTGAATCTTCTAAATTATGAGGAAAACCAATATACAGCATTAATCATTAGCTTTTGGTGCAAATACAACTTGATTAAATCAATTGCCTATAATTTCAACTAAAAGCAAACCAGTAGATGAAATTATGCCAATTTGTACATGAGTATCACTTTAACATGCAATCTACTGAGTGATTCAAACTGCATCACCATTTGATATCAAACAAAAATCAAAAGACGTGTCCCTCAAACATCTCTTATGATTGTTAAAAGGTTTACAAAGATTAGATACACAAACTGCAGATTTGACACCAATGTATCAAGAATAAAAGCTAAATAATATCTTTAAATTAGCACAGTATAAAAACTTATTTTTAATATAGATTTCACAAAATCGAATCTCAAACCACATATCCCAATAACTGAAGATGCTGCCATGTAACAAATTTTATATACAAATGTATAAAATGACTTGCTTTAATTTGTGAATTCACTTGTGGTTATAGGAACATAGCTACTCTCATGTTTTGTCATCTTTTTCTGTCTTAGTTGAAGAATTAGATATACATGTGGGCAACATCTGGGTATCGTTATTTGTAGACATTTTGCTGCCCAGTGGCTTTTGCAATACAAATTCAAGGAAATATTGGGAAGACTGTTGAACTACACACAAAAGACGAGGTAATCAGTCCCTTAACTTTGGAGTTAGTGATGAGCACTGTAGTCAAGACTACGGTGCTTAACACCAACTTGAAGGCTGAGGGACTGATTGCCTTGTCTTTTGCATATAGCCCTACAGTCTTCTCATTATTTCCTTGAATTTGCATTGCTAGAACCACTGGATGGTGAAACATCTATAAATAAATATACCAAAAAGTTGCACACGTCGAATTCTTCAACTTGTCGGTATACCATTCATGTACAATTTATCTTAATTGTTTAAACTTTTGCAACAGTAGTTTTGTGCACAACCTCTGGCAGTTCTGTCCATTCTTCAACTGCTCATTAGCATTAGTGAAGAAATTTAGCACACTGCTACTACTTTACTTTGTGTTTACATTATTTCTCATCTTGAAATTTCCAAAAGATTTTCCTGTTTGTGTTTTCACAGTATGTTGTGAACTTTTAAGTTATGTCTCTTCTTCTATCTTCCACCAAAAACAAATTTACTGTTTTCAATAATTTTATTTTTTTTTAAATGTGTCCTTCATACTACAGATGTGTATTCCAATATAGGTCAAAGTTATGCTATAAATACAATTTTTTCTATAACTTGCAGGAGAAATTTTCATCCTCATGGGAATCTAAGAAGAATAAGGAGTAGAAATACCAAAGCAGCAGTCAACTTCTTCACTTAATATCCAAACATCTTCATTTATCACCCATGTGTTTCAGATTACCAAACTCCACTATCAGTGCTAAAACAATTGAGAGCAATTACAGTGGTCCCTCAATAATCGTCCGGCCTGAAAGTCGTCCATTTCGGAAATCGTTACATTATTTCGTCTAAACATTGGCTCGCAAATGGTCCATTAACTCGCTAATTGTCCTTCGTCCTGGATGCGTACTCACGGCTCTGAGCCGCCTCTGCCTCCCTTCCCAGCAAGTGTGCCATTGTTTACCAGTGAGCAATGGTCCCCTCACATGTTCATACGAAATATTTCATAATATTCCATTCATTTTAGTGCTTGCAAGTGCTAAATAAGCTACCATGGTTCCAAAGAAAGTTCCTAGTGCCAAGCCTTTGGTAAAGAAGGTGAGAAATACGAATGAATATAAGAAAAACATCACTGAACAATATGAAAGTGGTGCACGTGTGGCCGAACTGGCCAGGATGTATAACAAACCCCATACAACCATATCTTCCATCGTGGCAAAGAAAAAGGAAATCAAGGAAGCTGTTGTTGCTTGGAGAAAATTGTGGCCAGATTGTGTCCACAAGAGGGATTTTGAAGGGTTTGTGGCTGACCTTGATAAGCCTATGTCAGTTGTGAAATCTATTGTGGCATTGGGGAGTTCCATGGGGTTGGATGTGAGTTTGGAGGATGTGGAAGAGTTGGTGGGGGACCACAACAAAGAGCTAACCACTGAGGAGCTGCAAGAGCTTCAGCAGGAACAGCAACAGATCGCAGCTCAGAATCTTGCTGCAGAGGAGGAGGAAGAGAGATGGAAGAAGGTGCCTTCTTCAGAAATTAAGGAGAGTTTAGAATTGTGGGGTAGGATGGAAAGATTTATGGAGAAACATCACCCTGAGAAGGATGTTGCAAGCCATATCAGCAACTTGTATAGTGACAGAGTCTTGGCCCATTTTAGGGAAGTTTTAAAGAGATGCCAGAAACAGAGCTCTCTGGACAGGTTTTTTGTGAGACAGGACTCCAGTGACTCTCAAGCTGGTCCTAGTGGCATTAAGAAACAGAGAAGAGAAGTAACCCCAAAAAAGCACTTGGTACCTGAGGTGTTGATGGAACTGGATTCCCTTTCCAAACAGTAATTCAATCTCTCTCCTCCTCCAGTCTTCCATACATTAAGAAGAATTGCCAATAAATGTAAGTGTTATGTTGTTAATGTTTCATTCATCATGTGCCAATGTACTGTTTATGTACTACATCTATATTTCAAGCAAAAATTTTTTTTTGTTTTAATACTTCTGGGTGTCAGGAACGGATAATTGTATTTACATTATACATTCACAGAACTAAAATAACATTTTCTCTGTTCATTAGTCACATCTCCAAGCCCCTCTTATATTACTCTTGCTTTCTATTTTGAACTTTTATTCACACAAAAAATAGAAGATTTACTGTTACACAGACTACTGCATTATTGTAATAATTGTATAAATAATCTCAACCCATTCACGACTGCATATTAGAATGGCTAGTTGGACACATTTGTTTACTCTAGAACATCGGCAAAAATCAAACATTTCCATTGGGCCGGCTTGTTCACGTTCACGTTCGCCTGTACCAGGACGAAAGAGGAAACTAATTGGTCGTGTACAACACCCAGATGTTAGCAGTGATAGTGATTTCAAGGTCACTGAAAGCAGTTCTAGTGACAGTGAGAGTGAATGTTCCCCAGTGAAGCGGCAGTATGTACGATGTAGCATGCGGTCTGGTAGTGTTTCATATGTTGTTCCAAGGGGAAGGAGAAACTCTGGGAGCACATCCCGTGGCCCTACACCACGACCTGATAGTGAGGATGATGATATTGTAACGATGGGTATGAATGATGTGAGTGATGGAGCAGGCAGTGGTGGTGATAGTGAGGGTGGCACGGCCCATGTGGCACCATCAGCGGGCCACGCTACTACCCACGCTGCTGACTCTGCACAACAACCAGCCTCACCCTACCCCACACTCCCACAACCTGCACCACCACAACCTGTGCAACCACAACCACGGTACAATATCCAGACCCCACCAGCAGACCGCATCTGGGATTGGCAGGACGGTGACGAGTTTGTTCCCAGTCCCCATGACTTTGATGAAACACAAAGTGGAATAAAGCCATCTTGTCCACTTGGGAACAATGCCAGTGAACTGGACTGCTTTGAGTTATTCTTCGATGAACCCCTGATGGACATCATTGTCAGGGAAACAAACACATACTGTGATTACACAATGGCAAATACAATTCTCTTACCAAAATCACGGCTACACAAGTGGAAGGAGACAACTGTGGCAGAGATGTACCTGTTTTTTGCCACAATAATGCTTATGCCACATGTGTATAAGCACACTGTCACAACATACTGGGCAACAGAATGCCTGATTTCAACTCCAGGTTTTAGTGACATTATAGGTGTCAATCGTTTCCTGATACTGTTACGTATGTTACACTTTTCAGACAAAACCAGGCCTGACAGAAGCGACAGGTTATATAAGATCAGAAATGTGTTTATGTACCTGAAACAAAAGTGCTGCATGTATTTTTATCCCTTCAGGAAGCTTGTTATTGATGAGTCCTTGATTTTATTCAAAGGAAGACTCTCATTCGAGCAATATATACCAAGCAAGAGGAAACGCTTTGGTATAAAGCTATTTGTACTGTGTGATTGCAGAAGTGGTCTAGTTTTGGATATCATTGTGTACACTGGCAGTAATACTTTGAGAGATACCATGAAGTTATTGGGTATCTCTGGTGATGTGGTTCGAACAATGATGGAACCATATCTTGGTAAGGGGCATATGTTATTTACTGATAACTGGTACATAAGCCCCTTACTCAGTGATTTCTTGCGAGTGAACTTGACAGACGTGTGTGGCACAGTGCGTCGTAATCGTAAACATATGCCAAGGTTCGACGCTGGCACTCGCAGAGGTGAGGTGCAAGCCTTTGCTGCCAATGACATCATGGCATTTCGGTGGCATGACAAACGTGATGTCACATTGTTAACATCAGTTCGCATAAACGAAATGGTACCCAGTGGCAGGGACAACAGAGAGACCAATGAACCCATTCTAAAGCCTGCAGCTGTCATGGACTACAACCTCAATATGCGCTTAGTGGACAAATGTGACATGCAGATTGGGTTCGCAGACTGTGTACGCAAGAGTTATAAGTGGTATATAAAACTTTTTTTCCATCTTGTTGATATCTCTATGCTAAATGCTTATAACATATACAAGTTGAAGACCAACAAAACACCAAAATATGGTGAATTTTGCCTGTCAATAATCAGACAAATAATTGCAAAGTACCAAGGAGGAACTCCTGCAATAGACCAGCGCCCACACACGTCATCTCGTTTCAGGCCTGGTGATCACTACCCCATACAACTGCCTCCTACTACTGCCAAGAAAAATGCTCAGAAGAGATGTTATGTATGTATGCATACCACAAAATGCCCACAAACACGCAGAGACACTCGTTTTATGTGTGAGGAGTGTGAAGTGCCCCTCTGCATATACCCATGTTTCAAAGAGTTCCACAAGCTGCAGCAGTTCTAGGAACGTTTTTAGTGACTGTACATATGTATATATATTATGGAACAATAGTAATAAACATTGTTTTGTATTGTTTGTTTGTGTAAACAAAGTGTATACACAAACTACTAGTGATAAAGTTTGTTCTGTTATTGTGTTGTAAACAATGAGTGTATATTTGAACAATGCACCTTACATTGGTCTCACAGGCCACATAAGTTACCTGGAACAGAAAAATATTGAAAAATGCAAGAAACCTTTGAATTAGAGTAAATAAAAGAATACCGGGTGGGCGGCAGTCGCCACTGTTGCCGTACGCACGTCACTTTCTGCAAACTTTGCAGCTCTATATCTCGGTAAATACTGATGGCAAAAATTTTTTTATTAGGCTTAAAACACTCACAAAAATATTCCTAACATTTTCATAAGAAAAAATCATTTTTTTTTTTTCGAATATTTGGCGACATAGAATGACAGTTTCAGAGAGGGCCCTGAAACAGTCAAAGGGTTAAAGTAACCCAGTCTGAAAATCAGTTTAAGACTCTTCTCAAAAGCCACTTAATCACTCTAGACTAAACACTAAATACTCAGTACACACATACTCACCTATGTACTCCCACATCATAACTTCAACAATCACTTTGACCCTTTTATCCATTGTTGACAGGAATATAAATGAGCCATTGTTTTTCACAAAAAGCATTTTAGACTATATGAATATATCCTTTGTCTTATACAAATTTATTTCACTTATAATTAATAGTCTACTGTTCAACTATGAAATAATTACTGTCCTACTGTACAACTATGATAAAATCCTTAGTGTTAAGTAGTCTGTAAGCCAATAATGTTAAGTTGGCCCATAATGCCTAGGCATAATAGAGGCTCTCTTTGCATTGCAACCCACTATTGTAAATATAAAATCTCAATGTACTGTTTGCAAAGACATAAAATAAATAAATAAATTTTATTTACAATTCCCTAGATGTTTCAATGCTATCAGCCTGACTTTAAAATAAAAATTTATTTCTGACTGGAGCAATTTTTTTAAATTAAACAAATATACAAAATAATCTATATCCACAGTCTATAGTGCTGGCAAAAACCTTGCCCCCACCCTGTTTTACACAATCATTTTACACTGAATGCCAAGAAAATACTATAAAAGTTATACAATTTAACCTTTAATTAATACTTTATCATGTCCCCCTTGAGGTTTAGTAACTTCTTACTGCCATCTCGTATCATCCTGTTTGACATGCTGTTTCCTTCATGGAGATGTTCTCTTTCCTCAAGGCCAACAAATGAGCCCTCTCCTCCTTAGAAAGGTAGGTCCCATGCATCTTCACAACATAATAAAAAACACTAAAACAGCACAATGGAGAGTGAAACCAAAAATCCACGGACAAGTCACAAAAAAAAAGACGACTGCTCACCACCACCACCACTGTTGCACACTAAGGATGCTACAGTTACTGCCACACTCCAGACTTGTACACAACTACCAGAGGCACAAAATGCACACAATGCTGAGTGGATGGTCTGCATAAGCAAAATAGCTTGCCCCTTTTCCATCCTCCATAAATCTGGATGCAGGGGGGACGAGAATTTTTGCCGACACTGTATGTACAGTTCACCATGATCCTAACAACTCATACTGACCAATCTCAAATAACTCATACAAACAAATACCCAATGAGTTCATGGTATGAAATTCAGCATGTGCCTAATAGTAACACATACAAAAAAAGTAAAAATTTATATAACTACATATGATATACAGGAGCGCCAAATATTTCGTTGTTCTTTTCGGTGTCCTACTATTTCAGTGGTTTGCAATTAAGCCACTGTTCATTATGTTTGGTGCTTTTTCCACTTTTCTGCCATTATCAGCCTGATGCGCACAACAGCTGCGGCAGGGAAGGGCTTACAGTGGAACCTCTACTTACGAGTTTAATCCGTTCCGTGACCTTGCACGCATCTGGATTTGCTCGTTTGCAGAGTCAATTTTCCTCATTTAAACTATGTAATTGAAATGGAATCAATCCAGTCCTGTGGAATTCCAGGCACAACAAAATACTACTTCAATAATTTCCTTAACCCTTAAACGGTCCAAACAGATCGACGTTCAAATTAGTAGTGCTCCAAAAGTAGATCTACTTTTTTTTACATATTTTCAAATATAACAAAAAAAAATGTAGATAAAAGTTTTTTTACACGTTTTTAAATGTAAAACAAAAAAGAAGATCTACATTTTTTTACATACTTTCAGATGTTGAAAAAACGTATATATACGTTTGGACCATTTAAGGGTTAATATCAACTCTGCAGCTTATTTATCTATCACAATTCATCTATTATGACATAATAAACAATATTAATAACATAGAAACATGATATATACACAAGAATGAATAAAATACATGTCATTATGTATGTGACTAGTGGTGGTGACAGTGGCCTTTGTTGTTGTTGGGGTTGTTGTTGCGGCCATTCCTGCTCCTGACTACATGTGTAGAGAACCTAGGTTAACCCAAAAAGGTCAGACACTGCTGTTTCATGTTGTCTGCCACTGATGCTTTATGATGTCTGCCACTGCTGCTTCATGTTGTCTGCCACTGCTGCTTCATGTTGTCTGCCACTGCTGCTTCATGATGTCTGCCACTGGTTCTTCACGTTGTTTGCCACTACTACCTCATGTTGTCTGCCACTGCTGCTTCATGTTGTCTGCCACTGCTGCTTAATGTTGTCTGCCACTGCTACCTCATGATATCTGCTCCCACTTTTGCTAGCATGCTGAAGAGCTTTCCAGTATGTGAAGGTTGAGGGGCAGTGCCAATTGGACAGGTATTGGACGGTGACGTCATTTGTTTACTCTTGAATTTCACCAAAGAACTGAACATTTCTGCTACTTTGAGCTCAATTTCAAGGTACTTTTCATTGTGAAACCAAACAAAATCATATCTATTTCTGAAGTATATCTTCCATTCTATCAAACGAGATAAAAAAACCGAGAATAAAACCATAAAAACCATACGAAAATATACTGCTAAGGGGAGGCTAATGGCTGAACAGTGAACTCTGGTATTTATGGTCCGATTTCTTTCATTTTTGGTGTATGTTAAGAAGCATCTTTCCATTGTACATTACCCAAGTTTCAATAAGATAGTCCAACAAACAACCGAGATCCAATTCCCTAGATCAAGAGCAAGAGCCTCTCACCAGCGTCAAGGAATCTCCTTTCAGGCCCACTCACATCTGGAAATTTTGCTCACATCTGGCAGCAAAAAATCGACCGAGCGACTGCTCGTGTCTGGAAAAACTCGCAGGTGGATGCACTTGTAAGTAGAGGTTCCACTGTATATTTATTTTATTTCTGTATCTTTTTTTTTAAGGCACAGCTATATTGAGCACTTAATATATACATGTATTGTGAATATGTTATTAGACATTTTACATGCATTTGATAGTGAAAAAACTATTTTCCTCTTGCCAGCAATTTTCACATATACCTTGAGCATACCTGGAAAGAGTTTCAGAGGTCAACGCCCCACGGCTTAGTCTGTGGCCAGGCCTCGTGGTAGATCAGGACCTGATCAACTAGGCTGATACTGTTAGCCACACGTAAACCGACGTACGAACCACAGCATGGCTGGTCAGGTACTGACTTAAGATGCCTGTCCAAAGCCTTCTTGAAGACAGCCAGGGGTCTATTGGTAATCCCCCCTTATGTATGCTGGGAGGCAGTTGAGGTGGGAGCAAAACTGTCAAAAAAACAGAGTCCTGCTGTATATGGTAGATATGAATGGCATAGCTCCTCAGTGTTCCATACTTTATTATTTCAGTTAAATACCTTTGATATATACCTTTGAAGAGTTTCGAGAGCTCTACTCTTCACCAGGTGCCAGGCTTGTCTGGTGCTTGCCTGGTCAACCAGGCTGTTGCTGCTGGAGGCCCACTGCCCCGCATATCCATCACAGCCTGGTTGATCTGGCACCTGGTGAAGATACTTGTCCAGTTTCCTCTTGAAAGCTTCTACACTTGTTCCAGCCGTGTTTCTGATATCTTCTGGTAAGATGTTGAAAAGTCTGGAACCCCAGATGTTGATACAGTGTTCCCTTATTGTCCCCACCGCACCCCTGCTCCTCACTGGGTTTATTTTACACTTCCTCCCAACTCTCTCACTCCAGCATGTTGTTATGGCAGTGCGCAGATTTGGGACCAAGTCCTTGAGTACTTTCCAGGTATATATTATCAAGTACCTCTCCTCCACTCCAATAAATATATGATCAAGACTTGCAGGCATTCCTAGCAGAACTTTATTGTAAAATACTAAAATACTAAATGTAAATCATTTCATAAATAATCTAGATAAAGGTTTTCAAAAACAGGAAGAATGCAATAAAAAAATTTTCATCAATATTGACATTTCACAATGCTAATTTCACACGTGCATGCACACACACACACACACACACACACACACACACACACACACACACACACACACACACACACAGACACTGTACACAGTGTATGTCAGGCCCATACTGGAGTATGCAGCACCTGTTTGGAACCTGCACTTGATAAAGCACGTCAAGAAACTAGAGAAAGTACAAAGGTTTGCGACAAGGTTAGTTCCAGAGCTAAGGGGAATGTCCTATGAAGAAAGATTAAGGGAAATCGGCCTGACGACACTGGAGGACAGGAGGGTCAAGGGAGACATGATAATGACATATAAAATACTGCATGGAATAGACAAGGTGGACAAAGACAGGATGTTCCAGGGAGGGGACACAGAAACAAGAGGCCACAATTGGAAGTTGAAGACACAAATGAGTCAGAGAGATATTAGGAAGTATTTCTTCAGTCATAGAGTTGTCAGGCAGTGGAATAGCCTAGAAAATGACGTAGTGGAGCCAGGAACCATACACAGTTTTAAGACGAGGTTTGATAAAGCTCATGGAGCGGGGAGAGAGAGGGCCCAGTAGCAACCGGTGAAGAGGCGGGGCCAGGAGCTAAGACTTGACCCCTGCAACCACAAATAGGTGAGTACAAATAGGTGAGTACACATACACACACACACACTAGCGATCAGTGAAAAGGCGGGGCCAGGAGCTCAGACTCAACCCCTGCAACCTCAACTAGGTGAGTACACACACGCTTGCGCGCGCGCACACACACACACACACACGCACGCACACACACACACACACACACACACACACACACACACACACACACACACATACATACATTCTGTTTAAGTGTAACACAGGTCTAGGGCTGTGATGTGTATTGCTCACAAGAACATAAATACTGGCACACAGTGCTTCTTACAGTAGATGACTCCAGGTTCCGGTTGCAAAAGAAAAATATAGCCAAGTTGGTCATCTACCAGGGGCTACTGCCTTATCACTAGTAATAAAGTTCGCCCCCAAAAAAATTTTTTTTAGGCATGTCAATGATACTGGGTTATCATAAAGTATAAAACCTTATCCTGATCAAGTATACAGAGTAATTTTAAATTATAAAACCTTATTGCAATCTGAGATAAACTTTTACTAAATTATCTGAAGTAACAAAATCTTCATAACCTACTGTTTTTATATTCTGGCCAATAAAGTTAACATGTACCTCATGAAGTGCAATTCCAAAGAACATGGTGGATAAATATTCACATATGGCTAATGTGGGAATGAGTAAGATAAAAATATGTATATATATATAGGTGGAGTACCTTATATTACCAGCCATAAGACAGCTCATAGACCAATTGAAGGTATATAGTAACCCCAGAGCTGACTGAAGGGTTGCAATAACCTCAGGGTCAGTAGAAAGGCAGCAACAGCCCCAAGACTTGCTGAATGTTTGCTTATTCACTAAAATCTGCTGAGTATATTAAAGCATATGAAATCTAAATTTATATTTACCATTGCGTTAAAACAGAAATCAAAATACCATTCTGTGATGATAAATTATGGTACAGTAAAAAACACACCACACAAGTACCCACATTAATCCAACAATCACCATATAATGAATGTAATTTATTTCTTGTATGTTATATAACTTTGAGCAGGGTAATATTTAGTGTAAGGATTCAAGGAAACCGGTTATTTTATACAGCATGACTTGAGTTCTGGAAATGGGAAGTACAATGCCTGCACTCTAAAGGAGGGGTTTGGAATATTGGCAGTTTGGAGGGATATATTTGTGCATTTTTATACATATATACAGTGGAACCTCTACTTGCGAGTTTAATCCGTTCCCTGACCTTGCTTGCAACTGGATTTGCTCGTTTGCAGTCAGTTTTCCTTGTTTAAATTAATTGAAATGCAATTAATCCGTTCCAGTGGGATTCTGTACTTCAATAATTTCGCTAATATCAACTCTACGGCTTATTTATCTATCTCACGTCATCTAATATGACATAATAAACAATATAAGTAACATAGAAACCTGATATATACTCTAAAATGAATAAAATATGTCATTCATGTAGTGGTATGGGCAGTGTCGGCGGTGGACGGGAGTTTGTCTGGACACCGGGCAAAATACAGTGGACCCCCGGTTTACGATATTTTTTCATTCCAGAAGTATGTTCAGGTGCCAGTACTGACCGAATTTGTTCCCATAAGGAATATTGTGAATTAGATTAGTCCATTTCAGACCCCCAAACATACATGTACAAACGCACTTACATAAATACACTTACATAACTGGTCGCATTTGGAGGTGATCGTAAAGCGGGAGTCCACTGTACTTATGAATAATTTCGCTAATATCATCTATACTGCTTATTTATCTATCACAGTTCATCTAGTATGACACAACAAACAATATGAATAACATAGAAACATGATATATACTCTAGAATGAATAAAATATGTCATTCATGTAGTGGTATGGGCGGTGTTGGCGGTGGATGGGAGTTTGTCTGGACACCGGGCAAAATACTTCATGAATAATTTCGCTAATATCATCTATACGGCTTATTTATATATCACAGTTCATCTAATATGACATAATAGACAATATAAATCACATAGAAACACGATATATACTCTAGAATGTATAAAATATGTCATTATGTAACAGGTGGAGGCAGCCAAAACCGTTCCTTCTTTGTTGTGGTAAACACTGCCTTTTGAAGCCGTCTATTATTATAATTATTATATGTAGTACATTATTATTATTATTGTATTATACTATAATTATTATTATTATTATTATTATTATTATTATTATTATTATTATGTATTGTTATTATTCATATTATTATACATATTATTATTATTATTATTATTATTATTATTATTATTATTATTATTATATAAATTATTTGTAATTTTTATTCACACAAAAAATATAAGATTTACTGTTATGCCTTATTGCAATAATTGTATAAATATGTCAACCCATTCACGACTGCATATTGGAATGGACAGTGATGTCATTTATTTACTCTGAAACAGCCAAGCAATGGACCATTTCTCCTAGGTTGAGCTCTATTTCAAGGCACTTTTCGTCATGAAAGCAATCAAAATCATATCTATTTCTGTAATATATCTTCCATTCTATCAGATGAGACCAAAAAAACGAGAATACAACCATAAAAACCATTTGAAATTACCGCTAAGGGGTGGCTAATTGCTGAGAAGTGAACTCCATTATTTATGCTTAGATTTCTTTCATTTTTGGTGCACCTTAAGAAGCATCTTTCCATCATACATTGCCCAAGTTTCAATAAGATAGTCCAACAAACAAATGAGATACAATTCCCGAGATCAAGAGCAAGATCCCCTCACCAGTGTCAAGGAACCTGCCTTGAGGTCTGCTCGCTTGTGGAAATTTTGCTCGTGTATGGAAGCAAAAAATCGACCCATCGACTGCTCATATTTGGAAAAACTCGCATGTGGACAAACTCGCAAGTAGAGGTTCCACTGTACTTCTAAACTGTTATATTCTGAGCACCTCTACAAAAACAGTGATTATGTGTGAGTGAGGTGAATGTGTTGAATGATGATGAGAGTATTTTCTTTTTGGGGATTTTCTTTATTTTTGGGTCACCCTGCCTCGGTGGGAGACGGCTGACTTGTTAAAAAAATAAAAAAATATTATATAACTTGACTGACCATTTAAAATTTGTCAATTCTAATCATAAGTGAAATGCAATATAGTATTGTTACTGTCAGGTGTTCCTCACATTGTAACTTATATGATACAGAGAAGGATGGAGATTTTGTACACTGCCTGAACCAGCCCTTCCTCAGATTACTAAAAGATTATCACAAATATAAAATGTCACCCAACACCCAATATGATGCAAAATACATGCTGTACATGGGAGGTACAAAACTGACTTTCTCTTCAGTTTCTTCACAGTTGAACTCTAATGACTCCAACAGAGAAAAGTAGAATATATATAAACATTATGTGCTTTGGCTGAAGAAACATTAACAGCCAATTTATTTTCACCTGTGAACTTAAAAAATTTAAGTGGTATGTACAGTGCAGACAATTCATATGTGGTAAAGTTTCTATTGAGTACATGCAAAAGTTTTTAAATGATAATGCAGTGTTGATTATTGTTGGAGAGTTACATTGATATTTTAAAGCAGGAAGTAGTAATAAGTAATATAAGATCTCCAGTGATTGTGGATGATTCCTCTCAGGTGAGACACCTGTGACTCCTAGGAGAGATAATCAATTAATATATCAATATTATCTTCAGTTCCTTCACATTTTAACCCGATGATACAGGGGAGGAGCAGTGGTAGATAAGTCTATACAGACCCCATCTGTTCTACTCTTTAAGTGGCTGTCATGTAGATCTATGTTACTGATGCCAGGGTCTCTCATGTGCATCAACATTATGAGCTCAGCTCACTCAGACAAGCTGTGAATGATGAATTTTGGCCTAGATAAGAGCGAATAGGTTTGTGCAGCATGTGTGCACAGAAACCATACCATGGGCGGGATTTGAACCCACGGTCAGAGAGTCTCAAAACTCCAGACCGTTGCGTTAGCCACTGGACAGTCTGAAGTTTTGAGACTCTCTGACCGCAGGTTCAAATCCCGCCCGTGGTATGGTTTGTTTGCAATCGTGTCATTACGATTTCGTGAGTCATGTGTGCACAGTATAAAAAAATCCTGTCCCACGTGGCGCATGATGGGAAAAGCAAAACTCTGACCTTGTAAATGTTTAAAATAGTGAATTTAATGAGTTTTCTAGGATGGTAAGTAATTTGAAATTGGGCTCAAAGTAAGAGCAATATTCAACCTTTACAGATTTTCCCAAGGACAGATAAGGCCCTCTTACACACCCTGGTCTATTTTATGGGTTTTTAATAGGTTTGATTCAATTATTGGGACACCTCATTTTTCTACTCCTTTGATATATTTTTTCATTGTAGCTTAAAATGTGAGCAGTTTTAGTGACACAAATGACCTTTGTGCAGTGATGAACATTCTCACACCATCAGTGCGCCAATTACAATCATTCATAGTTCGTGAACAGAAGTGCCTGAAAAGTCTACATTGTTTACAGGTGCCTCTTGACTTAAGATGGGATTACACTACAATGAACCCATCCTAAGTCCAAAATATCAAAAGTTGAATATGAATATGATATGCTAAATAACTAAGTAAATAACTACTGTCACTGAATAAGTAAATAAACAAATGATTACTGTAACTAACTAAACACCAGTATTGAAAAGTAAATAATTTACACAAGTTACTGACTTGCCACCTTCATGCTAGGTAATTTTAAGTTTCACCTCTAAAGTAACTGTTTTTGCACCATCGTAAAGTCAAAATATTGTAAGTCAAACCTTCGTAAATCGAGAAGCACCTGTATTTTGGACTATTTTTAAATTGCAATTTTGTGTGTGTAAAATTTGACAAGTTACTGACTTCTGTGCACTTTATAGGGTAGTTCTGATACTTGAGTGGGCAGTTTCTGGTGCTCAAACAATAGAAAGGAAGACATACTAGTGAAAATAGCCAGTACTTGGTCAAACGGAGCATTGAAATTGGCTTAAGATAGAACTCAAAGTGGACAAAATCACCAAAGTGTAAATTGTACCTGACTGTTAGCTTTGCACCTAGATAATTCCATAAATTTTCAATCAAATTTTGTACTTTTGGAGTCATTATCTCCAGAAAAAGAATCTATCATTTCAGAAGAAAAACTATACGAAAGCAATATTAATTTCAGAGGTCTGGACAGTGAAAGGCTTAATCTGCCACTCGGAGGGAGGAAGAGGTTATTAAAACATGAAATAACTATGGGAACTATTTCATATCTCATCTTTAGATTTTCTAGCTAAACCACATGCTTTTTAGGTATAGACCATACCAATATTGTAAATTTAAATTTTGGGCTAGCATACTGTGAAACATTTTTTTATCATTTTCCATACTATATATGTAACAGAAATTTTGTAGGTGATGAGTGTCGCTTAGTAGCTCCTACAGTTTAATTTATGCAAGTCTCTAGTGACACACACTTATCAATGGTGACTACACATTATGCAATTTCTAATCTTCGTGTGGCCTGCTTTTACTTTCTTCCATTCCTATTTCAAAGTATTTCTGCACAAAAAATTCCATCTTACATATCTTGCTTAATCCAATAATTGTGTAGGGATGCACAGTCCTTTTAATTGCTCACATAGTTCATTCCATCTTGCAGTCATTTACTATACATAGATTAAAAACATTAAAACAAATATCAATTATTTTGGCACCTGGCTAGTGACAATGCCATGAAGACATTTTATATGATATTACTGTTTGCATTTTCCTTACAAACCATAACTCTCTCATTCATTCTAACAATATCAAATTATTCTCATCAAATGCTTCTCACTCAACATGTTAAAAATGTGGAACTGTCTGCATTTACAGTTAAATATATTTTCATCATTATTCTGGATCTCTACCATTACATTCTAGTGGTAGAGATCCAGTAAACAAATTCTATCAACTAGAATCTTGACATTATTTTTGTGTTTGATTTTTAAATTTCCATAACCTGAAAATATTTTTTTAATAAAATTGCAGTGTCTCCTGCATTTTGCCCCCTGACTCTTGTTTCTTTGCCAAAATTAATTGTTACTCTCAAATAATACCCACTTTAGGAAACGTGATCATCAAATTTTGTTCCAATTACACACAAATGTCTAGTTGTTGTTGTTTATATTACACCATCTATATTTGTATATAAGAGTTCTATGACTGAGTCTCTCTCTCTACATTTCTCTCTCCATTTTATGTGGTTTAGTTACTGTTCATTCCTTCTCCATTTGCCAGAGATACCTTCCGACAGGAGGGTATTACTCTATTACTTTCCAGAAGTAATATTTGTCTCTAATTTTTTTTTTGCTATTCAATTTCCAAGTACTTAATTTTTAAATGTTCTTTTGCTTTCAATCTTTCCTCCCCGGGTAGTTGTGGTCTAAATGATACGCCGTCTCAACCTCCAGACATACGTCTGATTTTTCAGCAGTTCTTCATTATGTATCACCTTAGTGAAAGTTATATCGGCCTATTCTTAGCTTTCTTGTGTTCTCCAATGTCTTATTATATGATCTTTAATAATGAAATTATGTAAATATTTTGTGCTCTCACTGATTTAACAACACTCCTCATTTTCCTGCGATCAAGATATTTTTTCTTTCTTTCTCAGTGCAGCTAAAATTAATTACCATCATCTAGTGGATGATAAACAGCTAAGGGATGTCTGCAACTGTCTTTTTCATCCTAACGAGGTAATGACGAGCGTGGGTTGTAAAACAGAACTGCGATAAGCCCCACATTCACTTCAATGGCATGTTCCTCAATTATCAACAATTAATTCTGATTAGAATGATTGTATTTTAATATCTGTTCTCACTGGGTGGAGAAAGAATAAAATGTCACAATACCGTGACTTGAACAATATACAAATAACCCACCAAATGACTCACGAAATCGTAATGACACGATTGCAAACAAACCATACCACGGGCGGGATTTAACCCACCAAATAAGAGAATGAAATTTATAATGACACTGTTTCGGCATGGACTACTAACTAGGCATAGCATACCTGGATAACAGATAACTATTTCCAGAAGTGTACTTCTCTAGGGTTAGTGTGTGTTCTGGGTAACTGAACTGGCCTTTCCTTCTACCTTGTCAACCTCTATTCTGATTATTATTTTCACAGGAAGAACTAACCCCAAAGGGATTACATGGCACCTGAGAAGATGGGAAGCAATCGGGTTCAATGCAGGGTTCAGTCAGGTCCAATTCCAAAAACCCTTCACTGATGTCAAGGAACCTCCCTTGAGTGGTTAAGCTTGCATAGCTCTCCTCTATCTTGGATTGTTCAACTCTGCTCTCCCTTAGTGATTTGTCTTTATTGTTGCTGTATTTATGGCTTCGTATGTAAATGTCTGTGAATTTCTTGAAAAAACGGGAACACAAGAATGACAATAATTTAATCAGCCTAAGCCAGTCAAGAATAACAAAATAATAAATCCAGACAATTTCTTATCTGGCTGACATGACCTAGACTTTTTTCATAACATTTAGTTCCAGCGGTACTCCCTATATTTCTATTTTTCAATTCATTTACTTGGGTCATTAAATCATTTTGATCTTGAATGCTCACTCATTTTAATATCTTACTCAGCACCAATTTCTCCTATTTCTATTATTTTTTTTTTTTTTGGTTTGGCTGTGCCTCAAGTTGTTCCAGGGTTCTTATTAGATACTACAGCTTACTAGCAGTTATCCAACAAAGACAGAGACCCTTGCACATTCTGTTAGTGAAATAAGTGCTGCCCTTATGACATCATCCTGATCCTCCTTTACTGTTCAGTCATCATACTTTCAACCATCAAGAGTCAAGTCCAGCTAGCTAGTTTCCCTGAATCCTTTTGTAAACGATACCTTGCTCACACTCCAACAGAAAGTAATAACATACAAACACCATGTCTCCACTCACTTCAATCTAACATGTTCACACAAGCCTGCTAGATGGTCAAGCCCCACACTCAAAACCTCCTTTATCCCTTCCCTCCCAATCTTCCTGGGATGACCCCTACCCCTCCTTCATTCCACCCCAAATTTATATACACTCTTAGTCATTTTATTCTGCTCCATCCTTTTTAAATGCACAAGCCACCTCAACATCCCCCTCCTCCACCCTGAGTTATACTTCTGGTAGCCCCACAAAGTCTTCTAATCTCCATGCTTCAAATTTTCTGCGTAATATTTACACATTGTTGTCAAACATGGCATCTTCACTGCCTCCAGCCTCCTCCTCACTTCAATGTTTATAGTCCATGCCTCACACCCATATAAAACTGTTGGTACCACTATACTCTAGTAAATTCCTTTTCTTTTTATTTGCCTCCATAGATAAATATACAGTGGAACCCTGAGTTTCAGTCGTACTCCATTACAGGAGTTAGGTCTAAAGTCGAAGCAATATTTCCCATAAGAAATAATGTAAATCCAATTAATCCGTTCCTGCTGTCAGGAGGCTTGACAAATTAGTACTTCAATATGACGCTATTATAAACTCTAGAGCTTATTTATCTATTACTATTCATCTAATATGACACAATAAACAATATCAATAACATAAAAACCTGATATAAAATATGTATGTCATGTCGTATGTGGTGATGGGGAGAACAGTGATTCCTCCTTCAGATGTGTTAGTAAAAGAGAAAACAGAGTTTGTGAGGCAAACTGCAATAGATCACTTCTTTCATAAGAAGACCATAATGTACAAATGAACTGGTGTACATACACCATTTACATACCTTGCAGAAGATAGGCAGAGTGGCTTATGCTGTCAGGAGTTTATTTTGTTTTGTCCTTTTTTCTATTGCTTAATCGCTTAATTGCCACACTCTTAATGCTACACGTTGTCACTGAACTTAACTGCTTTAAACTCCACAACTTGCACCTGTGCTGGCATGCAGGAACACATTAAAATCACTAAGAGTGTGTTATTAGTCTTGAAGATGCCATATTAATAATGATAATAACACAATAATAATCACTCCGAGGCACATTAACTATCGTATAAAACATTAATATAAACATTTTGCTTAATCCATCTATGATATTTTTTCAAAATTATATAATAAACATGCTGTATAACACTTTTTTTTTTCAACAAGTCAGCTGTCTCCCACTGAGGCAGGGTGACCCAAATAAGAATAAAAAAAAAAAAAAGAAAATACTTTCATCATTCATCACTTTCACCTCACTCAACACATAATCACTGTTTTTGCAGAGGTGTTCAGAATACAACAGTTTAGAAGCATATACTGTGGACCCTCGACTAACGATATTAATTGGTACCCGAGAACGAATATCGTTAGTCGAGATTTTATCGTTAGTCGAGGCAACATGTTAGCGTTAACATATATCATTAGTCGAATTTAATGTTAGACGATGCCATCGTTGGTCGAGGGTCCACTGTACTTATAAAGATAAACAACATATCCCTCCAAACTGACAATATCCCAAACCCCTCCTTTAACCCTTTGACTCTTTCAGTCGTATATATGTCTTATGCGCCAATGTTTCCGAAGTATTAATACGCGTAAATTCTAGCGGCTTCAAATCAAGCAGGAGAAAGCTGGTTGGCCCACATGTGAGAGAATGGGTCTGTGTGGTCAGTGTGCACCATATAAAAAAAATCCTGCAACATGCAGTGCATAATGAGGAAAAAAAATACGACCGTTTTTTTTTAATTAAAACGTCGACTTTGAGGTGTATTTTCGTAAAGTATTTATCATTGTATTCTCGTTTTCATAGTGTCACGTGATAAAATGGAAAACATATTACAGAAATAGAGATGATTTTGATTAGTTTCACGATGAAAACGACCTTGAAATTGAGCTCAAAGTAGAGGAAATGTTTGATTTTTACCAATGTTCGAGAGTAAGCAAATCACACTACACGTCCAATACACATCAACTGGGGAGTCTAATACTCTTTCACTAGTGCACTGATATTATTTATACCATTTTTACAATAATGCAGTAGTCTGTATAACAGTAAATGTTTTATTTCTGGTAAGAGTAAAAAGTCAAAATAGAAAGCAATAGTAATATAATAGGGGCCTAGAGACATGACTAATGAAGAGGATATGTTATTTTAGTGCCAAGAATGTCTACATTGTTTATTCTGGACCCTATTTTGAAATTGGCATCTTTTTTAGTTTGTGTGAAATTGGCCAAATTGCCAATTTCTGACCACTTTATTGGGTAGTTCAAATCGGTAAATGGGCGGTTTCTTGTACACAATTGATAGAAGAAATGGAGTTCTAAAGAAATAGCTATGGGTTTGGTCAACTGGAACAACAGAATTGGCCAAAAATAGGGCTCAAATTCGGCGAAGTCACCGATGCGTATATGTCACTGAGACTGCTAACTTCACAGGAGTGTAATTCCGTGAGTTTTCGACCAAATTTCGTACTTTTGGCGTCATTACCATCGGGAAAAGATTCTCTATCATTTCATAAGAAAAAATAATTTTTTTTTTTTTTTCAAAAAATTTATCGACATAGAATGACAGTTTCAGAAAGGGGCTTGCGACAGTCAAAGGGTTAAAGTGCAGGCACTGTACTTTCCATTTCCAGGACTCAAGTCCAGCTATATAAAAATAACCGATTTTCCTGAATCCCTTCACTAAATATTACCCTGCTCAGACTCCAACAGCTCGTCAGGTCCCAAATACCATTTGTCCCCATTCACTCCTATCTAACACGCTCACGCAAGCTTGCTGGAAGTCCAAGCCCCTTGCCCACAAAACCTTCTTTACCCCCTCCCTCCAACCTTTACAAGGACGAACCCTACCCCACCTTCCTTCCCCTACAGATTTATACGCTCTCCATGTCATTCTACTTTGATCCATTTATATATATATACAGTGGAACCTCAAATATCAAACTTAATCCGTTCCAGGAGCTAGTTCTAAATTCGAAAAGTCTGAAAAGCGAAGCAATATTTCCCATAAGAAATAATGGAAATACAAATAATCCATTCCAGAAACCCAAAAAATATTCAGAAAAAAATACATTTTATAGAGATTAATTACAGTTTTACATACACATAACAAATAATATAGTGTTCAATTATGTATATAAATATAAAATAACAATCTTACTTACCTTTATTGAAGATTGGTGATGGCATCTGGAAGATAGGGAGGAGGAGAGAGGGAGTTGGGGTTAGTGTTTGGAAGGAGAATCCCCCTCCATGAGGACTTCAGGTAAAGCCCTCTCTGGGGTAACTTCTCTATATTTTAATGCCACTAAGCCCAGCTTGAGAGTCACTGGACCCCTGTCTCACAAAATAACTGTCCACAGTCCTCTGTTTATGGCACCTCTTTAACATTTCCCTAAAATGGGACATGGTTTTGTCACTGAACTTGTTGCAAAGATGGATTGTTTCAGCTTGCTCAGGGTGGTACTTCTGCACAAACATTTGGACATCATTCCATTTGGCACAAATCTCCTTAATCTTTGAAGAAGGCACCTCATACACTCCCTCTTCCTCCTCCTCTGAAGCAAGGCCCTCAGCTGTGGTCTGATACTGCTCCAGATGAAGCTCTTGCAGCTCTTCAGTGGCTAGCTCTTCCCTGTGGTCTTCCACCAACTCTTCCACATCCTCACCACTCACCTCCATCCCCACGGTGTTCCCCAATGCCACAATAGAGTCCACAACAGGCAGAGAGTCAGCTGGGTCAGAGACAGGGTCAGGGTCAGCCTCAAACCCTTCAAAATCCTTCTTTTGGACACAATCTGGCCACAATTCTCTTCAAGCAGAGTTCAAAGTCCTAGAAGTCACTCTCTCCCAAGCCTTACCTGTAAGGCTTATGGAGCTGTAGATGTTGAAGTGATTCCTCCAGAACTCTCTTAGGGTCAACTTAGTGTCTGTGGTCACTTCAAAGCACTTTTCAAACACTGCTTTTGTGTAGAGTTTTTTGAAGTTAGAAATGACCTGCTGGTCCATGGGCTGGAGGAGAGGAGTGGTGTTAGGAGGCAAGAACTTCACTGTTATAAAACTGAAGTCCCTAGACAAGAGGTCTAATAAGTTTGGAGGATGAGCAGGAGCACTGTCCAATAACAGGAGGCACTTGAGTGGCAATTAACTGTCTAGGAGGTATTTTCTCACACTGGGGCCAAACACTTCATGGACCCACTCTTTGAAAATTTGCCTTGTGACCCCTGCCTTATTATTTGCTTTCCACAAGACACATAACTTGTTCTTTATGACATTGTTTTTCTTAAACACTCTGGGATTTTCTGAATGATACACAGGTAAAGGCTTCACTTTAAAATCACCACTAGTGTTAGCACAGAATAAAAGAGTTAGCCTGCCTTTCATAGGCTTGTGTCCTGGGAGTGCCTTTTCCTCCTTAGTAATGTAGGTCCTCTTTGGCATTTTCTTCCAAAACAGGCTTGTTTCGTCACAATTGAACACTTGTTGAGGCTTGAATTTTTCAGCGCCTATGTACCCCTTAAACTCCTTTACAAACCTCTCAGCCACCCGTTTGTCTGAACTGGCTACCTCACCATGCCTTACAACATTGTGTATGCCACTACGCTTCTTAACCCTTAAACGGTCCAAACATATATATACGTTCACGCGCGTAGCGCCCCAAACGTATATATACGTTTTCTTTGTCATTCATTCAACATTGCCACGATAAGCCTGAGTCACCTAGACATGAGAGAATGGGTGTGCACACTCACTGTGTGCCATATTAAAATAATTGGGGATGCCTGGGTACCATATGCTCTTTTCTCCTTTTAAAAAAAAAAATATTTTTTTTTTCTCAAAACATCTGGGGCACTACGCGAGTGAACGTATACATACGTTTGGACTGTTCAAGGGTTAAATCTGTCAAACCAGCCTCTGCTGGCCTTAAATTCACTATCAGCACCGGTTCCAGGAGTTTTCTGTACCAGATCGGCATGCAACTTCCTTGCCTTTTCGCAAATAATAGTCTCTGAAACACTATCACCTGCCATCTCTTTATCCTTGATCCACACCAGCAACAACTTCTCAGCCTGATTGATTGTCTGTAGTCTTTTTTTGGTTAGCATATTAACACCTTTTGCAACATCAACTACCTTGATTTGTTCTTTCTTTGCCAAGATAGAACTGATGGTCGACTTGTTTTTCCCAAACATCCTGGCAAGCTCAGCAAGTCTCACACCACTCTCATACTTCTGTATTATTTCCTTCTTCACATCTATTGTGTTTCTCACTTTCTTTACCACAGAGGTGCCACTAGCAAGTTTCTTTGGGCCCATGGTAGCTTATTTCACAGTACCACAAGTACTAAATAACCATGAAATAATTGTAAAATGTTTGAATGAGAGCGCAGGTTGGTGTTCACTCAAGCATCAACAAAACCAGACTGGCTCACAGCGCCTGCGCGGGGACGCGGACAGAGTGGGCTGCTGGACAGGTCCGGTACCCGGCGGTTCGAAAATAGGGCGAGTCCAATAATAGGAACAAAGTTGGTTTGAAAAAAGCGTTCGATTTTCGAAGAATTCAATAAGTGATACATTAAAAATTTGAGGTTCCACTGTATATATAATGAGTTAGTAACCCCCTTTTCCTGTACAGATTACCAAAAATAAGAAAATTGTCAAAGTGGGATTTCTGAATGTGCATGGATGTTGTATGAATGATAAGAAAGAGATGATTATGGATGTTATGCATGAGAAGAAACTGGATGTCCTGGCTTTAAGTGAGACAAAACTGAAGGGGGTGGGAGAGTTTCAGTGGAGAGAGGTAAATGGGATTAGGTCAGGGGTTTCAAATAGAGTTAGAGCTAAAGAAGGAGTAGCAATAATGTTGAAGGATTAGCTATGGCAGGAAGAGTATAAATGTATTAATTCAAGGATTATGTGGAGTAAAATAAAGGTTGGATGTGAAAAGTGGGTTACAGTAAGCATAAATGCACCTGGAGAAGAGAGAAGTGAGAGAGGTTCTGGAAAATGTTGAGCGAGTGTGTGGGAAGTTTTGAACCAAGTGTGAGAGTATTTGTGGTTGGGGATTTCAATGCTAAAGTGGGTAAAAATGTTGTGGAGGTAGTAGGTAAATTTGGGATGCCAGGGGCAAATGAAAATGGGGAGCCTTTAATTGAGCTATGTGTAGAAAGAGGTTTGGTAATAAGTAATACATATTTTATGAAAAAGAGGATAAATAAATATACAAGGTATGATATAGCACGTAATGAAAGTAGTTAGATTATATATTGGTGGATAAAAGGTTGATGGGTAGGCTTCAGGATGTACATGTTTATAGAGGGGCAACTGATATATCGGATCATTCTTTAGTTGTAACTACAGTTAGAGTAAGAAGTAGATGAGACAAAAGGAAAATGGCAACAAGAGAGAGGTAAAAGTGCATAAACTAAGGGAGGAAGAAGTTTGGGTGAGATATAAGTAACTATTGGCAGAAAGGTGGGCTAGTGCAAGTATGAGTATAGGGGGGGGGGGGTTGAAGAGGGTTGGAATAGTTTTAAAAATGCAGTATTAAAATGTGGGGCAGAAGTTTGTGGTTATAGGAGGGTGGGTGCAGGAGGAAAGAGGAATGATTGGTGGAATGATGAAGTAAAGGGTGTGATAAAAGAGAAAAAGGTAGCTTATGAGAGGTTTTAACAAAGCAGAAGTGTTATAAGAAGAGCAGAGTATATGGAGAGTAAAAGAAAAGTGAAGAGAGTGGTGAGAGAGTGTAAAAGGAGAGCAGATGATAGGGTGGGAGAGGCATTGTCAAGAAATTTTGATGAAAATAAGAAAAAATTTTGAAGTGAGATAAACAAGTTAAGAAAGCCTAGGGAACGAATGAATTTGTCAGTTAAAAACAGGGTAGGCGAGTTAGTAGATAGGGAGATGAAGGTATTGGGTAGATGGCAGAAATATTTTGAGGAACTTTTAAATGTCGACAAAGAAAGGGAGGCGGCAATTTCATGCACTGGCCAGAGAGGTGTACCACCTTGTAGGAGTGAACAAGAGCAGGATGGGACTGTGGGGAAGGTGCATGAGGCATTACGTAGAATGAAAGGGGGTAAAGCAGCTGGAACTGACGGGATCATGACAGAAATGTTAAAAGCAGGGGAGGATATAGTGTTGGAGTGGTTGGTATCTTTGTTTAATAAATGTATGAAAGAGGGGAAGGTACCTAGGGATTGGAAGAGAGCATAATTCCTTTATATAAAGGGAAGGGGGACAAAAGAGACTGTAAACATTATAGAGGAATAAGTTTAATGAGTACAGTATACCAGAAAAAGTGTACGGTAGGGTTATTATTGAAAGAATAAGAGGGAAGACAGAATGTAGGATTGAGGATGAGCAAGGAGGTTTTAGAGTGGGTAGGGGATGTGTAGATCAAGTGTTTACATTGAAGCATATATGTGAACAGTACTTAGATAAAGGTAGGGAAGTTTTCATTGCAATTATGGATTTAGTTAAGAGTGGATAGGGGAGCAATGTGGCAGATGTTGCAAGTATATGGAATAGGTGGTAAGTTACTAAATGCTGTAAAGAGTTTTTATGAGGATAGTGAGGCTCAGGTTGGGGTGTGTACAAGAGAGGGAGACTACTTCTCGGTAAAAGTAGGTCTTAGACAGGATGTGAAATGTCACTATGGTTGTTTAATATATTTATAGATGGGGCTGTAAAAGAAGTAAATGCTAGGGTGTTTGGGAGGGGTGGGATTAAATTATGGGGAATCAAATAGAAAATGGGAATTGACACAGTTACTTTTTTGCTGATGATACTGTGCTTATGGGAGATTCTAAAGAAAAGTTGCAGAGGTTAGTGGATGAGTTTGGGAGTGTGTGTAAAGGTAGAAAACTGAAAGTGAACCTAGAAAAGAGTAAGGTGATGAGGGTATCAAATGATTTAGATAAAGACAAATTGTATATCAAATTGGAGAGGAGGAGTATGGAAGAAGTGAATGTTTTCAGATATTTGGGAGTTGACATGTCAGCGGATGGATTTATGAAGGATGAGGTTAGCCATACAACTGATGAAGGAAAAAATGTGAGTGGTGCATTGAGGTATATGTGGAGACAAAAAACATTATCTATGGAGGCAAAGAAAGGAATGTATGAAAGTATAGTGGTACGAACATTCTTATATGGGTGGGAAGCTTGGGTTGTAAATGCTGCAGCGAGGAGATGGTTAGAGGCGGTGGAGATGTTCTGTCTAAGGGCAATGTGTTGTGTAAATACGGTGGTCATTCGTTTTTTGTAATTAATCCGTTCCTGGAAGTGTGACTATTATCGAAACTGACGATTTTCAAATCCATTTTCCCCATAAGAAATAATGTAAATAGAGGTCCGCCATCACAAATCCGGCAATCAGTTATTCGGTTCCTTCAGTTATTCGGCACTAATTTTGGCTAGCGTAATTTCAAATTTCCAGGGTCGCCACACCAACCTGCAGATACTGTTTGGTGGCGCTACTTGCTGCATAAGTCATTCCAATTTCTTTTTCTCCATTTATTGTTTTAACCTGCTTACTTTTAGCCCGAGTCATGGTTCCAGTGAATAAAAGAAATGCTTCTCATTATGTAAAGCACCGACACAGTACATTGTCCATTAAAGATAAGGTGGCTTTGAAGCTACTGTCGGCTGTCATGAGCTCAGTCTCATGAAGCAGGAGAATATGCTTTATTATTACGCTAATATCAACACATAAGAAACAATATAAATAACATAAATATTCCAGAATGAATAATATTTGGCATAACACAGAGCAGTTCGACGGAGGTATGAAGTGGATATGGTATACAAATACCATTCTCCTACCTCTGTCTTGGTGGCTTATATTAGAGAAAACGGAGTGTAGCACAGGGCTAACTGTGATATACACTCGTACTGCACCATAAACCTGAAAAAAAAGTTATTTTCTCTCTATAGATTATCACACATAGCAGCATATGTGTAGAGAACCTAGGATAACCCAAAAAATGTCAACGTGGCTTATTTTTAGTACCTGGCTTGGGTTAGCCATATATGATTTTTGGTAAATATTCGATTCCCAGCCAGGGTAGAAACATTAGGTGTGTTTTTTACACCTGTTGTCTATGTTTACCCATCAGTAAATGGGTACCTGGGTGTTAGCCGACTAGTGTGGGTGTTATTCTGGGGCACTGACCTAATTTTCTCGAAATACTCTGCATAACAAGCGGCTTTTTATACAGGAGTATGTCACTGATGTCAGCTAGGCCTGTACACCTTGTACATGTACGTGTAGTAAAGATATTATTATTATTATTATTATTATTATTATTATTATTATTATTACAGTGGACCCCCGCATAACGATGGCATCACATAGCGATTTTTCCGCATACCGATTACTTTTATCGCAAAATTTTTGCCGCGCATACCGATTAAAAACCCGCTTACCGATTTTCGTCCGAGACGCGTCCAATGTGCCCTCACATGTGCCGGCCGTCCCATTGTTTACCAGCCAGCCTCCGCGGTAACATCCAAGCATACACTCGGAATATTTCGTATTATTACAGTGTTTTCGGTGCTGATTCTGGAAAATAAGTGACCATGGGCCCCAAGAAAGCTTCTAGTGCCAACCCTGTGGTAAAAAGGGTGAGAATTAGTATGGAAATTAAGAAAGATTTTGAAGGGTTTGGGGCTAACCCTGAGAAGCCTATGCCAGTTGTGGAATCCATTGTGCCTACTTCAAAGATTAAGGAAATGTGTGCACAGTGGGTTGAACTGCAAACCTTTATAGATGAAAATCACCCTGACACAGCTGTTGCAAGCCGTGCTGGTGACTATTTCAATGACAATGTTATGGCCCATTTTAGGAAAGTCTTGAAGGAACGGGAGGTACAGAGCTCTATGGACAGATTTGTTGTGCGACAGAGGTCCAGTGACTCTCAAGCTGGTCCTAGTGGCATTAAAAGAAGAAGGGAAGTAACCCCAGAAAAGGACTTGCTACCTCAAGTCCTAATGGAAGGGGATTCCCCTTCTAAACAGTAAGAAGATAATGCTCTCCCCTCCTCCCATCCCATCAATCATCACCAGATCTTCAATAAAAGTAAGTGTCATTTAATTGTGCATGCCTTTTTCAGTTTGTGTGTATTAAAATTAACATTTCATGTGGTAAAAAAAAATTTTTTTCATACTTTTGGGCATCTTGCACGGATTAATTTTATTTCCATTATTTCTTATGGGGAAAATTCATTCGCATAACGATTATTTCGCATAACGATGAGCCCTCTTGCACGGATTAAAATCGTTAACCGGGGGTCCACTGTATTATTATTATTACGTATATTACAGTATTATTATTTTCTCAGTTGTTTGTTGAGTTATCTTATTCAAACTTGGGCAACGTGTGATGGAAAGATACTTCTTCACGTACACCAGAAATGAAAGAAATCAGACCATAAATAGTGGAGTTCACTTCTCAGCCATTAGCGGCCGCTTAGCGGTATATTTTTGTATGGTTGTTATGGTTATATTCTCATTTTTTCAGTCTCATTTGATAGAATGAAAGATATATTACAGAAATAGATATGATTTTGATTGCTTTCATGACGAAAAATACCTTGAAATTGTGCTCACAGTAGCGAAAATGTACTATTTTTTAGCGAAGCTCAAGAGTAAACAAATGACGTCACCGTCCAATACCTGTCCGCCTGCCGGTCTCCAAATTCCAATACGGAGTCAAGAATGGCTTGACATTATTTATACAATTATTACAATAATGCAGCAGTCTGCATAACAGTAAATCTTCTATTTTTTTGTGAATAAAAATTCCAAATGGTAAGCAAGAGTAATATAAGAGGGGCCTGTAGCCATGACTAATGAACAGACAAAATGTTATTTTAGTGCCAGGAATGTCTGCATTGTTTATTCTGGATCCTATTTTGAAATTGGCATCTGTTGAAATTTGTGTGAAATCGGCCAAATTGCCAATTTCTGACCAATATTGGGTAGTTGAAATAAGTGAATGGGTGGTTTCTTGTACTCAGTTGACAGACTAGAAGTAAATAAGTTTATTCAGGTATACACAAATACAGTTACATATATTATCATACATAGCAGTGTATGTATAGAGAATCTAGGATAACCCAGAAAAGTCAGACAAAGTGACTTATTTCCAGTACCTGGCTTGTGCTTCCCATATATGATATTTGGTAAATATATTTTTTCTCGGTTGTTTGTTGGGCTATAACATTGAAACTTGGGCAATGTATGATGGAAAGATGCTTCTTAACCCTTTGACTGTCGAAGGGCCCAATCCTGAAGTTGCTCCTGGTGTCGCAAAATATTCGAAAAAAAAAAAATTATTTTTTCTTATGAAATGATAGAGAATCTTTTCCCGATTGTAAAGACACCAAAAAAACGAAATTTGATGGAAAACTGACGGAATTACGCTCTCGCGAAGTTAGCGACTTCGGCGATATTTAAAAATCGGCAATTTCGCCCACTTTGAGCCCTATTTTCGGCTAATTCCGTTATTCCAGTCAACCAAACTCATAACTATTTCTTCAGAACTCTATTTTTTCTATCGATTGAGCACAAGAAACTGCCCATTTACCGATTTCAACTACCCAATAACATGGTCAGAAATTTGCAATTTGGCCAATTTCACGAAAATTAAAAAATACAACAATTTCAAAATAAGGTCCAGAATGAACAATGCAGACATTCCTGGCTCTAAAATAAGATTTTCTTTGTTCATCAGTCATGTCTCCAGGTCCCTGTGATATTACTCTTGCTTTTTATTTTGAAATTTTATTCAAACAAAAAATAGAAGATTTACTGTTATGCAGACTACTGCAATACTGTAATAATTGTAAAAATTACATCAACCCATTCATGACTGCGTATTAGAATGGCTATTTGGACATTTATTGGACAATGACATCATTTGTTTACTTTTGAACATCGGCAAAAATCAAACATTTCCTGTACTTTGTGCTCCATTTCCAGGTTCTTTTTATAGTAAAATTAATCAAAATCACCTCCATTTCTATAATATAGTTTCCATTCTATCAAATGAGACCATGAAAACGAGAATACAACCACAAATACTATACGAAAATAGACCACAAAGTCGGCATTTTAATTAAAAAAAACGGTCGGAGTTTTTTTTTCTCATTATGCACTGCGTGCTCCAGGATTTTTTTTATGTGGTGCACACTGACCACACAGACCCATTCTCTCACATGTGGGCCTACTAGCTTTCTCCTGCCTGATTTGAAGCCGCTAGAATTTATGAGTATATATACGTCAAACACGGTACCTCACAAACGTATATATACGGCCGCGACAGTCAAAGGGTTAACATACAACAAAAATAAAAAAGACGGACAATAAATAAGGGAGTTAACTTCTCAGCCATTAGCCGCCTCTTTGCAGTATATTTTCGTATGGTTTTTATGGTTGTATTCTCATTTTTTTGGACTCATTTGATAGAATGGAAGATATATTACAGAAATAGACATGATTTTGATTGCTTTCATGATGAAAAGTACCTTGAAATTGAGCTCAAAGTATCGGAAATGTTCAATTTTTGCCAATGTTCAATGAACTGTGTAAGTCAAGTTGGTTAATTTTATTAAGTGTATTCTAACCTAGCCACTCTGTATTTCGGCAAACTCAGTAATCCGGCACATGATGCCAGATTTGTGATGGAGGACCTATACAATTTATCTGTTCCAGACACCCAGAAGTATTAAAACAAAATTTTCTTTTACATGAAATATAGATGTAGCACATACACAATACAATGGGACATGATGAATGAAACATTAACAGTATAACACTTACCTTTATTGGCGATTCTTCTTAGTGTATGGAAGACTAGAGGAGGAGAGAGATTGGATTAGTTACTGTTTGGAAGGGAACTCCCCTTCCATCAACACCTCAGGTACCAAGTGCTTCTCTGGAGTTACTTCTCTTCTCTGTTTCTTGATGCCACTAGGACCACCTTGAGAGTCACTGTACACTTGTGGCACTAAATACTTGTGTAAAGAGCTCTGCTTCTGGCATCTCTTTAACCCCTTCAGGGTCCAAGGCCAAAATCTGAAGTGGTGCTCCAGTGTCCAAGAAATTTTGAAAAAAAAAAAAAAAAAAAAAAAAAAAAAAAAAAAAAAAAAAAAATTATTTTTTCTTTCAGAATTAAGGAGTATAATTTTGTGAAGGTAATAAGACAAAAAAAAAAGTTTTTTCTGATCAGTACTTACCGAGATACAGCGGTGGGAAGTTGACCCAAAATGACCGGGTGGCGGCAACATCAGTGACTTCCGCAAAATCCCATTTTTTTTATTTTATGTTTTTATACTTTTTTCTTTTCTTTTCTATTTTTTTTCTTTTTCTAATAACATTTGTGGTTTGTGAGACCAGTATAATGTATATTGTATAAGTGTACACTCATTGTATTCAACACAATAACTGCACTAATTTATCATTATATTGCTTACAAAACTTGTTTACAAGTTTATTGTAAACAAAATGATGAAAATATTAGTGCAGTTATTGTGTTGAATACAATGGTACCATATGGTACAATGGTGCCATAGGGTGCAATATGGTACAATGGCACATGATACAATGGTACCATATGATACAATGGTACCACATGGTAGGATGGCACCATTTGGTACAATGGTACCATATAGTACCATATGGTACAATGGTGCCATAGGGTGCAATGGTACCATAGGGTGCAATGGTACCATATGGTACAATAGCATCATATGATACAATGGTACCATATGGTACAATATGGCACAATGGCACATGATACAATGGTACCACATGGTAGAATGGCACCATTTGGTACAATGGTACCATATGATACAATGGTACCATATGGTGCAATGGTACCTTATGGTACCATATGGTGCAATGGTACCTTATGGTACCATATGGTGTAATGGTACCATATGATGCAACAGTACCATATGGTACATTGTACCATACAGTACAATGATACCATATGGCTCATTTTACCATATGGTACTGTTGTATTCAACACACTAATATTTTCATTATTATTTTGGTTACAATAGTTGTTTACAACAAAAATATGCAAAAATGTTGTATATTAGTAATGTTCTATTATATATTTATAAGTGTACAGGAACTTTACGTGTTCCTTGAGGTGGATGACAAAGCACTTTGTCTGGGAAACTGTGGAGTCAGTAGCTAGTTTGCGTCGCCACTCACTCAGTCTTGGCTGGTGTCTCATGCCACCAACACCTATTGACCATATGGTACACGGTATATGTTACAGGGTACCATATGGTACATTGTACTATATGGTAAAGGGTACCATGCAGTACAGGATAACATATGGTGCAGGGTACCATATGGTACAGGGTACCATATGGTACAGGGTACCATATGGTACAGGGTACCATATGGTACAGGGTACCATATGGTACAGATACAGGGATAACTATAGAAATAAGTCACCCTGACTTTTTTGCGTTATCCTAGGATTTATACATATGCTGCTATGTATGATAATCTATGTAATTGTATTTTTGTACACCTGAATAAACTTACTCAAGTGCATGTGGCATCATAATTAAGTTTATTTAGTTATACACAAATAAAGTTACATAGAATGTCATACTGCAGGAGGCCTGGTCACAGACCGGGCCGTGGGGGCGTTGACCCCCGGAACTCTCTCCAGGTAAACTCCAGGTAATACTTAGCAGCATATGTTTGGAGAACATAGGATAACCCAAAAAAGTCAGACAGATTTATTTCCATTAGGGTCCCTGTACCCTGTACCATATGGTACAATGTACTATATGGTACAATGTACTATATGTACATTGTACCATATGGTACCATTGTACCATATACCATTGTACCATGATAACATTGTACCATGATACCATTGTATGACATGGCACCATTGTACCATATGGTACCATTGTACCATATGGCACAATGGTACCATATGGTTCAAAACCATAGAATTCGTCTTCAGCTCCACTTCCATCAGTCTTAGAACTGTAAGTTGTGAAGAGGAGAGTCAGAATTCGCCTGGAGAGTGAGTGGGGAGTGAGAGCATCTTGCCGCCAGGCACTATGAACAAAGCTACTTTGCCGGCGTTCCCACAATGCCATGTGGGCGTCCAGATTTTTTCTATGGTGTGCACACTGACCACCCAGACCCATTCTCTTAGATGTAGGCCTACCAGCCTTCTCATGCTAAATTTGAGGGCGCTAGAATTTTGGCGTAGATCTACGGTTTGGACCCTGAACGTAAAGCCGTAGATCTACGGTTTGGACCCTGAACGTAAAGCTGTAGATCTACGGGACAGACCCTGAAAGGGTTAAAACTTCCCTAAAATGGGCCAAGACTTTGTCACCGTACATGTTGCCGATATGGCTTGCAACAGCCTTGTCAGGGTGATGTTTCTCCATAAATCTTTCCATCCTACCCCACATTTCAAAAATCTCCTTAATTTTTGAAGAAGGCAACTTCTTCCATCTCTTCCTCCTCCTCTGCAGCAATTTTCTGAGCTGCAGTCTGTTGCTGTTCCTGCTGAACCTCTTGCAGCTCCTCAGTGGTTAGCTCTTCATTGTGGTCCTCCACCAACTCTTCCACATCCTCCAAACTCACATCCAACCCCATGGAACTCGCCAATGCCACAACAGATTTCACAACTGTCATAGGCTCATCAGGGTCAGCCCCAGACCCTTCAAAATCCCTCTTGTGGGCACAATCTGGCCACAATTTTCTCCAAGCAGAGTTCAAAGTCCTGGTAGTCACTCCCTCCCAAGCCTTACCTATAATGCTTATACAACGGAAGATACTGAAGTGATCTTTCCAAAACTCTCTTAGGGTCAAGTGAGTGTCTGAAGTCACATTAAAGCACCTTTGAAACATTGCTTTGTAGTTTTTTTTAAAGTTTGAAATGATCTGCTGGTCCATGGACTGGAGGAGAGGAGTGGTATTAGGGGGCAAGAACTTTACTGTGATGAACCCATACTCCTCCAGAATTAGGTCATCCAAGTTTGGAGGATGAGCAGGTGCATTGTCCATTAGCAGGAGGCACTTGAGATCCAATTTCTTTTCCAGGAGGTAATTCTTCACACTAGGGCCAAACACTTCATTGAACCCCTCGACAAAAATTTCCCTCGTGACCCATGCCTTATTATTAGCTTTCTAAAACACACACAATTTACTCATCATAACTTTGTTTTTCCTGAACACTCTGGGATTTTCAGAATGGTACACTAGTAACGGCTTCAATTTGAAATCCCCACTTGCATTAGCACAGAACATGAGCGTTAGCCTGTCTTTCATAAGCTTGTGTCCTGGCAGTCCCTTTTCCTCTTGTGTAATGTAGGTCCTCTTCGGCATTTTCTTCCAAAAGAGACCTGTTTCGTCACAATTGAACACTTGTTCAAGTTTCAATCCTTCAGCCTCTATGTACTCCTTGAATTCACTTACAAATTTTGAAGCTGCAATTTTGGCCGAACTGGCAGCCTCGCCATGCCTTATCACACTGTGTATACCACTATGGTTCTTAACTCTCTCAAACCCACCTTTGCTGGCCTTAAATTCACAAATATCAGTACTCGTTGCAGGCAATTTATTTACAATATCATCAAGCAACTGCCTAGCCTTTTCACAAATAATCAACTGCATAACACTATTCCCTGGTAATTGTTTCTCGTTTATCCACACCAATAATAACTTCTCAACATCTTTGAGAATTGGAGATCTCATTCTTGTCAGCATATTTACCCACTTTGCAACAACAGCTTCCTTGATTTCCTTTCTCTTGGCCACGATGGAAGCTATGGTTGTATGAGGTTTGTTATACATCCTGGCCAGTTCGGCCACATGTACATCACTTTAATATTGTTCAATGATGTTTTTCTTGAATTCAATTGTATTTCTCACCTTCTTTACGAAAGGCCTGGCACTAGGAGCTTTCTTTGGAGCCATGGTAGCTTATTTAGCAGTTGCAAGCACTAAAATTAATGGAATATTATAAAATATTTCGTATGAACAAGTGAGGGGACCGTCACTCACTGGTAAACAATGGCACACTGGCTGGGAAGGGAGGACGAGGCGGCTCGGACCCATGTGTACGTGTCCAGGATGAACAACGATTCACGAGTCAAACAATGATTCACGAGTCAAACGACGATTCGCAAGCCAATGTTTTGACAAAAATAAAGTTACGATTTTTTAAAATTATGACTATCGAGCCTTACGATTATCGAGGGACCACTGTATTATGCAGAGAATTCAGAGTGTGGAAATTAGGAGAAGGTGTGGAGTTAATGAAAGCATTAGTCAGAGGGCCAAAGAGGGGTTGTTGAGGTGGTTTGGTAATTTAGAGAGAATGGATCAAAGTAGAACGACATGGAGAGCGTATAAATCTGTAGGGGAAGGAACACAGGGTAGGGGTCGTCCTCGAAAAGGTTGGAGGGAGGGGGTAAAGGAGGTTTTGTGGGCGAAGGGTTTGGACTTCCAGCAAGCATGCATGAGCGTTTTAGATAGGAGTGAATGGAGACGAATGCTTTTTGGGACCTGATGAGCTGTTGGAGTGTGAGCAGGGTAATGTTTAGTGAAAGGATGCCGGGAGCAATGGGCTAGTAACCCCTTCTCCTATAGACATTTACTAAAAAAGAGAAGAAGAAAAACTTTATAAAACTGGGATGCTTGAATGTGCGTGGATGTAGTGCAGATGACAAGAAACAGATGATTGCTGATGTTATGAATGAAAAGAAGTTGGATGTCCTGGCCCTAAGCGAAACAAAGCTGAAGGGGGTAGGGTAGTTTCGGTGGGGGGAAATAAATGGGATCAAATCTGGAGTATCTGAGAGAGTTAGAGCAAAGGAAGGGGTAGCAGTAATGTTGAATGATCAGTTATGGAAGGAGAAAAGAGAATATGAATGTGTAAATGCAAGAATTATGTGGATTAAAGTAAAGGTTGGATGCGAGAAGTGGGTCATAATAAGCGTGTATGCACCTGGAGAAGAGAGGAATGCAGAGGAGAGAGAGAGATTTTGGGAGATGTTAAGTGAATGTATAGGAGCCTTTGAACCAAGTGAGAGAGTAATTGTGGTAGGGGACCTGAATGCTAAAGTAGGAGAAACTTTTAGAGAGGGTGTGGTAGGTAAGTTTGGGGTGCCAGGTGTAAATGATAATGGGAGCCCTTTGATTGAACTTTGTATAGAAAGGGGTTTAGTTATAGGTAATACATATTTTAAGAAAAAGAGGATAAATAAGTATACAAGATATGATGTAGGGTGAAATGACAGTAGTTTGTTGGATTATGTATTGGTAGATAAAAGACTGTTGAGTAGACTTCAGGATGTACATGTTTATAGAGGGGCCACAGATATATCAGATCACTTTCTAGTTGTAGCTACACTGAGAGTAAAAGGTAGATGGGATACAAGGAGAATAGAAGCATCAGGGAAGAGAGAGGTGAAGGTTTATAAACTAAAAGAGGAGGCAGTTAGGGAAAGATATAAACAGCTACTGGAGGATAGATGGGCTAATGAGAGCATAGGCAATGGGGTCGAAGAGGTATGGGGTAGGTTTAAAAATGTAGTGTTAGAGTGTTCAGCAGAAGTTTGTGGTTACAGGAAAGTGGGTGTGGGAGGGAAGAGGAGCGATTGGTGGAATGATGATGTAAAGAGAGTAGTAAGGGAGAAAAAGTTAGCATATGAGAAGTTTTCACAAAGTAGAAGTGATGCAAGGAGGGAAGAGTATATGGAGAAAAAGAGAGAGGTTAAGAGAGTGGTGAAGCAATGTAAAAAGAGAGCAAATGAGAGAGTGGGTGAGATGTTATCAACAAATTTTGTTGAAAATAAGAAAAAGTTTTGGAGTGAGATTAACAAGTTAAGGAAGCCTAGAGAACAAATGGATTTGTCAGTTAAAAATAGGAGAGGAGAGTTATTAAATGGAGAGTTAGAGGCATTGGGAAGATGGAGGGAATATTTTGAGGAATTGTTAAATGTTGATGAAGATAGGGAAGCTGTGATTTCGTGTATAGGGCAAGGAGGAATAACATCTTGTAGGAGTGAGGAAGAGCCAGTTGTGAGTGTGGGGGAAGTTCGTGAGGCAGTAGGTAAAATGAAAGGAGGTAAGGCAGCTGGGATTGATGGGATAAAGATAGAAATGTTAAAAGCAGGTGGGGATATAGTTTTGGAGTGGTTGGTGCAATTATTTAATAAATGTATGGAAGAGGCTAAGGTACCTAGGGATTGGGAGAGAGCATGCATAGTTCCTTTGTATAAAGGCAAAGGGGACAAAAGAGAGTGCCAAAATTATAGGGGGATAAGTCTGTTGAGTATACCTGGTAAAGTGTATGGTAGAGTTATTATTGAAAGAATTAAAAGTAAGACTGAGAATAGGATAGCAGATGAACAAGGAGGCTTTAGGAAAGGTAAGGGGTGTGTGGACCAGGTGTTTACAGTGAAACATATAAGTGAACAGTATTTAGATAAGGCTAAAGAGGTCTTTGTGGTATTTATGGATTTGGAAAAGGCGTATGACAGGGTGGATAAGGGGGCAATGTGGCAGATGTTGCAGGTGTATGGTGTAGGAGGTAGGTTACTGAAAGCAGTGAAGAGTTTTTACGAGGATAGTGAGGCTCAAGTTAGAGTATGTAGGAAAGAGGGAAATTATTTCCCAGTAAAAGTAGGCCTTAGACAGGGATGTGTGATGTCGCCGTGGTTGTTTAATATATTTATAGATGGGGTTGTAAGAGAAGTAAATGCGAGGGTCTTGACAAGAGGTGTGGAGTTAAAAGATAAAGAATCACACATAAAGTGGGAGTTGTCACAGTTGCTCTTTGCTGATGACACTGTGCTCTTGGGAGATTCTGAAGAGAAGTTGCAGAGATTGGTGGATGAATTTCGTAGGGTGTGCAAAAGAAGAAAATTAAAAGTGAATACAGGAAAGAGTAAGGTTATGAGGATAACAAAAATATTAGGTGATGAAAGATTGGATATCAGATTGGAGGGAGAGAGTATGGAGGAAGTGAATGTTTTCAGATATTTGGGAGTGGACGTGTCAGTGGATGGGTCTATGAAGGATGAGGTGAATCATAGAATTGATGAGGGGAAAAGGGTGAGTGGTGCACTTAGGAGTCTGTGGAGACAAAGAACTTTGTCCTTGGAGGCAAAGAGGGGAATGTATGAGAGTATAGTTTTACCAACACTCTTATATGGGTGTGAAGCATGGGTGATGAATGTTGCAGCGAGGAGAAGGCTGGAGGCAGTGGAGATGTCATGTCTAAGGGCAATGTGTGGTGTGAATATAATGCAGAGAATTCGTAGTTTGGAAGTTAGGAGGAGGTGCGGGATTACCAAAACTGTTGTCCAGAGGGTTGAGGAAGGGTTGTTGAGGTGGTTCGGACATGTAGAGAGAATGAAGCGAAACAGAATGACTTCAAGAGTGTATCAGTCTGTAGTGGAAGGAAGGCGGGGTAGGGGTCGGCCTAGGAAAGGTTGGAGGGAGGGGGTAAAGGAGGTTTTGTGTGCGAGGGGCTTGGACTTCCAGCAGGCATGCGTGAGCGTGTTTGATAGGAGTGAATGGAGACGAATGGTTTTTAATACTTGACGTGCTGTTGGAGTGTGAGCAAAGTAACATTTATGAAGGGGTTCAGGGAAACCGGCAGGCCGGACTTGAGTCCTGGAGATGGGAAGTACAGTGCCTGCACTCTGAAGGAGGGGTGTTAATGTTGCAGTTTAAAAACTGTAGTTTAAAGCACCCTTCTGGCAAGACAGTGATGGAGTGAATGATGGTGAAAGTTTTTCTTTTTCGGGCCACCCTGCCTTGGTGGGAATCGGCCAGTGTGATAATAAAAAAAAAAAAAATTCAGGGAAACTGGTTGTTTTTATATAGCCGGGCTTGAGTACTGGAAATGGGAAGTATAATGCCTGCACTTTAAAGGAGGGGTTTGGGATATTGGCAGTTTGGAGACATATGTTGTATATCTTGATACATATATGCTTCTAAACTATTGTGCTGAGGGCACGTCTGCAAAAACAGTGATTGTGTGTGTGAGTGATGTGAAGTATTTGTCAGCAAAGTTGCTGACCCCCTGTATATGTACAGTGGACCCCCGCTTAACGATCACCTCCAAATGCGACCAATTATGTAAGTGTATTTATGTAAGTGCGTTTGTACGTGTATGTTTGGGGGTCTGAAATGGACTAATCTACTTCACAATATTCCTTATGGGAACAAATTCGGTCAGTACTGGCACCTGAACATACTACTGGAATGAAAAAAGTTCGTTAACCGGGGGTCCACTGTATATGTTATCTGAGTATCATAGTTAGTACCATATACTATATGTTTTACATACACAAACCCTTCGTAGGCCCTGTGGCTAGTTTGTGTGATGTCACGTGATGCCGCATGAGTGCGTGGGATGCGCTGCATCAGCCTCAGTTCCCCGTAGTCCTAGCAGGCGACAGGACAGGCAGTTTGAGCTCTACCTTATCACAGTCTTCAATATAAGCATTAACACCCAACGACTTGTGTTTAACTCCAATCATCACATCTCCACGAACCCTTTCACATGTTGAATGATGATGAAAGTATTTTTTGGGGGGGATATTCTTTCTTTTTGGGCCACCCCGCCTCAGTGGGATACGGCCGGTGTGTTGAAAGAACGAAAGAAAGATATATACATCTACCATCCAACTTACGACCAAGCATGGTTCCGACCAACCAGTCGTAAGTCAAAATGGACATAAGTCGAACCTTTGAAAATTGCCGACATACTGGGTAGGGCATAATGTCAAACATTTCCTAACTAAACTACCTACATAGTACTGTAATGAAATGTACAATCATTATTTCTTTCTTTTTACCATAATTTACTTCTATTGTGTTTTTTTTTTTTTTTCAACAAGTTGGCCGTTTCCCACCGAGGCAGGGTGACCCAAAAGAGAAAGAAAATCCCCAAAAAGAAAATGCTTTCATCATCATTCAACACTTTCACCACACTCACACATAATCACTGTTTTTGCATAGGTGCTCAGAATACAACAGTTTAGAAACATATACGTATAAAGATACACAACATATCCCTCCAAACTATTGTTATATTTTAATTATTTATGTACTCTATATAATGTATACATGGTAGTGAACTGTATTGTAAATTTTACATCACATATAGTATCATATGTTACTGTTATCTTTATGTATTGTCAACAAAGTGGACTGAGAGAATATCACTGGTAGTGTCATCCTGCCAGAATGTAGTATAACTTATACCCTAAGTAAAGAGAAACAACTCTGGAACATGTGTAATACATATCCGGCTGGCTGGGTGGTTGGCTGACTGACTGACTGAATGTGGCTGGCTCTCTGTGTGTGTGTGTGTGTGTGTGTGTGTGTGTGTGTGTGTGTGTGTGTGTGTGTGTGTGTGTGTGTGTGTGTGTGTGTGTGTGTGTGTGTGTGTGTGTGTGTGTCTGTGTGTGTGTCTCTGTATGTGTCTCTGTGTGTGTGTATGTGTGTGTGTGTCTGTGTGTCTGTGTGTGTCTGTGTGTGTGTGTGTGTCTGTGTGTGTGTCTGTGTGTGTGTGTGTCTGTCTGTGTGTGTGTCTGTCTGTCTGTCTGTCTGTCTGTCTGTCTGTCTGTCTCTCTCTCTCTCTCTCTCAGGTACACGTAAGTGAGGTTATCATACATAGTATAAATTACCTAGGATAACCAAAAAAAAAAAACAGACAAAGTGCTATACAGTGGATCTGTGCTCCAGTGCCCAAAATTAATATTATTATTATTATTATTACAATAATACATATGTACTAATATTAATAATAATATTATTAAACTATAATATAATAATCGTGTACACTCATTACTAACCTTAAAATATCTGTAGTCTTAATGTAGAGTGAGAGGCGAGTAAACAAGATTAAATGAATAAAGGAGAGAGAATGAGAGGGTAGAAGGTTCACGAGTTATGTAAACAAACGTTGTTGTTGTTGTTACCAGCCCGGACACAAATGGTTTCTGTTCACTCTGTCAAGCCGACCAGAAAAACATCTCATATTTGTTAATTTATATGTTATATGTTATGTAGCATGTTTATTATATAATTTAAAAAAAAATCATAGATGGATTAAGCAAAATGTCTATATTAATGTTTTATAAACATTTAATGCACCTCAGTGATTATTATTGTGTTATTATCATTATTAATATGGCACCTTCAAGACGAATTACACTCTTAATGAGTGGCTCTGAGACAGACAAGCAGACAGAAAGACAGACACAGGTAGACAGAAAGAGACACACGGGTAGACAGAAAGACACACAGGTAGACAGACAGACACACAGATATACAGGCAGACAGAAACAGACAGGTTTATGTGCAACACTGAAAACAAATAGTGCAAGATTCAGGCTTCATCTTAGGGGCCATGGTGAAATTTACTGTCCAGTTAGTACAGTTAATACAGTATGATGCTGCTGATAGGACAGGGTTACTCAAACTGATGCTGCCTGCATGACACAATGCCGCCCCAAGTATTGTCAAATATTGTACAGGGGTATGCATCAGCCAGCCCAGCCAAGCTGCCAGATGCACGGTCGTAAGTTGAGTGGACATATGTTGAGCAGGTCGTAAGTCGGATGGTAGGTGTATATATATATCCTATCATATGCCTTTTCCAAAATGATAAATGTGACAGTTCCTTACCTCTAAGTATTGTTCATTTACATGCTTTAGTTTAAACACTGGGTCTACACAATCCCTACTCTTCCCAGATCCTTCTTATTCCTCTGCAATCATACTTTTTGTCTTGACTCATTCATTCAACAACTGTCCTGCCTGAAGTCTGCATACATCAGTTCAATGACCCTCCAACCTGGTCCAGTACATCATTATTTCATTTATTTCCCATAAAGTCACAGCCTTCGGTTTTTAATTTTAATAATTAAAACCCTATCACTTCATAAAATTACTGCTCAAAATCCAGTACTCTAATGCAAGAGAGCAATGAAAGCAATTCCCATGTAAAAATCTTTCTGAAAAATTATATATTAAATACCCAAAGTGAAAAGCTGCAATAGTTATAATAAATATAATTTAAGTTGCTGATAGTATTTTGTAAGTAATATTAGTCACATACCAGTTATTTTTAAATACCCCCCACCATCAGTTATATTGCACATGATGTTTCTTCACAAGCTTACAACAAGAGTACTCTTATTAATATTCTCACAAGCTTACAACAAGGGTACTCTTATTAATGTTCTCGCAAGCTTACAACAAGAGTACTCTTATTAATGTTCTCACAAGCTTACAACAAGAGTACTCTTATTAATGTTCTCACAAGCTTACAACAAGAGTACTCTTATTAATGTTCTGACAAGCTTAAAACAAGAGGGTAAGCTTATTAATTTTTAACACTGGATATAATACTTGAGCTATGATGTACAGTTACCCTCTATTAAACAATTACAGTTTTTATTACAGACTCAAATTATAATCTAGACTATCTGTTTCTTTGGTTTTCTCTCTTTTTTTCTAATGTCTTTTAGTGTACATCAACATGTGCAACATGTATTAGTATGTATGTTTCTAGATATTAAAAATGCAGGCATTGATGCATCCATCTATACAACACACACACATACACACACACACACACACACACACACACACACACACACACACACACACACACACACACACACACACCTACCTTTGTACTATACAACCTAACAAAAATAACAATAATAATAATAGACAAATAATAATAAATATATTGATGATTCAATTTATAAATGCTCTTTGAAAATGAATTAAAAATGTATAAATTAATAAAAGCATTCTAAGATATTACATTTCTTTTCAACCAAATAGAAACACTCTAAAATATAATCTAAAGCTGAAAAAAATGTACTACAGTAATGAAGTGACATACACTGCATATTTCAGTAAATTATCTCAATATAATGTGCAGATTTTTTCAAAGTAACACATGGTAGAGAAATATGGAGGTTATAGCAATTATAAAATCCCTATTTTTTCTACCACAAGATAGCACAGTTAAGCTACAAGAATGGTACTGTAATGTCATCCCTCCAAATTTGTGGCCTTCTTCTTTTGGGAGTTTTGATTATCCAATGCTTTTCCTAACAGGAATACAATGAACAGTTTTAATTAGCCAATGTTTTTCAGATACAATGGCTCTCCCACACCCAAATCTCTATATTCCTCTCATTATTGCTTTTGAATGTCAATAACAATCTCTTTAATCAATCAGACTGGGCAGTTGGGGCACTGACCCCTGAAACCCTCTCCAGGTATATAATAGTACATTTTAAGAGAGAGAATCTTGGAAAAACAAAATAAGCACAAATCTGAAATGAAATTTGTTGTGGAGACTTAATTTTATGCAAGTATTTGCAGTTTCTAGTTTCAAGGGACCTCTAGCAATGTGATCCCTTCTGAATTTGTAGAGATGACAATGGCTTCTCGAGCTCAACCCCTGAACAAGTACACGATGAGCGAGACTGAAGGAAGAGAGGAGAAAGCCAGTAACACTGTACTAACACCCAGAGAGAGAGAAACAACTTCCAATACCAGAAAGAAAAAAGAAAGACCAAAAAGCAGTCATAATACTGAACTTACTGCCAGAAACTTTGCTCAACAGAGGCATAGCAGCAGCAGCAGCAACACACACTATAAACATCATAAGAATTTGTAAGACCCTAAGAAGTGTTCTTTCAGGATAATACACAATAAATATGTGAAGGCAATATAATAGTGTCTTTCTATATCAGAATCTATGAAAATTCAGTTACTATGGGAAACTGATCACTTCAGCAAGTTTAAGGAGAGCTATCTCCTAGAAATGAACCTATAAAAATAAAAGGTCAAACTTTTGCTGTAAGACAAATCCAAACCAACAAAACAATTTGTATGAACCTGGACTCTGAGGGATGAAACTTTTAGTTTCTCAAAAACTCTTTCAATTGGTGAGAGTAGCAGCAATACATGCTAACTCAGTGTCAAGAGTGGCTGGTCACAATGGCTGTGAAAGAATGTTAAACTTTTTCATAAGAAGTTTACATGGAACTTTCAATAACAGCAAATCTTTGACTCAGGCTGTAAGTCTACTACTGCTATACAGTACATGCTAATGATAAGGGGATTTGATACTAGGCTAGTCACCAAGCTGTGAGACTAGAATTTAGGAGCTACATCTTCACAACACTGGAGAAACCTAAGCGAAGACAGATATGCTGTAAATACAGTGGACCCTCAGCTAACGATATTAATCCGTTCCTGAAAGCGCATCGTTAGCTGAATTATTTTCCCCATAAGAAATAATGGAAATCAAATTAATCTGTGCAAGACACCCCAAAGTATGAAAAAAAAAATTTTACCACATGAAATATCAATTTTAATACACACAAACTGGCACTTACCTTTATTGATGATCTGGTGATGATTGATGGGATGGGAGGAGGGGAGAATGTGGAAGTTGTTAATGTTTAGAAGGGGAATCCCCTTCCATTAGGACTTGAGGTGTCAAGTCCTTTTCCAGGGTTACTTCCCTTCTTTTAATTCCACTAGGACCAGCTTGAGAGTCACTGGACCTCTGTCGCACAACAAATCTGTCTATAGAGGTCTGTACCTCCCGTTCCTTTAAAATTTGCCTAAAATGGGGCACAACATTGTCATTGTAATAGTCACCAGCATGGCTTGCAATAGCTGTGTTAGGGTGATTTTCATCCATAAAGGTTTGCAGTTCAACCCACTTTGCACACATTTCCTTAATCTTTGAAGTAGGCACAATGGATTCCACAACTGGCATAGGCATTTCAGGGTTAGCCCCAAACCCTTCAAAATCTTTCTTAATTTCCATACTAATTCTCACCCTTTTTATCACAGGGTTGGCACTAGAAGCTTTCTTGGGGCCCATGGTGACTTATTTTGCAGGTACAATCACTAAAAACGCTGTGATATGAAATGTTCCGATTGTATGCGTGGATGCAACCGCACTGGCTGGCTTGTAAACACTGGCACCCACGGGACAACTGAGGCATGCTCAGGCCACAGGTGGAAGCATCTCGAGCGAATCGCGTTGGGCGAGTTTTTTAGCGTTAGCTGAGGCTAAATTTTTGCGTTAAAATGTATCGTTAGCTGGATTTAACATTAGCTGATGCCATTGTTAGCTGAGGGTCCACTGTATACGTATAAGATATGTAGGTGTACATAAAGCAGAAATAGAATGAAACAGGTAGGCCAAGACTGAAAGCACCAATCACAACTAAATACCAAAATGAGCCAGATATATAAAAATGAACTTTTGAGTGAAAGAAACAAGCAAATGAAATGCACTAAGGAAGGAGGTAGTAGAGGCACATTACACACATTAATTCAAATGCCAATTTAATGAAATCCATAGGATTAGGGACACATTACACAAGTCAATTCACAGGAAAAGACGATTATCTTTATGAACACAGTATATGCATATGTATACAAAAATGCACTAATGTGCACTAGTGTACATACCAGACCCTGAATACATGTGTAAGAGTGGAAGACATGTTAATAGCTCTGCTACCTGGAAGTGAAGTTAAAAACTGAAGATGGGGACTCAAAGAAACTGATGCACACATAAGATGCATAAGAAAAACTGAGCCATTTTCTGACCCTAGTACAGGTAAACACTGAATTCAATGGGTAATTTATCAAGAACTAAAAATAATAAACAATAAGAAGTGGTAGACTGCAACCGCCCAGGGAGGTACTACCATCCCGCCAAGGGAGTGTAATATGGAAGCCTGTAATTGTTTTACATGATGGTAGGATTACTGGCGTAGGATTTCAGGTATGTCTGGGTTTTCTTCCATTTTCTTACTGGTTCTTGTTTTTGTTTATTTCCAATTATCTCCATGGGAAAGTGGAACAGAATTCCTCCTCTGTAAGCCATGCATGTCGTAAGAGGCGGCTAAGATGCTGGTAGCAAGGAGTTAGTAACCCCTCTCCTGTATATATTACTAAATTTAAAAGGAGAAAATTTTGTTTTCTTTTTGGGCCACCCTGCCTCAGTGGGATACGGCTGGTTTGTTGAAAGAAGTGCAAGTGGAAAAGAATCCTTCCTCTGTAAGCCACTTCTATCATAAGTTGCGACTAAAATGCCAAGAGCAAGGGGCTAGTAACTCCTCCTGTATAAATTATTAAATGTAAAAAGAAGAAAAACTTTATGTTTCTTCTTTTTTGGGTCACCCTGTCTTGGTGGGAGACAACCACTGTGTTAAAAAAAAAACTCAAGTAGGTGACAGAGAAATTTAAACCAACCTACAGGGACTAGGATACTGAAAGAACCCATGGTTCAATTATCAGTTGAAGGAGACAGATTTCAGGAGCAGAAGAGCAAGAAAAGGGCTATATACAATTAATAGGGAACAGGGAAGCTAGATGAGTAAGAAATGAATATCTTTGGGTGAAGTAAAAAAAAATAGTTTAGAATAGTGAATGGAAGAAGTGAAAGTTTTCAGATATTTGGGAGTTGACGTGTCGGCGGATGGATTTATGAAGGATGAGGTTAATCATAGAACTGATGAAGTAAAAAAGGTGAGTGGTGCGTTGAGGTATATGTGAAGACAAAAAACGTTATCTATGGAGGCAAAGAAGGGAATGTATAAAAGTATAGTAGTACCAACACTCTTATATGTGTGTGAAGCTTGGGCTGTAAATGCTGCAGTGAGGAGGTGGTTGGAGGCAGTGGAGTGTCCTGTCTAAGAGCAATGTGTGGTGTAAATATTATGCAGAAAACTCGGAGTGTGGAAATTAGGAGAAGGTGTGGAGTTAATAAAAGTATTAGTCAGAGGGCTGAAGAGGGGTTGTTGAGGTGGTTTGGTCAGTTAGAGAGAATGGATCAAAGTAGAATGACATGGAGAGTGTATAAATATGTAGGGGAAGTAAGGCGGGGTAGGGGTCGTCCTCGAAAAGGTTGGAAGGAAGGGGTAAAGAAGGTTTTGTGGGCGAGGGGCTTGGACTTCCAGCAAGCATGCATGTTCGACCGGAGTGAATGGAGACGAATGGTATTTGGGACCTGACGAGCTGTTGAAGTGTGAGCAGGGTAATATTTAGTGTAGGGATTCAGGGAAACCGGTTATTTTTATATAGCCGGACATGAGTCCTGGAAATGGGCAGTACAATGCCTGCACTCTAAAGGAGGGGTTCGGGATATTAGCAGTTTGGAGGGATATGTTGTGCATCTTTATACGTATATGCTTCTAAACTGTTGTATTCTGGGCACCTCTGCAAAAACAGTGATTATGTGTGAGTGAGGTGAAAGTGTTGAATGATGATGAAGTATGTATTTTCTTTTTGGGGATTTTCTTTCTTTTGGGTCACCCTTCCTCGGTTGGAGACGACCAACTTTTTAAAAAAAAAAAAAAAAAAAAAAAAAAAGACGAGAGAAGCAACATTACTTAAGTGCCACGTAAGAAAAAAGACAATTAGGGCAGATGATAACTCTAAGAAAAGAAGGTGAAACTCATAAAAAATTATATTAGGAAGTATACCAAGGTTAAGAGAAAAGCCCACAGTGTATGTACAAATAAACAATGGCTAGTACCAAAAACAGAAAGGAGGATAACCCAAGTGGAATCATCAGACATTAAAATAACCAATGAGGCAGTCAGGAGATTAATGATGGAACTTGTTACATCAAGACCAGTCAACATGAATAACAGAGCCAAAATGAAGTACAAGTCACTCAGACAGAACTTTTAACAAATCAGCGATTGGCGAATGCCAGACAACAGAAGACAGTAAGGACAGGAAGGAAGCCTTGATTTACAGGCCAGTATCCCCAGTATGTGCAATGAGCAAACTGATAAAAAAAAAAAATGTTAAATATTTAATTATCTAGTGCCTCTCAGAACACCAGTATTCAAAAATGGAAGGATGCTTTTAATGATGCAATCTAAAAGATATCAGGTAAGAGAGGATGAACGGATTGCACATCACAGAAAAAAAAAAATGATAGTGTAGCATAAAAGGCTACTTAATCAATTGAAAAAGCATGACCCAATAACAATGGGTATTATATAAGAGAACAACACCATACAGATATTAAAAGGAATGAATCAAGATGAAATTATTTAGTCGAGTCCCACAAAGTTCACTCACAGGAAACACTAAGTATATATCAATGACCTAACAAAAATAAACTTACATATTCTTCTTTGCAAGAATGCTAACCTACTAATGCTATATCCTCATAAGAGGATAAAATAAGGCTGCAGAAGTTGAATTAATGAAAATGGAAAACTGAGAAACGAAAAAAAAAAAAAACGTTATGGAAGCACTTTACTCCAGGCCTATTCTCTGAAGCTCACAAACAGCATAACCTCAGCAGCACACGATAAGCTTACAAACATTAGTAGTATTCAGGAACGTAAACATGTTCAAAACATTATCTCATACATGTGAACCAATCATAAATTTGCAGCACTTGCAGAAATTCTCACCTGCTAAGGCATAAAGAGAAATTTTGAAAATCCTAAAGACTGCATTCAAACTGTTGCTGGAGCTGAGGGAAGTGAGCTACAAAGAAAGTGAGAGCTAAGCTATCTGTCAAGGAAGAATGAAGAACAAGAGGGTGTGTGATAACAGCATACAAAATACTGTACTTTGCAACATACAAAAATAAACCATATGGCCACAGGGATATAAAAAATATTTCAACATAAGAGTGGCCAATATGTACAATGAACTGACCAATGATGCAGCGGAAGTGGACTCCACACAGGGGTTAAAATCAGATATGATGGAGCTATTCCACACCAGTCAGTTAAAACATTAAGAGGCATGACAAACAAGAGCTGGCTCCCTCCTCACCTTCCCCTGCAGATTTAAATATGTAATTACAATTGGTAATTACATATAATCACACCCACCCACCAGCACACAACACACATGTTGCACACATGTGCCAAAAAAAATCATCCTAGCATACAGAGCAGATGTTTGCAGTGCAGGTTCTTTTTAACAGCATCCTGAGTACGAGAAAGACAATCATGAGATGAAAGAGGGATGTCTTTCATACTTGTACCTACTACCTTCTTAATCATACTATTCTCAACAGATTAAAAATATATATATGTATATATAGATGAACAGCTAGAGAAATAACATGAAATAATATCATATAAAGTGAAACATGTTGCCACAGAGCCTGTAACATAAGAACACAATGACCAACCACATACCAGCATAGGAAGTGGATGCCACAAACAGGTTGAGCAGAGAGGTGGTGCGACGGGATGGTTTGTTGTTGCTCGTGCCACACATGTTGCTGCCTTTAGTGGTGCTAGTGTTCACTGTAGCAGCAGCAGTTTGGATTTCAGAACAGATGGAATCCTGAGTAAAAGTGGGAGTGGTTTTGGTGCTAGTGATGGAGGAGGAAGAAGTGACACTGACCCCACTGCTGTTAATCCCACTCCCTATTCGACTACCAGAACCTGCTGTGGTAGTTGAAGGAGATCGTAAAGTAACCCTGGACATAGAAAACACTGAAGCACGTTCACGTAATAACTTTTTACCACCTTCCTTCCTACTAGGCTTTGTCACACCCACAGTACCTCCAGCTAAGACGCTACCGGTGGAGCTACCCCCGCCACCTCCACCATCTTCCGCAGACGATTTGGACTGATCAGCTGGTTCAGGAGACTGTTGCCCTGATACTGCTGAGCCTAATGAGCCTGCATCCTCAAACACCATTGCATCTGAAGAAAAGACAAATGAACATAAAAATTATATTTTACAACCAAGGAAGAAAAAGACAAAACATTTCAGATAGTCTAAAACTATTCCAAACTGATGCCAGTGGACCAACAAAACATGATAAAAGAAGTTGGCCTCTTAGAAGAAAGAGGTCATGCTTTCTAGACTAAGATGAATGAGACAAACTTCAGAGTTTACCAGTGCATGAGGCATAAAAGTAGGCGAGGATATAATTTTGCTGAGATGGACAGGATTAAGACAGAAATAGTAAAAGCAGGTGAGGATATAATTTTGGAGTAGTTGGTGCATTTGTTCATTTTTTATTATTATTATTATTAACACATTGACCATTTCCCACCAAGGCAGGGTGGCCCAAAAAAGAAAAACTTTCATCATCCATTCCATCACTGTCTTGCAAGAGGCATGCCTACACTACAGTTATAAAACTGCAACTTATCCACACCCCTCCTTCAGAGTGCAGACACTGTACTTCCTATCTCCAGGACTCAAGTCCGGCCTGCCAGTTCCCCTGAATCCCTTCATAAATGTTACCGTGCTTACACTCCAACAGCACGTCAAGTCCTAAAAACCATTTGTCTCCATTCGCTCCTGTCTAACATGCTCACACACAAAACCTCCTTTACCCCCTCCCTCCAACCTTCCCTAGGCCAACCCCTACCCCACCTTCCCTCCGCTACAGATTTGTATACAGTGGACCCCCGCATAACGATCACCTCCGAATGCGACCAATTATGTAAGTGTATTTATGTAAGTGCGTTTGTACGTGTATGTTTGGGGGTCTGAAATGGACTAATCTACTTCACAATATTCCTTATGGGAACAAATTCGGTCAGTACTGGCACCTGAACATACTTCTGGATTGAAAAAATATCGTTAACCGGGGGTCCACTGTACTCTCAAAGTCATTCTATTTTGTTCCATCCTCCCTACATGTCCAAACCATCTCAATAACCCCTCCTCAGCCCTCTGAATAATACTTTTGGTAATCCCACACCACCTAATCTCCAAACTCCCCAAACCACAGATTCTCTGCATTATATTCACACCACATTACCCTCAGACATGACATCTTCACTGCCTCCAGCCTTCTCCTTGTTGCAACATTCACAACCCATGCTTCACATCCATACCAGAGCGTTCGTATAACTATACTCTCGCACATTCCCCTCTTTTCTTTCACTGATAAAGTTCTTTCTCTCCACAGACTCCTCAGTGCACCACTCGCCTTTTTCCCCTCGTCAATTCTATGATTCACCTCATCCTTCATAGACCCATCTGCTGACACATCCACTCCCAAATATCTGAACACATTCACCTCCTCCATACTCTCTCCCTCCAATCTGATATCCAATCTTACATTACCCAATTTTTTTTGTTATCCTCATCACCTTACTCTTTCCTATATTTACTTTTAACTTCCTTCTTTTACATACCCTACCAATCTCATCAACCAACCTCTGCAACCTCTCTTCAGAATCTCCCAAAAGCACACTGTCATCAGCAAAGAGCAACTGACAACTCCCACTTTGTGTTAGATTCTTTATCTTTTAACCCCACACCTCTTGCCAAGACCTGAGCATTCACTTCAATTACTACTCCATCTATAAATATACATACTCTAACCTGATGTTGCACATGTGTCTCAGTTTTCATCTTGTCGGTATTGTATACCATTCTCGTACATTGCTCTTTTCTGTCATGTTAGAGGTCACAGTCATACTATTAACTAGTTCCCTGCTAAAACTGTCTACCTTTCTTCTAACCTTCATAGATGCCATCATGTTGAAGCTTTCCTTACACATAACATTAATAACATGAACTTTAGTCCTGGTTTTGTCTCTGTGATGCCCTCCTCTCTCACCTGTTCTTATGGAGCAACACCACTATAACTTATACTATTTCTTCACTAACACTACACTCTCTGCCCTTAGTATATCCTTATTTTTCCACTACTGTGATTTACTTATTTCCACACACTACCACTTCTGCACTACTACTACTACTCTCTCCTCCCATTCTACCTCTCCTTTCCCTCACCCCCCCCCCCTCTCATTTTTATTCTGTTCTCCTTCCTTCCTCATTTCAGTGTGGCTGTTAATGGTCCAGTTTGGACAGAAATGCTGCAGTAAGTTTGTCTGCTAAGTGCAGGTTATTTATGTATCTTCCAAATCTGGACACAAAACTTGTTGCATTCGGAAACACTACTAGGGGGAAAGAACAAGGTGCCCTCTCCCCACTGATGGTTCTTGGCTCTGCAGTCTCCTTTGTTCTTCCACAAGCCAGAGATTGACACCATAAGTTCCAATAATATTACATAAACACACAAGTATTACACAGCTAACCATGTAAAAAAAAAAAAGTCCTCAGGATTAACAGGAACACATCAGTACTGAACTATGATGCCAAATTCTTAAGTTAACTCTACACTGACATCAGTGCACTATTACAGTCAATACATAGAACGATATTGATGTTGACCAAAATACAAATAGAGCACATCTGTGGGACTGTACAAAAATAATGCAAGTTGCCCATTAACCCTTTCAGGGTCAACAGGTCCTCTCCCAGACTCGTTCTCAGGGTCAAGAAATCCCCCCCCCCAAAAAAAAATTACTTTTTCTTATGAAAAGATAGTTTTTTTTTTCTGAACAATATAGGCTAAACAATTTTTTTTGCCATCAATACTTACCGAGATATGGGGGCGTGAAGTTGACAGAAAATGAGCCACATGTGGCATCATCTCCGACTGCTGGTCACCCGGTATTTTCTTATTTTCTTTTATTCTACTTTTTTCTATTATTTTTTAATTATTTTCTTTCAAGTAACTTTTATGGCCTGTGAGACCAGTATGAGCACTATTTTGTAAGTTTTCTCTTTATTTACTACACAATAACTGCACAAACACTGTTGTCACTGCATTGTTTACAAAGCTTATTTACGCAAACGAACGATATAAAATATTGTTTATTACTATTTTTCTATATTTATATACACATATACAGTCACAGGGAATGTTTCTAGAAGTTCTGCAGCCTGTGGAACTCTTTGAAACATGGTGTCATGCACAGTGGTGTTTTACACTCCTCACACATAAAACGAGTGTCTCTGCATTGTTGTGGGCGTTTTTTTGTATGTGCACAGATGTAACACCTCTTCTGAGCCTTTTTCTTGAAAGCAGTAGCAGGCAGTTGTATTAGGAAGTGATCACCATACTTCAGATGAGAAAGTAGTTGTTGATAATTTAGTGGGCAGTTTTCTATTGCAATTGTTGTTCCTTGGTACTTGAATACTATTTGTCTGATGACAGACAAACAAAATTCTCCATATGGTGGTTTGTTTCTGGTCCTCATCTTATACATATTATAAGCATTGAGCATGGAAATGTCCAGAAGATGAAAAAAGTTTTATGTATCACTGATAACTCTTGCAAACACAATCAGCAAACCCAATCTGCATGTCACATTTGTCCATTGAACGCATATTGGAGGTGTAATCAATCACAGCTGCAGGTTTTAGAATGGGTTCATTGGTCTCTCTATTCTGCCTGCCAGTGTTCGTCATTTCGCTAGGGTGAACTGATGACAACAGTGTGACATCTCGTTTGTCATGCCACTGAAATGCCATGATGTCATTGGCAGCAAACGCCTGCACCTCACCTCTACGAGTGCCAGCGTCAAACCTGGGCATATGTTTACGATTTGCACGCACTGTGCCACACACATCTGTCATGTTCACTCGCAAAGCATCACTGAGTGAGGGGCTTGTGTACCAGTTATCAGTGTATAATATATGCCCCTTACCAAGATATAGTTCCATCATTGTTCTAACCACATCACCAGAGATGCTCAATAACTTCCTGGTATTTTGCAATGTATAAGCTCCAGTGTACACAATAATATCCGATACAAGACCACTGTAGCAGTCACAAAGCACAAATAACTTTATACCAAAGTGTTTCCTCTTGCTTGGTATGTACTGCTTGAATGAGTCTTCCTTTGAACAGAATCAAAGACTCATCAATAACAAGCTTCCTGAAGGGATAAAAATACATATTGAATTTCTCTTTCAGACACACAAACGCATTCCTAATCTTATATAACCTGTCGTTTCTGTCAGGTCTGGTTTTGTCTGAGAAGTGTAGTATACATAATAGTAGCACAAATCAATTCGCTCGCATTATATCACTAAATCCTGGGGTTGCAATCAGGCGGTATGTTGACCAGTATGATTTGACACTGTGCTTATACACATGTGGCATAGCTTTACTGTGGCAAAGAAGAGATACATCTCAGCCACAGTTGTCTCCTTCCACTGGTGTAGGTGTGATTTTGGTGAAGGCACTCTGTTTGCCATGGTGTAGAATTTGTGTTGATAAAGCCACTGGATGGCGAAACGTCTACAATAAAGATACCCAGATGTTGCACATGTGTCTTAATCTCATCTTGCCATGGTGTAATCGAAGTATGTGTTGCTTTCCCTGACAATAATTTCCATCAGGGGTTCATCAAAGAATAACTCGAAACATTCCAGTTCAGTGGCATTGTTCCCAAGTGTACAAGATGGCCGTATTCCACTTTGACTTTCATCAAACTGATGGGGATTGGGAACAAAATTGCCAGCTTCCTGCCAATCCCAGGTGCAGTCTGCTGGTGGGTACTGGATACTGACAGGTGGTTGTGGAGGCTGGTATGGTGGGTGAGTGGGGGATGGTGGCCTTTGTTGTAGATCAGCTGAGGCAGTGGCGTGGGTGGCAGCACGACCCACTGCTGGTGCCTCACGGCCGGCATCACCACTACCATCACCATGCACATTTTCCATCCCAACTGCAACACTATCATCTTCATTTTCACTATCAGTTCCTGTTGTACAGCCATGGGATGTACTCCGAGATGTACTCCTTCCCCTTGGAATAGCATATGGCACACTACCAGAGCACATATACCGTTTATATACTGACGCTTCACTGGAGAATATTCCACTTCACTATTGCTACTGGAACTATTTTCAAGAGCTTGAAGTTCATATTCACTATCACTATCATCACCAATGCTCACATCTGAGTCCGGGATATGGGAAAATAGGAGTTTCCTCTTTCATTCTGGTACAACTGAACGTGAACAAGATGGCCCAGCAGCAGAGGTGGAAGGCTGAGGGTCGTCTGGGTTTTCCTCACTATTACCGGTATTATAGTCATTAGTTTCAGTCACAACCTCATCAAAACCTTGAAACTCATCTTCACTGGCACTTCCATCTCTATTAGAACTGTCACTGGGGAACAAAAGTGTCCCAATTTGCCGAGGAGTGAGGAGTTTCTAACCACAAGGCATGGTGAGCAAGGTGCACTAAAATGGCATTCACACAATGCGCCGCTGGGTCCCAGATTATTTTTTATACCGCTCACACCGACCACACACACCCATTCCCTCACATCTTGGCCTCCCAGCCTTTTCCCGCTTGATTTGAAGGCGCTAGAATTTACGCGTACTAGTACGTCAATAACCCTGGCGCGTAAGCCGTACTGGTACGCTGGAAACCCTGAAAGGGTTAAGGTGCCACAACATGCCAGCAACTGTACTTCTGGATACCTCACACCATACGGCATCAAGATCTCTTCATGCAACACAAGTTCTAAGTTGAAAGTTGAATGTTACAGTTAAAAAGAACCTAAATTCCCATTTGGTCTCAAGCAACCATCATTTTTACTTAAGCAATGTAATCTTATGAAATTTTAGGTAAAAGGAAGTTGCATTATACTCTTACTGATTTGTCTATGTTCAATAAATTAAGATAACATAAAGAACATAAAGTAGTAGGTTGGTAGACAGCAACCACCCAGGGAGGTACTACCGTCCTGCCAAGTGAGTGTAAAACGAAGCCTGTGATTGTTTTACATGATGGTAGGATTGCTGATGTCTTTTGTCTGTCTCATAAATATGCAAGATTACAGGCATGTCTTGCTACTTCTACTTACACTTAGGTCACACTACACATACATGTACACATTTATTTATACACACTCATCTGAGTTTTCTTTGATTTTATCTTAATAGTTCTTGGTCTTATTAATTTTCCTTTTATATCCATGGGGAAGTGGAATAAGAATCTTTCCTCCGTAAGCCATGCGTGTTGTAAAAGTCAACTAAAATGCCGGGAACAATGGGCTAGTAACCCCTTTTCCTGTAAAGATTACTAAAAAGAATAAGAAGAAGAAAATTGTCAAAGTGGGAAGTCTGAATGTGCGTGGATGTTGTGCAGATGATAAGAAAGAGATGATTGTGGATGTTATGAATGAGAAGAAGCTGGATGTCCTGGCATTGTTCATTCTGGACCTTATTTTGAAATTGTCGTATTTTTTAATTTTCGTGAAATTGGCCAAATTGCAAATTTCTGACCATGTTATTGGGTAGTTGAAATCGGTAAATGGGCAGTTTCTTGTACTCAATCGATAGAAAAAATAGAGTTCTGAAGAAATAGTTATGAGTTTGGTTGACTGGAATAACGGAATTAGCCGAAAATAGGGCTGAAAGTGGGCGAAATTGCCGATTTTTAAATATCGCCGAAGTCGCTAACTTCGCGAGAGCGTAATTCCGTCAGTTTTCCATCAAATTTCGTTTTTTTGGTGTCTTTACAATCGGGAAAAGATTCTCTATCATTTCATAAGAAAAAATAATTTTTTTTTTTTTCGAATATTTTGCGACACCAGAAGCAACTTCAGGATTTGGCCCTTCGACAGTCAAAGGGTTAAGATAACATAAAGAACACTAAGGAAAGCATTTTATATAACTGTTCTTACTACTTTTATACAAGTACAGTACAGTGCTATTTCAATAATAATTTGTGGAAAATATACTTTCCTCAATTTATAGTATGATAAACTTTTTTACTAATGTCAGTACTCTAGGAGTATAAAACTAAACAATGGTTGCAGTGTATATTATATATTGACAGAATATACCTTTTTGTTTTTTTCAATACACTGGCCATCTCCCCCCACTGAGGCAGGGTGACCAAAAAAAAAAAAAAAAAAAAAAAAAAAAAAAAAAAAAAAAAACTCTTTCACCATCATTCCCACTATCACTGTTTGAAGAGGTGCACAAACATGACAGTTTATGTCTCTCTCTAAACAGCAAATATCCCAAACCCCTCCTTTACAGTGCAGGCATTGTACTTCTCACCTCCAGGACTCAAGTCCGACTAACCGCTTTCCCTGAATCCCTTCACAAAATATTTGCCTGCTCACAATCCAACAGCTTGTCAAGTCCCAAAAACCATTTGTCTCCACTCAATCCTATCTATAATCTGGGATCAAAGAATTATTCATATACCACGGGACATTTGCATACTTGGAAAAATGAGATTACCATTCAAAAAAGACTGACTATGATGATTATAAAACTGAAACTGGAGAAAGGTGCAAAGTAAAAAAAAAATTTGAACTAATACCAGTACACCTATCACCATCTTCCTGTATCAACTATTATTAACCATTTAGGTATTACGTGATCTTTATGTGCCTTTCATTAAATATTTATCCCCTTTCCTTTAATTTATGACTGCTATCACTGGAAAAGTACAGTACATTAAAATGTAATTAACTTACTAGGCTTCTCAAGGCCGGTGTGCTTGGAGAGTGCAAACTGGTCAAGGAGTTTCTCGACAGAGAACTGAGAATACTGGTTAAGAAGATCACGATGAATTTGTCCCATGGCTTCATGATTACTCTGCAGCACACTTATGTAGGTTTGTACAAACTGCAGCATCTGTGCCAAGTGTGTCTCCTCTACAGTTTGAAATTTCTGAAAAATGAGGCAATTCTCTTAAAGTTATCTGTTGTTAGTTCAAGCACACTGCCCTGACTGAGATAGTTCAGGCCCACTGCCCAACCTGAGATAGTTCAGGCACACTGCCCAACCTGAGATAGTTCAGGCACACTGCCCAACCTGAGATAGTTCAGGCACACTGCCCCACCTGAGATAGTTCAGGCACACTGCCCCACCTGAGATAGTTCAGGCACACTGCCCCACCTGAGATAGTTCAGGCACACTGCCCCACCTGAGATAGTTCAGGCACACTGCCCCACCTGAGATAGTTCAGGCACACTGCCCCACCTGAGAGAGTTCAGGCACACTGCCCCACCTGAGATAGTCCAGGCACACTGCTTCATCTGAGACAGAGCCTTTTCACTTACAATGGAAATACAGTACAGTTTCCTTATAAAGCACTTCTATGTAATATGATTTTTTCTTGTAAATTTGATTGAAAGAGTGCATCTAAAATTAAACAGAATGTATTCTACAAGCCTTTCCATGTGCTATTTGATTTTGGATGTACATAGCTCTTCAATTGTATTTACAAAAAATTGCACTCAATGTCTGATATTTCAAAATATGGGCTATTAAGAAACAAAGAAAAGTATTAACACAGTGGTTGTTTCCCACTGAGGCAGGGTGACCCGAAAAAGAAGAAAAACTTTCATCATCAGTGTCCTGCCAGAGGCGTGCCTAAACTACAAAGAATATATCTACTGAATGTTAACATAAGTTTTCAGATTTACCTTACATCTTACATGTTTATGAAAAAGGAAAGAGAACTTTAGTAATCTTTAATGAGCACAAAATATTTAACAGGTTAGCTGCACACTCATGCATGAGGATAGAGTACTGTATTACTCTGGATGGTTGTTGTCTACCAGCCTACTACCTATACACAAATAACCCACACATGGGAGAAAGAAAATTAACACGATGTTTGTCTGACTTGGACCATTAACCCTTTGACTGTCGCAACCCCCAATCCTGAGGTGTCTCCTGGTGTCGCAAAATTTAAAAAAAAAAAAAAATTATTTTTTCTTATGAAATGATAGAGAATCTTTTCCCGATTGTAATGACACCAAAAAAACGAAATTTGATGGAAAACTGACGGAATTATGCTCTCGCGAAGGTGGCGACCTCGGCGCTGTTTACAAATCGGCGAATTCGCCCACTTTGAGCCCTATTTTCGGCTAATTCCATTGTTCCAGTCGCCCAAACTCATAGCTATTTCTTTAGAACTCCATTTTTTCTATCGATTGAGTACAAGAAACTGCCCATTTACCGATTTCAACTACCTAATAATGTGGTCAGAAATTTGCAATTTGGCCAATTTCATGAAAATTAAAAAATATGACAATTTCAAAATAAGGTCCAGAATGAACAATGCAGACATTCCTGGCTCTAAAATAACATTTTCTTTGCTCATCAGTCATGTCTCCAGGCCCCTCTGATATTACTCTTGCTTTCTATTTTGAATTTTTATTCAAACAAAAAATAGAAGACTTACTATTATGCAGACTACTGCAATACTGTAATAATTGCATAAATAACATCAACCCATTCATGACTGCATATTAGAACGGCTAGTTGGACATTTATTGGACAATGGCATCATTTGTTTACTTTTGAACATTGGCAAAAATCAAACATTTCCCCTACTCTGAGCTCCATTTCTAGGTTCTTTTTATAGTAAAATCAATCAAAATCACCTCTATTTCTATAATATGTTTTCCATTCTATCAAATGAGACAAAGAAAACGAGAATACAACCATAAATACTATACGAAAATAGACCACAAAGTCTGCATTTTAATTAAAAAAACAGTCAGTTTTTTTTTTTTCTCATTATGCACTGCATGCTCCAGGATTTTTTTTATATGGTGCACACTGACCACACAGACCCATTCTCTCACATGTGGGCCTACCAGCTTTCTCCTGCTTGATTTGAAGCCGCTAGAATTTATGAGTATATATACGTCAAACACGGTACCTCGTAAGACGTATATATACGGCCGCGACAGTCAAAGGGTTAACTAGTCACTAGTTAGTGGTCAAAGTCAAGCTGAGAAGTCGTCATGAGTTTCTTTCTCCTATGTGCTGGTTATTTGTGCATTGTTCCAGTCACGGTCTGGTGCCTTATTTTCTCTACTACCTATGCCATAAGAAAGCCTTCAAAACTCAAACATAATCAAGAATCTCTATGCTACTATTTTTCACACTTATGGTAATGTATGAAGAGCAAATGTAACTAAGTCTCTCTCAGTGAGAATAACTGCAGGGGCTATTTGCACACCCTTTATCCAGTTAAGTACATATCTGTCCTACTACAACTAATATCATGAGACAGCATTACCCTACATGCAAAATAAAAATCAACATCTAAACCACTAGTATTCACAGCCTCGCCCTGCTCCCTCTTCCTATCTTGTAGGAAAAATTAAAATGAAGACAATAAGAAAATTTAATACACAGTAACTAAAACTATTAAGAACTTAAAAAACACTGCAATTATTATTAACAATAATAATAAGAATTAATAACAGATGGGACATGCCAAAATTTTTGCCAATACATCAATACCATCAAAATTAACCACTTCCAATTGATACTGGTGCCAATACTGACACAATCAAAATTAGCCAATACTCACCAATACTGTTGCTCAACTATATTTTACCACTGAAACCATCAAAATTATCCAATTCCCACCAATACTGATGCAATCAAAATCAACCGAATACCACTGATATTAATACTGATACTTTGGGACTTCCCTAATAATAATAGTAACAGGTGGTAAATTACTAAATGCTGTTAACAGTTTTTATAAGGACAGTGAGGCTCAGGTTAGGGAATGTAGGAGGGAGATTATTTTCCAGTAAAAGTAAGTTTTAGACAAGAATGTGTGATGTAACCAAGATTGTCTAACATATTTATAGACGGAATTATAAAACAGGTGAATGCTAGGGTGTTGGGGAGAGGCATGGAATTAAAATATGTAGACTAACATAAAATGGAAGTTATCACAGCTGCTTTTTGCTGATGATGCTGTGCTTCTGGGAGTTCCCAAAAAGTTTTAAAGGTTGGTGGACAAATTTGGGAGGGTGTGTAAAAGGATATTAACCCTTAAACTGTCCAAAGGTAGATCAACGTTCACATGCATACCGCTCTGAATATTTTGGGGAAAAATAATTTTTTTTTTTTTTTGTTTAAAATGAACAGCACATTTTTCCCGGCATCCCAGAATTTTGTCATACTGAGCACACTGAGTGCACAGACTCATTCTCTCATGTCTAGGCAACTCAGGCTTATTGTGTCAATGTTGAAAGCACGTAAAATAAAACGTAGATCTACAATTAGAGCGCTACGCACGTAAGTGCTGATCTATGTTTGGACAGTTTAACCCATAAACGGTCCCAACGTATACATTCACTACCCCAGTGCCCTGAATATTTTGAAAAAAAAAAAAAATCATTTTTTAAATAAAAATAAAGAGCACGTTTTTCTAAGTGTTATAGGATTAAAATAAAAAAATTAGGGTCAGTACTTACTGAGATATGAGGCTGCAAAGTTGGCACTTAATGCTCACCTGACAGCAACATCGAGTCCTGCCGCTTGCAGAAGTGTTGCCGATATACCATTATTCTTATTTTTGTATTATTTTAAATAATTTTTATGTTCTGATAATTACAATTTATTGTAGTTCTTGTCATTTCATAACCAATCTTTGTTCTGACACTAATATTAGGTACTGAAATTGTACTCAAATTGTCACAAACCAATTAATAGGTGGACATTTACACCTGCCTTGGTCATTTACTATTGTCTAGGAATATATACAACGCATTTATACGTCCCAGCAATGCTCTGGATACATGGGAGTATAGAAAAAGAAGAAGAAGAAAAAGGAGGAGGAGGAAGAAGGAAGTAGGAGGAGGAAGGAGGAGAAAGAAGTTCCCTTGAAGTAATGTGTAAGACAAGTGTTTAGTGACAAGCATCCGGGAGGGCAGTGATGAGATATGAGATGACATTTGATGGGCGCCAGCAAGGGTGCAGAGATAAGGGATGACATTTGATGAGCTTGTATTTCTGATTATCTGTCTCTCTGTCTTAATTTCTGTCTGCCTGTCTCTTCCCATCTCTCTGCTTTTCTCTCTGTCTGTCTCAGAGAGAGCCACTGTGAACCAACAGGTATTCTCATGCATTATATCTACAAGCAGAGTATAGCACTTCGGATTTTTTAGGTTATCCTAGGTAATTTACACTATGTATAATTGTATTTGTGTGTACCTGTGAGACAGACGACAAGAGACAGATAGACAGATAGATACAGACAGACAGAGATAGACAAATAGACAGACAGACAGACCCTAAACTTGGGGTTAACATCAATTTCCTCTTAAAAAGGGAGTGTTAACTCCTTCAGGGTCCAAGGCCCAAATCTGAAGTGGTGCCCCAGTGTCCAAGAATTTAAAAAAAAAAAATTTGTTATTTTTTCTTATGAAATGGTAGAAAATCTTTTTGTGAAGGTAATAAAACAAAAAGTACGAAATTTGATGGAAAATTGACGAAATTATGCTCTCGCGAATTTTCATGTGTCAGCGATATTTACGAATCTGCGATTTTGCCAACTTTGACTCCCAGTTTAGGCCAATTACATTATTCCAGTCAACCAAATTCTTAGCTATTTCACTAGTGTTACTTCTATTCTATCGATTGAGCACAAGAAATCGCCAAGTCAACTGTTTCAACTACAAAATAAAGTGATCAGAAATTGTTAATTTGGCCAATTTAACACAAAGTTCAAAATATTCCAATTTCAAAATGGGGTCCAGAATAAACAATGTAGGTATTCCTGGAACTAAACTAACGTTTCCTCTGTTCATTAGTTATGTTTTGAGGCTTTACAAATAAATTCCATTTTGATTTTTTATTCACATAATGAATTTTTATTCACACCAAAAAATAGAAGATTTGCTGTTATGCAATACTGTAATAAGTGTATAAATATCATCACCATATTTGTGAATGTATATTAGACCCACCAGCTGGCGTGTATTAGATGTGTGAGGTCGTTTGTTTACTCTTGAATATCGGCAAAAATTTAACATTTCCGCTACTTTGAGCTCAGTTTCAAGCCATTTCCAGTGCTAAAACCAATCAAAATCATTCTATTTCTGTAATATGTCTTCCATTCTATCAAATGAGACCAAGAAATCGCAAATAGAACTATAAAAAACATACGAAAAAACACTGCAAAGTCGCTGTTTTAATCAAAAATCATGATTTCAGTTTTTTTTCTCTCATTATACACAGTGTGCTGCAGGATCTGTTTTATGTGGTGCACACATACCACACAGATGTATTCTCTCATATCTAGGCCCAAATGTACCACTCACAGTTTATCAGAGTGAGCTGAGCTCATGACGTAGATCTACGGTTTGGACCCTGAACGTAAAGCCGTAGATCTACGGGACGGACCCTGAAAGGGTTAATATGACATTACATCAGTGAATCCTTGGTGTTTGCTGCGCTGTTTGCTCTAGCTGGCATTCAATATAACTGGCGCTCCCACAAGGTACTAAGTGGTCCCAGATTTTAATATGGTGCACACTGAGTGTTAAGACCCATTCTGTGTTGACCATGCATCTCAGGCCAATTGTGCCAAATTTGGAGGCAGGCAAAATAAAACGTATATATACATTTGGGACGCTAGTGGTAAGAACGTATATATATGTTTGGACCGTTTACGGGTTATGGGTTAAAAGTGAACACAGGAAAGAGAAAGGTGTTAAGGGTAACAGATGAGATAGGTAATGAAAGATTGGATATCAGACTGGAAGGAGGGAGTATGGAGGAAGTGAATGTGTTCAGATATTTGGGAGTAGATTTGTCAGCAGATGGGCATATGAAACACGAGGTGAGCCATAGAACTGACGAAGGGAAAAAGGTCGGCAGTGTACTGAGGTATCTGTGGAGACAAAGAACGTTATCCATGGAGACAAGAGGGGAATGTATAGTGGTACCAACATTCTAATAAGGGTGTGAGGCATGGGTTGTGAATGTTGCAGCGAGGAGGAGGATGGAGGCAGTGGAGGTCAGAGGTGATGTGTAGTGTAAATATTATGCAATTAATTCATAGCTTGGAGATTAGGAGAATGTGCAGGGTTACTAAAAGTATTATACAGAGGGTTGAGGAGGGGTTGTTGAGGTGGTCTGGACATTCAGAGAGGATGGAGCAAAATATGAGAACTTGGAGGGTGTATAAATCTACAGTGGAGGGAAGGAAGGGTAGGGAGTTGCCCTAGGAAAAAGGAGGGAGGGGAGGTAAAGGTTTTGTACACAATTGGCCTGAACATCCAGCAGGCATGTGAAAGCATGTTAGATGCGAGTGGAGGCAAGTAGTTTTTATGATGACGTGCAGTTGGAGTGTAAGCAAGGCAACAGTTATGATGGGATTCAGGGAAACCAGTTACCTGGACTTGAGTTGTGGAGGTGGGAAATACAGTGCCTGCACTCTGAAGGTGGGGTGTAGATAAGTTGCAGTTTTTGAATTGTAGTATTGGCATGCCTCTGGTAAGACAGTGATGGAGTGAATGATGATGAAAGTGTTTTTTCTCTTTTGGGTAACCCTGCCTCAGTGAGAAATGACCAATGAGTTTAAAAATTTCAGATATAAAGTAGAAGTTGCCACAGCTACTCTTTGTTGATGGCAAGGTGCCTTTAAGAAATTTGGAAAAGACATTACAGATATTGGAGAAGTTAGGGAAAATGAACAATGAAAGAAGAGCAGATGAAGAGAGTAAAGAAGTCAAGAAATATGGAGGAAGTAGTAGTGTTTAGGTCTCTAGGAGTGGACGTGAAGGCAGATGGTTGTATGAAAGACAAGATAAATTATATAATAGATGAGGGAGGAAAACAGTAGGTAGGTGGGGTATGGAAGAATCTACTAAGCGAAAGGTTTGTTAATGAATGCAAAAAAGAAAAACGTATGTGAATGCTCTAAAGCTGCACAAAAACTTTTGCACTGATGTCAGGCATGGTCTCTGAGTACTGCAGAAAGCAGAAAAAAAACTGGAAGAATTGGAAGTATCATGTCTGAGAGCAATGTGTGGTGTGAATATTATGGAAAGACTAAGGAGTAAAGATACTCAAAGACAACGTGGCATAATGAAAAGTATAAGTCAGGGAGCAAAGAAAGGGTCATTAAGATGTTTCTGTCCTTCAGAAGAATGGTGCATATAGGTTGTTCAAGAGGGTTTATAAATCTGGGGTGATAGGAATCATAGTGGATGCCCCTAGAAAAGATTGGAAGGTGAGTGCATAGGAGGCTTTAAGAGGAAAGGGAATATGTTAGCTCAGGGTGTAAGAAAGTGGATTTAGAAAATTGACATGCAGTTAGTGTAAGCATAACATCTATGAATAGGTTCTGGGGAAACTAGTTAACAAGACTTAAGTTCTGGAAATGCAAAGTACTTTGCTGCAACTTCAAGCATGGGTGGCGATGTTATGGTCTCGTAATCATTCTGGAAATGTGGTTAGGAAATGAGGGATGATTAATGTATTTTCCTTTTTTAAGTAACTTTTTTTTTTAGTGGAAAGCAGTTTCATGCGTTTAAAAAAAGTAAATTGTAAATGTAATGTATAATAAAAAAAAATGTTTACTTACCACGCAAGAAGTGGTCATTCTTTTTTCAAACTCTTCACGGATATTGTTGTACTTTTCCACAAGAGAACGATACTCATCATGAGCTTTCCGTAACTTGGCTTCAGCTTTTTCCAATTCCTTTGGGGATGCACCATCTCTCCGCACCTTTTCTAGGTCCTAGAAGCAGTTATGAATGCAAAGATAATCCAAAATCAAATATTATGACTTTGTACTACGAAATTTTGACAATTTTTGTGGCTTAGCCAAAATGAAAATAAAATCAAATATTTTACTGCTCACACTATAACACCTTGAGCTTAGCTCTGCTCCACAGCTACAAACAAATCAATGGCTATTAAAGTAGAGAACATGCAATTTTTTTTTTTCAACAAGTCGGCCGTCTCCCACTAAGGCAGGGTGACCCAAAAAAGAAAGAAAATCCTCAAAAAGAAAATACTTTCATCATTCAACACTTTCACCTCACACATAATCACTGTTTTTGCAGAGGTGCTCAGAATACAACAGTTTAGAAGCATATACATATAAAGATATACAACATATCCTTCCAAACTGCCAATATCCCAAACCCCTCCTTTAAAGTGCAGGCATTGTATTTCCCATTTCCAGTACTCAAGTCCGGCTATATAAAAATAACCGGTTTCCCTGAATCCCTTCACTAAATATTACCCTGCTCACATTCCAACAACTCGTCATATCCCAAATACCATTCGTCTCCCTTCACTCCTAACACACTCACACACGCTTGCTGGAAGTCCAAGCCCCTCGCCCACAAAACCTCCTTTACCCCCTCCCTCCAGCCTTTTCGAGGATGACCCCTGCCCCGCCTTCCTTCCCCTACAGATTTATACACTCTCCATGTCATTCTACTTTGATCCATTCTCTCTAAACGACCAAACCACCTCAACAACCCCTCTTCAGCCCTCTGACTAATACTTTTATTAACTCCACACCTCCTAATTTCCACACTCTTTATTTTCTGCATAATATTCACACCACACATTGCCCTTAGACAGGACATCTCTAACCCCCTCCTCGCTGCTGCATTCACAACCCAAGCTTCACACCCATATAAGAGTGTTGGTACTACTATACTTTCATACATTCCCTTCTTTGCCTCCAAAGATAACATTATTTTGTCTCCATATACAGTGGACCCCCGCATAACGATATTAATCCGTTCATGAGAGCTCATTGTTATGCGAAATTATCGTTATGCGAATGAATTTTCCCCATAAGAAATAATGGAAATCAAATTAATCCGTGCAAGACACCCAAAAGTACGAAAAAAAAAATTTTACCACATGAAATATACATTTTCCTACACACAAAGAGAAGGATACATGCACAATAGTAGAGTAGTACATGCACAGTATATATTGTGCATGTACTACTCTACTAAATGAAGAATAAATGACACTTACCTTTATTGAAGATGCAGCAATGACTGATGAGACACTGTGTCCTGGGAGTGCCTTTTCCTCCTGAGTACTATAGGTCCTGTTTGGCATTTTCTTCCAGAACAGGCCTTATCACACTGTGTATGTCACTATGATTCTTAAATCTCTCAAACCAAGCTTTGCTGGCTTTAAATTCACCAATATGAGCACTAGTTCCAGGCGTTTTTTTCCTGTTCACCTGGGTGTTAGCCGACTGGTGTGGGTTGCATCCTTGGAGACAAGATTAAGGACCCCAATGGAAATAAGTTAGACAGTCTTCGATGACACACTTTTTTGGGTTATCCTGGGTGGCTAACCCTCTGGGGTTAATTGTTTCTTGGTATTCTCAATAAGCCACACCAACAACGGTGCTACAGCAGCAGCAGCAGCAGCAGCAGCAGCTGACAGTGCTACAGCAGCAGCAGACGATGCTACAGCAGCAGCAGACGGTACTACAGCAGCAGCAGCAGCAGACAGTACTACAGCAGCAGCAGCAGCAGCAGCTGACGGTGGTACAGCAGCAGCAGCAGCAGCAGCAGCTGACAGTGCTACAGCAGCAGCAGACAATGCTACAGCAGCAGCAGACGGTACTACAACAGCAGCAGCAGCAGCTGACGGTGGTACAGCAGCAGCAGCAGCTGACGGTGGTACAGCAGCAACAGCAGCAGCAGCAGCTGACAGTGCTACAGCAGCAGCTGACAGTGCAGCAGCAGCAGCTGACAGTGCTACAGCAGCAGCAGACGATGCTACAGCAGCAGCAGACGGTACTACAGCAGCAGCAGCAGCAGCAGCAGACGGTACTACAACAGCAGCAGCAGCAGCAGATGACGGTGGTGCAGCAGCTGACAGTGCTACAGCAGCAGCAGCAGCAGCAGTTGACCATGGTACCACAGTATTTCGATAATATTTCTCACCCTTTTTACCACAGGGTTGGCACTAGAAGCTTTCTTGGGGCCCATGGTCACTTATTTTGCAGATAAAATCACCAAAAACACTGTAATAATACGAAATGTTACGATTGTATGCTTGGATGTTACCGCGGAGGCTGGCTTGTAAACAATGCCACCGGCGGAACATGTGAGGCTGGCTCAGGCCTCACATAGACGTGTCTCGGACGAACAGCGTTGAGCGGGTTTTTTAGCGGTATGCGAGGCAAAATCTTAGCGATAAAATGTATCGGTATGCGGATTTAACGTTATGTAAGGCCAACGATATGCGGGGGTCCACTGAATACCTCAATGCACCACTCACCTCTTTTCCTTCATCAGTTCTATGATTAACCTCATCCTTCATAAATCCATCCACTGACACGTCAACTCCCAAATACAGAGGACCCTCACATACTGTTGGCATTACATAATGTTAAATCCTCATACCGATACATTTTATCGCTAAAATTTTACCTCGCATACCGCTAAAAAACTCGCTCGACGCTATTCGTCCGAGACGCGTCTAATGTGCGGCCTGAGCCAGCCTCACATGTTCCGCCGGTGGCATTGTTTACCAGCCAGCCTCCGCGGTAACATCCAAGCATACAATCGGAACATTTCGTATTATTACAGAGTTTTTGGTGATTTTATCTGCAAAAATAAGTGACCATGGGCCCCAAGAAAGCTTCTAGTGCCAACCCTACAGGAATAAGGGTGAGAATTACTATAGAGATGAAGAAAGAGATCATTGCTAAGTATGAAAGTGGAGTACGTGTCTCCGAGCTGGCCAGGTAGTATAGTAAACCCCAATCAACCATTGCTACTATTGTGTCCAAGAAAACGGCAATCAAGGAAGCTGTTCTTGCCAAAGGTGCAACTTTGTTTTCGAAACAGAGATCGCAAGTGATAGAAGATGTTGAGAGACTCTTATTGGAGTGGATAAATGAAAAACAGATAGCAGGAAATAGCATCTCTCAAGTGATCATAAGTGAAAAGGGTACGAAGTTGCATGAGGATTTAATTAGAAAAATGCCTGCAACTAGTGATGATGCGAGTGAATTTAAGGCCAGCAAAGGTTGGTTTCAGAGATTTAAGAAGCGTAATGGCATACATAGTGTGATAAGGCATGGTGAGGCTGCCAGTTCGGACCACAAAGCAGCTGAAAAATATGTGCAGGAATTCAAGTAGTACATAAACAGTGAAGGACTGAAACCTGAACAAGTGTTTAATTGTGACGAAACAGGCCTGTTTTGGAAGAAAATGCCAAGCAGGACCTACATTACTCAGGAGGAAAAGGCACTCCCAGGACATAAGCCTATGAAAGACAGGCTTACTCTTCTCATGTGTTCCAATGCTAGTGGTGATTGCAAAGCGAAGCCTTTATTAGTGTATCACTCTGAAACTCCCAGAGCATTCAGGCAAAAGAATATCCTCAAGGCTAATTTGTGTGTGCTGTGGAGGGCAAACAGTAAGCTATGGGTCACTAGGGACTTTTTCTATGACTGGTTACACCAAGCATTTGCCCCCAATGTGAAAAATTACCTAACTGAAAAGAAATTAGACCTTAAGTGCCTCCTGGTGTTAGACAATGCCCCTGGTCATCCTACAGACTTGGCAGAGCGACTTTCTGGGGACATGAGCTTCATTAAGGTCAAGTTTTTGCCTCCTAATACCACTCCTCTCCTGCAGCCCATGGAACAGCAGGTTATTGCAAACTTCATATGTACACAAAAGCTATGTTTGAAAGGTGCTTTGTAGTGACCTCAGAAACTCAATTGACTCTAAGAGAGTTTTGGAGAGCACTTTAATATCCTCAATTGTGTAAACCTTATAGGTAAGGCTTGGGAGGGAGTGACTAAGAGGACCTTGAACTCTGCTTGGAAGAAACTGTGGCCAGAATGTGTAGACCAAAGGGATTTTGAAGGGTTTCAGGCTAACCCTTAGAGGAGTATGCCAGTTGAGGAATCCATTGTGGCATTGGGAAAGTCCTTGGGGTTGGAGGTTAGTGGGGATGATGTGGAAGAGTTGGTGGAGGAGGACAATGAAGAACTAACCACTGATGAGCTGCTAGATCGTCTTCATCAGCATGAGGCCACACCTGAGGAAACTGCTTCGGAGGAGGGGAGAGAGAAACTGAAGAAGTTGCCTACTTCAAAGATTAAGAAAATCTGTGCAATGTGGCTTAAAGTGCAAACTTTTATGGATGAAAATCACCCTCAGACAGCTGTTGCAAGCTGTGCTGGTGACTATTACACTGACAATGTTGTGAACCACTTTAGGAAAGTCAAAAAGGAACGAGACGTACAGACCTCTATGGACAGATATGTTGTGCGACAGAAGTCCAGTGACTCTGAAGCTGGTCCTAGTGGCATTAAAAGAAGAAGGGAAGTAACCCCGGAAAAGGACTCGACACCTCAAGTCCTAATGGAAGGGGATTCCCCTTCTAAACACTAAGACCATCAACACTCTCCCCTCCTCCCATCCTATCAATCATCACCAGATCTTCAATAAAGGTAAGTGTCATGTAACTGTGCATGTCTTCTTCAGTTTGTGTGTATTAAAATTAATATTTCATGTGGTAAAAAAATTTTTTTTCATACTTTTGGGTGTCAGGAACGGATTAATTTGATTTCCATTATTTCTTATGGGGAAAATTCATTCGCATAACGATAATTTCACATAACATTGAGCTCTCAGGAACGGACTACTAGCGCTATGAGAGGGTCCACTGTATCTGAAAACATTCACTTCTTCCATACTCCTCTTCCCCAATTTGATATCCAATTTTTCTTTATCTAAATCATTTGATACCCTCATCACCATACTCTTTCCTATGTTCACTTTCAACTTTCTATCTTTACACACACTCCCAAATTCGTCTACTAATCTTTGCAAATCTTCTTTCAACACACCGGCCGTATCCCACCGAGGTGGGGTGGCCCAAAAGGAGAAACGAAAGTTTCTCCTTTTACATTTAGTAATATATACAGGAGAAGAGGTTACTAGCCCCTTGCTCCCGGCATTTTAGTCGCCTCTTACAACACGCATGGCTTACGGAGGAAGAATTCTGTTCCACTTCCCCATGGAGGTAAAAGGAAATAAACAAGAACTAGAAAGAAAATAGAAGAAAACCCAAAGGGGTGTGTATATATATGTTTGTACATGTATGTGTAGTGTGACCTAAGTGTAAGTAGAAGTAGCAAGACGTATCTGAAATCTTGCATGTGTATGAGACAGAATAAAAAGACACCAGCAATCCTACCATCGTGTAAAACAATTACAGGCTTCCATTTTACACTCACTTGGCAGGACGGTAGTACCTCCCTGGGCGGTTGCTGTCTACCAACCTACTACCTACAACCTTTGCAAATATCTAGTATATTTCAACACCAGCTTCTTCCCAATTTTTCATCCACGTGGGATTTACCTTTTCAAGGTTTAGTGCTTATGATGCTTCTAATAAAACAAAGCTCTACCTGCATGTGCCCCAGCATGGAAACAAACCAATACAAAGCAGACAGTTTCTAAACTGAGCAGCATTAATCCTCTAATGTATGAAGATCAGCACATTAATGCTTATTGCATTCCAATCACAAAGATGCATAATGAGACAAAATACCTTTCTTGAAAAGTGGTAGTTATACACAGCACTGGTATTGTAAGTTTTAACATTGGAGGAATAAAGAACAAAAAGCAAATCAGAAGGAATAATGGAATAATAACTAAATTATCTACAGAGAAAATAAATAAATTATGACAGAGTGGATAGGGGAGCAATGTGGCAGATGTTGCAAGTGTATGGAATAGGTAATAAGCTACTAAATGCTGTAAAGAGTTTTTATGAGGATAGTGAGGTTATAGGTAACACACATTTTAAGAGAAAGAGGATAAATAAGTATACCAGATATGATGTAGGGCAAAATGACAGTAGTTTGCTGGACTACATATTGGTAGATAAAAGACTGTTGGGTAGACTTCAGGATGTACATGTTTATAGAGATAAGATTTTCTTTGGATTTTTCACCCCAGAGGGTTAGCCACCCAGGATAACCCAAGAAAGTCTGTGCATCATCGAGGACTGTCTAACTTATTTCCATTGGGGTCCCTAATCTTGTCCCCCAGGATGCGACCCACACCAGTCGACTAACACCCAGGTACCTACTTGCTGCTAGGTAAAGAGGACAACAGGCGTAAGGAAACGCATCGAAATGTTTTCATGATGGAATTATGACAGAAATGTTAAAAGCAGGGGGGGATATAGTGTTGGAGTGGTTGGAATTTTTGTTTAATAAATGTATGAAAGAGGGGAAGGTACCTAGGGATTGGTAGAGAGCATGTATAGTCCTTTTATATAAAGGGAAGGGGGACAAAAGAGACTGTAAAAATTATAGAGGAATAAGTTTACTGAGTATACCAGGAAAAGTGTACGGAAGGGTTATAATTGGAACAATTAGAGGTAAGACAGAACGTAGGATTGCGGATGAGCAAGGAGGTTTCAGAGTGGGTAGGGGATGTGTAGATCAAGTGTTTACATTGAGGCATATATGTGAACAGTATTTAGATAAAGGTAGGGAAGTTTTTATTGCGTTTATGGATTTAGAAAAGGCATATGATAGAGTGGATAGGGGAGCAATGTGGCAGATGTTGCAAGTATATGGAATAGGTGGTAAGTTACTAAATGCTGTAAAGAGTTTTTATGAGGATAGTGAGGCTCAGGTTAAGGTGTGTAGAAGAGGGGGAGAATACTTCCCAGTAAAAGTAGGTCTTAGACAGGGATTGTAATGTCACCATGCTTGTTTAATATATTTATAGATGGAATTGTAAAAGAAGTAAATGCAAGGGTGTTCGGGAGAGGGGTGGGATAAAATTATGGGGAATCAATTGACAGTTGCTTTTTGTTGATGATACTGTGCTCATGGGAAATTCTAAAGAAAAATTGCAAAGGTTAGTGGATGAGTTTGGGAGTGTGTGTAAAGGTAGAAAGTTGAAAGTGAACATAGAAAAGAGTCAGGTTATGAAGGTATCAAATAATTTAGATAAAGAAAAATTGGATATCAAATTGGGGAGGAGGAGTATGGAAGAAGTGAATGTTTTCAGATACTTGGGAGTTGATGTGTCGGCGGATGGATTTATGAAGGATGAGGTTAATCATAGAATTGATGAGGGAAAAAAGGTGAGTGGTGCACTGAGGTATATGTGAAGACAAAAAAACGTTATCTATGGAGGCAAAGAAGGGAATGTATGAAAGTATAGAAGTACCAACACTCTTAAATGGGTGTGAAGCTTGGGTTGTGAATGCAGCAGCGAGGAGGCGGTTGGAGGCAGTGGAGATGTCCTGTCTAAGGGCAATGTGTGGTGTAAATATTATGCAGAAAATTCGGAGTGTGGAAATTAGGAGAAGATGTGGAGTTAATAAAAGTATTAGTCAGAAAGCTGAGAGGGGTTGTTGAGGTGGTTTGGTCATTTAGAGAGAATGGATCAAAGTAGAATGACATGGAGAGCGTATAAATCTGTAGGGAAAGGAAGGAGGGGTAGAGGTCGTCCTCAAAAAGGTTGGAGGGAGGGGGTGGATGGAGTGAATGGAGACGAATGGTATTTGGGGCCTGATGATCTGTTGGAGTGTGAGCAGGGTAATATTTAGTGAAGGGATTCAGGGAAACTGGTTATTTTTATATAGCCGGAATTGAGTACTGGAAATGGGAAGTACAATGCCTGCACTCTAAAGGAGGGATTCGGGATATTAGCAGTTTGGAGGGATATGTTGTGTATCTTTAGAGGTATATGCTTCTAAGCTGTTGTGTTCTGAGCACCTCTGCAAAAACAGTGATTATGTGTGAGGTGAAAGTGTTGAATGATGATGAAAGTAGTTTCTTTTTGGGGATTTTCTTTCTTTTTTGGGTCACCCTGCCTCGGTGGGAGATGGCCAACTTGTTAAAAAAAAAAAATGTATATATATATAGATGGATTAGTAAGAGAAGTGAATGCTCGGGTGTTGGCAAGAGGTGTGGGGTTAAAAGATAAAGAATCTAACACAAGTGGGAGTTGTCACAGTTGCTCTTTGCTGATGACACTGTGCTTTTGGGAGAGACTGAAGAGAAGTTACAGAGGTTGGTTGACGAGTTTGGTAGGGTATGTAAAAGAAGGAAGTTAAAAGTGAATATAGAAAACAGTAAAGTGATGAGGATAACAAAAAAATTAGTTAATGGAAGATTGGATATCAGATTGGAGGGAGAGAGTATGAAGGAGGTGAATGTGTTCAGATATTTGGGAGTGGACGTGTCAGCAGATGGGTGTATGAAGGATGAGGTGAATCATAGAACTATCGAGGGGAAAAAGGTGAGTGGTGCACTGAGGAGTCTGTGGAGAGAAAGAGCTTTATCCATGAAAGCAAAGATGGGAATGTATGAGAGTGTGTTTATACCAACGCTCTTGTATGGGTGTGAGGCATGGGTTGTGAATGTTGCAACAAGGAGAAAGCTGGAGGCAGTGGAGATGTCATGTCTGAGGGCAATGTGTGGTGAGAACATAATGCAGAGAATCCGTAGTTTGGAGATTGGGAGGAAGTGTGGGATTACCAAAAGTATTATTCAGAGGGCTGCAGAGGGGTTATTGAGATGGTTTGGACATGTAGAGAGGATGGAACGAAATAGAATGACTTCAAGAGTATATAAATCTACCAGCAAGCGAGCGTGAGCGTGTTAGACAGGAGCAATTGGTTTTTAGGACTCGACATGCTGTTGGATTGTAAGCAAGGTAACATTGACAAAGGGATTTGGGAAAACTGGCAGGCCGGACATGAATCCTGGAGATGGGAAGTACAGTGCCTGCACTCTGAAGAAGGGGTGTTAATGTTGCAGTTTTAAAACTGTAGTGGAAGCACACCTCTGGCAAGACAGTGAAGGAGTAAATGATGATTAAAGTTGTTTTTTTCGGCCCACCCTGCCTTGGTGGGAAACAGCCAGTGTGTTAATAAAAAAAAAAGAAAAAAAAAATAGTTAGGTTCAGGTTAGGGTGTGTAGGAGAGAGGGAGACTACTTCCTGGTAAAAGTAGGTCTTAGACAGGGATGTGTAATGTCACCATGGTTGTTTAATATATTTATAGATGAGGTTGTAAAAGAAGTAAATGCTAGGGTGTTGCAGAGAGGGGTGGGATTAAATTATGGGGAATCAAATACAAAATGGGAGTCGACACAGTTACTTTTTGCTGATGATACTGTGCTTATGGGAGATTCTAAAGAACAGTTGCAAAAGTTAGTGGATGAGTTTGTGAGGGTGTGTAAAGGTAGAAAGTTGAAATTGAACATAGATAAGAGAAAGGTGATGAGAGTATCAAACGAATTAGATAAAAAAAAACTGGATATCACACTGGAGAGAGGGAGAATGGAAGAAGTGAATGTTTTCAAATATTTGGGAGTTGACGTGTCGGCGGATGGATTTTTGAAGGATGAGGTTAACCACAAAACTGATGAAGGAAAAAAGGTGAGTGGTGCATTGAAGTATCTGTGGAGGCAAAAAAACGTTATTCATGGAGGCAAAGAGAGAATGTACGAAAGTATAGTCGTACCAACACTCTTATATGGGTGTGAAGCTTGGGTTGTTAATGCTGCAGAGAGAAGGTAGCTGGAGGCAGTGGAAATGTCCTGTCTAAGGGCAATGTGTGGTGTAAATATTATGCAGAGAATTTGGAGTGTGGAAATTAGGAGTTATTAAAAGTATTAGTCATTGGGCTGAAAAGGGGTTGTTGAGGTGGTTTGGTCAGTTAGAGAGAATGGATCAAAGTAGAATGACTTGGAGAGTGTATAAATCCATCAGGGAAGTAAGGCGGGGTAGGGGTTGTCCTCGAAAAGGTTGGAGGGAGGGAGTAAAAGAGGTTTTGTGGGCAAGGGGCTTGGACTTCCAGCAAGCATGTGTGAGCGTGTTAGATAGGAGTGAATGGAGACGAATGGTTTTTGGGACCTGGCGAGCTGTTTGGAGTGTAAGCAGGGTAATGTTTTTGTGAAGTGATTCAGGGAAAATGGGAAAAACAATGCCTGCACTTTGAAGGAGGGGTTTGAGATATTGGCAATTTAGAAATTGTACACAAAAGCTATGTTTGAAAGGCACTTTGAAGTGACCACAGATACTCTATTGACTCTAAAGGAGTTTTGGAAGGATCACTTTAATATCCTCAATTGTGTAAACCTTATAGGTAAGGCTTGGGAGGGAGAGACTAAGAGGACCTTGAACTCTGCCTGGAAAAAATTGTGGCCAGAATGTGTAGACAAAAGGGATTTTGAAGGGTTTGAGGCTAACCCTGGGAATCCTATGCCAGTTGAGGAATTCATTGTGGCATTGGGAAAGTCCTTGGGGTTGGAGGTTAGTGGGGAGGATGTGGAAGAGTAGGAGGAGGAGGACAATGACGAACTAACCACTGATGAGCTGCTAGATCATCTTCAACAGCAAGAGGCCAGACCTGAGGAAACTGCTTCGGAGGAGGGGATAGAGAAATTGACGAAGTTGCCTACTTCAAAGATTAAGGAAATGTGTGCGAAGTGGCTTGAAGTGCAAACCTTTTTTGATGAAAATCACCCTGACACAGCTACTGCAAGCCGTGTTGGCAACCTGTACACTGACGATGTTGTGAACCACTTTAGGAAAGTCATAAAGGAACGAGAGGTACAGGCCTCTATGGACAGACATGTGCGACAGAAGTCCAGTGACTCTCAAGCTGGTCCTAGTGGCATTAAAAGAAGAAGGGAAGTAACCCCGGAAAAGGACTTGCTACCTCAGGTCCTAATGGAGGGGGATTCCCCTTCTAAACATTAAAAACTTTGACACTCTTCCCTCCTCCCATCCCATCAATCATCACCAGATCTTCATTAAAGGCAAGTGTCAATTATTCTATTGTGATTATTCTATTGTTATTATTGTTACTGTAATTATTCTATTGCATTAAACTTAATATTTCATGTGGTAAAAGTTTTTTTTTTCATACTTTTGGGTGTCTTGCACAGATTTATTTGATTTCCATTATTTCTTATGGGAAAAATTGATTCGCTTTCCGATAATTTTGCTTTACGATGAGCTCTCAGGAACGGATTAATAACGTGAACCGGGGGTCCACTGTATTTCCATTATTTCTTATGGGAAATATTGCTTTGAATTTCAGACTTTTTGAATTTAGAACTAGCTCCTGGAATGAATTAAGTATGATTTTTGAGGTTCCACTGTAATGGAAATCAAATTAATCCGTGCAAGACACCCAAAAGTATGAAAAAAAAAAAATTACCACATGAAATATTAATTTTAATACACACAAACTGACACTTACTTTTATTGAAGATCTGGTGATGATTGATGGGATGGGAGGAGGGGAGTGTGTGGAAGTTGTTATTGTTTAGAAGAGGAATCCCCTTCCATTAGGACTTGAGGTATCAAGTCCTTTTCCGGGGTTACTTCCCTTCTTCTTTTAATGCCACTAGGACCAGCTTTAGTCACTGGACCTCTGTTGCACAACATATCTGTCCATAGAGCTCTGTACCTCCCGTTCCTTTATGACTTTCCTAAAGTGGTTCACAACATTGTCATTGTAACAGTCACCAGCACGGCTTGCAATAGCAGTGTGAGAGTGATTTTCATCAAAATAGGTTCGCAGTTCAACCCACTTTGCACACATTTCCTTAATCTTTGATGTAGGCAACTTCTTCAGTTTCTCTATCCCCTCCTCCGAGCAGTTTCCTCAGGTCTGGCCTCTTGCTGTTGAAGATGATCTTGCAGCTCGTCAGTGGTTAGTTCTTCATTCTCCTCCTCCACCAACTCTTCCACATCCTCCCAACTAACCTCCAACCCCATGGACTTTCCCAATGCTGCAACTGATTCCACAACTGGCATACACTTCTCAGGGTTAGCCTCAAATCCTTCAAAATCCCTTTTGTCTACACATTCTGGCCACAGTTTCTTCCAAGCAGAGTTCAAGGTCCTCTTAGTCACTCCCTCCCAAGCCTTACCTATAATGTTTACACAACTGAGGACGCTAAAGTGATCTCTCCAAAACTCTCTTAGAGTCAATCGAGTTTCTGTGGTTACTACAAAGCACTTTTGAAACATAGCTTTTGTGTAGAGTTTTTTGAAGTTTGAAATGACCTGCTGGTCCATGGGCTGCAGGAGAGGAGTGGTATTAGGAGGCAAAAACTTGACCTTAATGAAGCTCGTGTCCCCAGAAAGTCGCTCTGCCAAGTCTGAAGAATGACCAGGAGCATTGTCTAATACCATGAAGCACTTAAGGTCCAATTTATTTTCCATTAGGTAATTTTTCACAGTGGGGGCAAATGCATGGTGTAACCAGTCATTGAAAAGGTCTCTAGTGACCCATGCCTTACTGTTTGCCCTCCACATCACACACAAATTAGCCTTGAGGACATTGTTTCTCCTGAACACTCTGGGAGTTTCAGAGTGATACACCAATAAAGGCTTCACTTTGCAATCACCACTAGCAATAGCACACATCAAGAGAGTAAGCCTGTCTTTCATAGGCTTATGTCCTGGGAGTGCCTTTTCCTCCTGAGTAATGTAGGCCCTGTTTGGCATTTTCTTAATTAAACACTTGTTCAGGTTTCAATTCTTCACTGTCTATGTAATCCTTGAATTCCTTCACATATTTTTCAGCCGCTTTTTGGTTCGAACTGGCAGCCTCACCATGCCTTATCACACTATGTACGCCACTACGATTCTTAAATCTCTCAAACCAACCTTTGCTGGCCTTAAATTCACCCACATCACCAGTAGTTGCAGGCATTTTTCTAATTAAATCCTCATGCAACTTCCTAGCCTTTTCACATATGATCGCTTGAGAGATGCTATCTCCTGCTATCTGTTTTTCGTTTATCCACACCAATAACATTCTCTCAATATCTTCTATCACGTGCGACCTCTTATTCAAAAACAAAGTTGCACCTTATGTAAGAACTGCTTCCTTGATTGTCATTTTCTTGGCCACGATAGTAGCGATGGTTGATTGAGGTTTGGTATACAACCTGGCCAGCTCCGAGACACGCACTCCACTTTCGTACTTAACAATTATCTCTTTCTTCATACCCATAGTAATTTTCACCCTTTTTCCTGCAGGGTTGGTACTAGAAGCTTTCTTGCGGCCCATGGTGACTTATTTTGCAGGTACAATCACTAAAAACGCTGTGATAGTATGAAATGCTCCGATCGTATGTGTGGATGCGACCGCACTGGCTGGCTTGTAAACACTGGCACTCACGGGACAACTGAGGCGCGCTCAGGCCACACGTGGATATGTCTCGAGCGAATCACGTTGGGTGAGTTTTTTAGAGTTAGCCGAGGCAAAATTTTTGCGTTAAAATGTATCGTTAGCTAGATTTAACGTTAGCTGATGCCATTGTTAGCTGAGGGTCCACTGTACTTTCATGCCCCACACACCTCAACCCATCATCCACACACCCAGTCATGCAGCCATCTACTACCCTGATCACCCACACCACTAATCACTCACTCATCCACCTAATCACCCAACATCCACACTGCCACCCGGCCACCACCCACACTGGCTCATCAACACTGTCATCCATGCCTTTAGTATCACACCACCTCATTGCTTCATGCCTCCATCCCTACCCCCCAACCCCTCCACCACCCAGAATCCTCCACCTTCCAACACCAATCTCAAGCTCCTGCCCCAATCCCTTCACCACTTGATCTCCATCTCAAACATTAACAGTCCCCCAATCCCCAGTGTCCTACCCCCACACCAAACTTACTCATCCCAACCACTCTAACCCCTCCTGTGTACACCTCAACCACTCTAACCCCTTCTTTTCAAACTCCATACAGTTGCAATGAGTGAGACAACTAAGCAATAAACCACCTCTGTCTGCTAGCCTAAGTGATCTTCTACTGATGCACATCACTACATCGACCTAGATTTACATTATTATCATTGTTGTTTACAATTTTGAGACGTTAGAAAATCCGAGTGGCTTGGGGGGGGGGGCAAAGACCATAACCCAATATTTCCCATGTGATCTTCATGCCATTTTACACAATTTTTTTATTACAAGCTGTTTTCAAGAATGCCTCTACCATGTCAAATGAAGGTCAATTATAAATTAAGCCTTTGAGCAGAAATGACGCAAATCTACATTACTGATGCCAAAGTCCCTCATATAGACCTAAGTTAAGTGCACAGCTCCTTCAAATAAGCTGTGAGTGGTTAATTTTGGCCTAAATATTTGAGAATCGGTCTAGGTAGGTAATGTGCACAGTATAAAAAAAATCTGTCTTTCGCTTTACGGCAGTAGCCATACAGCTAAAAACACCGTAAATTTAATCACCCTTTTGTTCACTTCTAAATGCACATAAATTATTTTACTTTTTTTATTAACACATTGGCCATTTCCCACCAAAGCAGTGGCCCGAAAAAGAAAAAAATTTCATGATCATTTACTCCATCACTGTCTTGCCAGAGGCATGCTTACACTACAGTTATAAAACTGCAACACTAACACCCCTCCTTCAGAGTGCTGCCACTGTACTTCCCATCTCCAGGAATCAAGTCCAGCCTGCCAGTTTCCCTGAATCCCTTTGTAAATGTTACCTTGCTTACACTTCAACAACACGTCGAGTCCTAAAAACCATTAGTCTCCATTTGCTCCTAACACGCTCATGCACGCTTGCTGGAAGTCCAAGCCCCTCGCACACAAAACCTTTCCTGTCTTCCCTCCGCTACAGATTTATACACTCTCGAAGTCATTCTATTTCGTTCCATCCTCTCTACATGTCCAAACCATCTCAGTAGTAGTTTTGGTACTCCCGCACCTCCTCCTAATCTCCAAACTACGGATTCTCTGCATTATATTCTCACCACACATTGCCCTCAGACATGACATCTCCACTGCCTCCAGCCTTCTCCTTGTTGCAACATTCACAACCCATGCCTCACACCCATACAAGAGCGTTGGTATAACTATACTCTCATACATTCCCCTCTTTGCTTTCATGGGCAAAGTTCTTTGTCTCCACAGACTCCTCAGTGCACCACTCACCTTCTTCCCTCATCAATTCTACGATTCATCTCATCTTTAATAGACCCATCTGCTGATACGTCCATTCCCAAGTACCTGAATACACTCACCTCCTCCATATTCTCTCCCTCCAGTCTGACATTCAATCTTCTGTTACCTAAATTTTTGGTTATCCTCATCACCTTACTCTTTCCTACATTCACTTTTTATTTTCTTCTTTTACATACTCTACCTGATAATATGTTTATACTATCATAAATTAAGTGAATAACAGAACAAGGCCTAAAAACAATAAAAAAGTAAAATGTATATACATTACACTCATTACTTATCTTAAAATATTTTCATCTTCTTTTGCAATAAATATCTCTTTTCTTTTGCAATAAATATCCTAGAGGGCATCTTCCAAAATAATGCAGTTTCATCCACATTAAAAATCTGTTGCTTGGTATATCCACCACATTTAATTATCCCAGCTAGCTCATGTGGCTAATTTTTCTGCAGCTATAGTGTTCACAATCTCTGCTTCACCTCTGCTGGCTTCATATTTATCTTCAGCATATATTAAATGTGCAACAGAGCTAGGCCTAATAAAACAATATGAAAGTAAAATGAATCTAAAAAACTGCCAGAATACAGAGATGCAGAGAGCAAAAATTCTGTAAAAATACTGAATCACCAGCAACACACCCTGGCTCATGGCAACTGTTATGCAGGCTACTGCATTAATGTGAAGAAAATCTGTATATAATGTAAGGTGTATTGTAGGGAAAATTCTCCATAGATGTATATATAATGTCAGTGTTTTGGGTGGACATGTAACAGATGGTCAGATAGACACATACTGAATAGGCAGTTGGACAGTTACTGGACGTCCAACTGGGAGTGACTAATGATGCTAAACAAATTATCTTCACATTAATGCAGTACCCTGCATAACAGCAACACACCCTAGCTCACAGCATCATACACTGGTTCATGGCAACACACCCTTTTGAGAGCGAGTGACACTATTTATGAATAAAGGCATACGAAAGGAGTGCTTTTCTACAGTCACCCCCAGTAATATACAAAAGGGCCCCGCTTACACGGCAGGTTAGGCTCCAGGCTACTGCTGTAAAGTGAAAATCACTGTAAAGTGACACAAAGCCTTTTTTCACTTTCAAATGCACATAAAAGCCCGATAACGTATTTACACTATCAAACATTATGTAGGCAATAGAGCTAGGCTTCAAAAATGCATGTAGAGAACACACATTACTTACCCTAAAATATTTTTTCCTTTAGCTAATAGTGAATGATGAATACATTTGTTGAAGGAAGTCTGAATAAATGAAGAATGGCCATAATTGAAAACCACTGCATTTGTGAAATGCTATAAGATGAAGTGCTATAAAGCAGGTGGATAGAGGCAAGAATTTTGCTGTGATTTTAACAATGACATGCAATTATGTAGCCAATGGACTTTGTCAGTCGTCTCCTAATCAAATAACCCATCGGATTTTGTTCTCAGAAGACATGAAACCTATCCTGGCTTGGGCTTTCTCCTCATCCGTTTACTTAACCTTTTATTTCTAATGTGTGACTTCATAGTGGTCTATGATGGACACAAACATCGTCTAAGCTTCCTTTCCAAAACTGAGGGTTAGTTGTGTGTTTCACATCAAACAGTTCAAAATATAAGATGCAGGATCAAGTGTTAAGGTAACTCCTACTTCTCATCCCCACCCACATAATAATATAATTACATAAACAAAAACTTAATTACACAATTTTCACCAACCTGACATCTTTGGCTGTAAGTTTCTCGAGCCTTCTGAGCCAGCCCACCTGTAGTTTGAATACTTTTCACAATCTCCTCAGTCTGGCTCTCCTCATCTTTAACCTGTGTGCAAAGGAATTCTATAGACATATATACATACATACATACATACATACATATATATATATATATATATATACAGTGGACCCCCGCATAACGATTACCTCCGAATGCGACCAATTATGTAAGTGTATTTATGTAAGTGCGTTTGTACGTGTATGTTTGGGGGTCTGAAATAGACTAATCTACTTCACAATATTTCTTATGGGAACAAATTCGGTCAGTACTGGCACCTGAACATACTTCTGGAGTGAAAAAATATCGTTAACCGGGGGTCCACTGTATGTGTATGTATATGTATGTATGTATGTATGTATGTGTGTGTGTGTGTGTATATATATATATATATATATATATATATATATATATATATATATATATATATATATATATATATATATATATATATATATATATATATAATATATATATATATATATATATATATATATATATATATATATATATATATATATATATATATATATATATATATATATAATATATATATATATATATATATATATATATATATAATATATATATATATATAATATATATATATATATAATATATATATATATATATATATATATATATATATATATATATATATATATATATATAATATATATATATATATATATATATATATATATATATATAGTATATATATATATAGTATATAGTATATAGTATAGTATATATATATATATATATATATATATATATAGTATATATATATATAGTATATATATATATATATATATATATATAGTAGTAGGTTGGTAGACAGCAACCACCCAGGGAGGTACTACCGTCCTGCCAAGTGAGTGTAAAACGAAGCCTGTGATTGTTTTACATGATGGTAGGATTGCTGATGTCTTTTGTCTGTCTCATAAATATGCAAGATTACAGGCATGTCTTGCTACTTCTACTTACACTTAGGTCACACTACACATACATGTACACATTTATTTATACACACTCACCTGAGTTTTCTTTGATTTTATCTTAATAGTTCTTGGTCTTATTAATTTTCCTTTTATATCCATGGGGAAGTGGAATAAGAATCTTTCCTCCGTAAGCCATGCGTGTTGTAAAAGTCAACTAAAATGCCGGGAACAATGGGCTAGTAACTCCTTTTCCTGTAAAGATTACTAAAAAGAATAAGAAGAAAATTGTCAAAGTGGGAAGTCTGAATGAGCATGGATGTTGTGCAGATGATAAGAAAGAGATGATTGTGGATGTTATGAATGAGAAGAAGCTGGATGTCCTGGCTTTAAGTGAAACAAAGCTGAAGGGGGTGGGAGAGTTTCAGTGGAGAGGAATAAATGGGATTAGGTCAGGGGTTTCAAATAGAGTTAGAGCTAAAGAAGGAGTAGCAATAATGTTGAAGGATAAGCTATGGCAGGAAAAGAGGGACTATAAATGTATTAATTCAAGGATTATGTGGAGTAAAATAAAGATTGGATGTGAAAAGTGGGTTATAATAAGCGTGTATGCACCTGGAGAAGAGAGAAGTGTAGAGGAGAGAGAGAGATTTTGGGAAATGTTGAGTGAATGCGTGGGGAGTTTTGAATCAAGTGTGAGAGTAATGGTGGTTGGGGATTTCAATGCTAAAGTGGGTAAAAATGTTATGGAAGGAGTAGTAGGTAAATTTGGGGTGCCAGGGGTAAATGTAAATGGGGAGCCTTTAATTGAGCTATGTGTAGAAAGAAATTTGGTAATAAGTAATACATATTTTATGAAAAAGAGGATAAATAAATATACAAGGTATGATGTAGCACGTAATGAAAGTAGTTTATTAGATTATGTATTGGTGGATAAAAGGTTGATGGGTAGGCTCCAGGATGTACATGTTTATAGAGGGGCAACTGATATACCGGATCATTATTTAGTTGTAGCTACAGTTAGAGTAAGAGGTAGATGAGAAAAGAGGAAGGTGGCAACAACAAGTAAGAGGGAGGTGAAAGTGTATAAACTAAGGGAGGAGGAAGTTCGGGTGAGATATAAGCGACTATTGGCAGAAAGGTGGGTTAGTGCAAAGATGAGTAGTGGGGGGGTTGAAGAGGGTTGGAATAGTTTTAAAAATGCAGTATTAGAATGTGGGGCAGAAGTTTGTGGTTATAGGAGGGTGGGGGCAGGAGGAAAGAGGAGTGATTGGTGGAATGATGAAGTAAAGGGTGTGATAAAAGAGAAAAAGGTAGCTTATGAGAGGTTTTTACAAAGCAGAAGTGTTATAAGAAGAGCAGAGTATATGGAGAGTAAAAGAAAGGTAAAGAGAGTGGTGAGAGAGTGCAAAAGGAGAGCAGATGATAGAGTGGGAGAGGCACTGTCAAGAAATTTTAATGAAAATAAGAAAAAATTTTGGAGTGAGTTAAACAAGTTAAGAAAGCCTAGGGAAAATATGGATTTGTCAGTTAAAAACAGAGTAGGGGAGTTAGTAGATGGGGAGATGGAGGTATTGGGTAGATGGCGAGAATATTTTGAGGAACTTTTAAATGTTAAGGAAGAAACAGAGGCAGTAATTTCATGCACTGGTCAGGGAGGTATACCATCTTTTAGGAGTGAAGAAGAGCAGAATGTAAGTGTGGGGGAGGTACGTGAGGCATTACGTAAAATGAAAGGGGGTAAAGCAGCTGGAACTGATGGGATCATGACAGAAATGTTAAATGCAGGGGGGGATATAGTGTTGGAGTGGTTGGTACTTTTGTTTAATAAATGTATGAAAGAGGGGAAGGTACCTAGGGATTGGCAGAGAGCATGTATAGTCCCTTTATATAAAGGGAAAGGGGACAAAAGAGACTGTAAAAATTATAGAGGAATAAGCTTACTGAGTATACCAGGAAAAGTGTACGGTAGGGTTATAATTGAAAGAATTAGAGGTAAGACAGAATGTAGGATTGCGGATGAGCAAGGAGGTTTTAGAGTGGGTAGGGGATGTGTAGATCAGGTGTTTACATTGAAGCATATATGTGAACAGTATTTAGATAAAGATAGGGAAGTTTTTATTGCATTTATGGATTTAGAAAAGGCATATGATAGAGTGGATAGAGGAGCAATGTGGCAGATGTTGCAAGTATATGGAATAGGTGGTAAGTTATTAAATGCTGTAAAGAGTTTTTATGAGGATAGTGAGGCTCAGGTTAGGGTGTGTAGAAGAGAGGGAGACTACTTCCCGGTAAAAGTAGGTCTTAGACAGGGATGTGTAATGTCACCATGGTTGTTTAATATATTTATAGATGGGGTTGTAAAGGAAGTAAATGCTAGGGTGTTTGGGAGAGGGGTGGGATTAAATTATGGGGAATCAAATTCAAAATGGGAATTGACACAGTTACTTTTTGCTGATGATACTGTGCTTATGGGAGATTCTAAAGAAAAATTGCAAAGGTTAGTGGATGAGTTTGAGAATGTGTGTAAAGGTAGAAAGTTGAAAGTGAACATAGAAAAGAGTAAGGTGATGAGGGTGTCAAATGATTTAGATAAAGAAAAATTGGATATCAAATTGGGGAGGAGGAGTATGGAAGAAGTGAATGTTTTCAGATACTTGGGAGTTGACGTGTCGGCGGATGGATTTATGAAGGATGAGGTTAATCATAGAATTGATGAGGGAAAAAAGGTGAGTGGTGCGTTGAGGTATATGTGGAGTCAAAAAACGTTATCTATGGAGGCAAAGAAGGGAATGTATGAAAGTATAGTAGTACCAACACTCTTATATAGGTGTGAAGCTTGGGTGGTAAATGCAGCAGCGAGGAGACGGTTGGAGGCAGTGGAGATGTCCTGTTTAAGGGCAATGTGTGGTGTAAATATTATGCAGAAAATTCGGAGTGTGGAAATTAGGAGAAGGTGTGGAGTTAATAAAAGTATTAGTCAGAGGGCAGAAGAGGGGTTGTTGAGGTGGTTTGGTCATTTAGAGAGAATGGATCAAAGTAGAATGACATGGAAAGCATATAAATCTATAGGGGAAGGAAGGCGGGGTAGGGGTCGTCCTCGAAAGGGTTGGAGAGAGGGGGTAAAGGAGGCTTTGTGGGTAAGGGGCTTGGACTTCCAGCAAGCGTGCGTGAGCGTGTTAGATAGGAGTGAATGGAGACGAATGGTACTTGGGACCTGACGATCTGTTGGAGTGTGAGCAGGGTAATATTTAGTGAAGGGATTCAGGGAACCCGGTTATTTTCACATAATCGGACTTGAGTCCTGGAAATGGGAAGTACAATGCCTGCACTTTAAAGGAGGGGTTTGGGATATTGGCAGTTTGGAGGGATATGTTGTGTATCTTTATATATGTATGCTTCTAGACTGTTGTATTCTGAGCACCTCTGCAAAAACAGTGATAATGTGCGAGTGTGGTGAAAGTGTTGAATGATGATGAAAGTATTTTCTTTTTGGGGATTTTCTTTCTTTTTTGGGTCACCCTGCCTTGGTGGGAGACGGCCGACTTGTTGAAAAAAAAAAAAAAAAAAAAAAAAAAAATATATATACAGTGGACCCCCGGTTAACGAACTTTTTTCATTCCAGAAGTATGTTCAGGTGCCAGTACTGACCGAATTTTTTCCCATAAGGAATATTGTGAAGTAGATTAGTCAATTTCAGACCCCCAAACATACACGTACAAACGCACTTACATAAATACACTTACATAATTGGTCGCATTTGGAGGTGATCGTTAAGCGGGGGTCCACTGTATATGCAAAACAACCACTCTGAAAGAATAGAGAAATTCCAAGCGCTTTCGTGACTACTCACATTATCAAGGAACTATGAAAGTGAAAGATATACACAATTTCCTTGGAAAATTAAATAGCTTAGCCCATTCCATAAACTTTACTGTTGAGTTTGAAGAAAATAACTCATTACCTTTTCTAGATGTTTTAATTATTAAGGGTAATGAATTCAAATTTAAAATTTACAGAAAACCTACAAATAACTGTTCCTATGTCCACTATTATTCTTCGCATCAACATAGAGTCAAACTGTCTGTTTTCTCATCAATGTTTTTGAGAGCTTTACGAATTTGTAGTCCTGAGTTCATAGATGAGGAAATATCCAAAATTTATGAAATAGGTAATGATTTAAAATACCCAAGAAATGTAATTGATAAATCTTTTAAAGTATACATTTACTAAAAAAGAGAAGAAGAAAAACTTTATAAAACTGGGTTGTTTAAATGTGCGTGGATGTAGTGCGGATGACAAGAAACAGATGATTGCTGATGTTATGAATGAAAAGAAGTTGGATGTCCTGGCTCTAAGCGAAACAAAGCTGAAGGGGGTAGGAGAGTTTCAGTGGGGGGAAATAAATGGGATTAAATCTGGAGTATCTGAGAGAGTTAGAGCAAAGGAAGGGGTAGCAGTAATGTTAAATGATCAGTTATGGAAGGAGAAAAGAGAATATGAATGTGTAAATTCGAGAATTATGTGGATTAAAGTAAAGGTTGGATGCGAGAAGTGGGTCATAATAAGCGTGTATGCACCTGGAGAAGAGAGGAATGCAGAGGAGAGAGAGAGATTTTGGGAGATGTTAAGTGAATGTATAGGAGCCTTTGAACCAAGTGAGAGAGTAATTGTGGTAGGGGACCTGAATGCTAAAGTAGGAGAAACTTTTAGAGAGGGTGTGGTAGGTAAGTTTGGGGTGCCAGGTGTAAATGATAATGGGAGCCCTTTGAATGAACTTTGTATAGAAAGGGGTTTAGTTATAGGTAATACATATTTTAAGAAAAAGAGGATAAATAAGTATACACGATATGATGTAGGGCGAAATGACAGTAGTTTGTTGGATTATGTATTAGTAGATAAAAGACTGTTGAGTAGACTTCAGGATGTACATGTTTATCGAGGGGCCACAGATATATCAGATCACTTTCTAGTTGTAGCTACACTGAGAGTAAAAGGTAGATGGGATACAAGGAGAATAGAAGCATCAGGGAAGAGAGAGGTGAAGGTTTATAAACTAAAAGAGGAGGCAGTTAGGGTAAGATATAAACAGCTATTGGAGGATAGATGGGCTAATGAGAGCATAGGCAATGGGGTCGAAGAGGAATGGGGTAGGTTTAAAAATGTAGTGTTAGAGTGTTCAGCAGAAGTTTGTGGTTACAGGAAAGTGGGTGCAGGAGGGAAGAGGAGCGATTGGTGGAATGATGATGTAAAGAGAGTAGTAAGGGAGAAAAAGTTAGCATATGAGAAGTTTTTACAAAGTAGAAGTGATGCAAGGAGGGAAGAGTATATGGAGAAAAAGAGAGAGGTTAAGAGAGTGGTGAAGCAATGTAAAAAGAGAGCAAATGAGAGAGTGGGTGAGCTGTTATCAACAAATTTTGTTGAAAATAAGAAAAAGTTTTGGAGTGAGATTAACAAGTTAAGGAAGCCTAGAGAACAAATGGATTTGTCAGTTAAAAATAGGAGAGGAGAGTTATTAAATGGAGAGTTAGAGGTATTGGGAAGATGGAGGGAAGATTTTGAGGAATTGTTAAATGTTGATGAAGATAGGGAAGCTGTGATTTCGTGTATAGGGCAAGGAGGAATAACATCTTGTAGGAGTGAGGAAGAGCCAGTTGTGAGTGTGGGGGAAGTTCGTGAGGCAGTAGGTAAAATGAAAGGGGGTAAGGCAGCCGGGATTGATGGGATAAAGATAGAAATGTTAAAAGCAGGTGGGGATATAGTTTTGGAGTGGTTGGTGCAATTATTTAATAAATGTATGGAAGAGGGTAAGGTACCTAGGGATTGGCAGAGAGCATGCATAGTTCCTTTGTATAAAGGCAAAGGGGATAAAAGAGAGTGCAAAAATTATAGGGGGATAAGTCTGTTGAGTGTACCTGGTAAAGTGTATGGTAGAGTTATAATTGAAAGAATTAAGAGTAAGACGGAGAATAGGATAGCAGATGAACAAGGAGGCTTTAGGAAAGGTAGGGGGTGTGTGGACCAGGTGTTTACAGTGAAACATATAAGTGAACAGTATTTAGATAAGGCTAAAGAGGTCTTTGTGGCATTTATGGATTTGGAAAAGGCGTATGACAGGGTGGATAGGGGGGCAATGTGGCAGATGTTGCAAGTGTATGGTGTAGGAGGTAGGTTACTGAAAGCAGTGAAGAGTTTTTACGAGGATAGTGAGGCTCAAGTTAGAGTATGTAGAAAAGAGGGAAATTTTTTCCCAGTAAAAGTAGGCCTTAGACAAGGATGTGTGATGTCACCGTGGTTGTTTAATATATTTATAGATGGGGTTGTAAGAGAAGTAAATGCGAGGGTCTTGGCAAGAGGCGTGGAGTTAAAAGATAAAGAATCACACACAGGGTGGGAGTTGTCACAGCTGCTCTTTGCTGATGACACTGTGCTCTTGGGAGATTCTGAAGAGAAGCTGCAGAGATTGGTGGATGAATTTGGTAGGGTGTGCAAAAGAAGAAAATTAAAGGTGAATACAGGAAAGAGTAAGGTTATGAGGATAACAAAAAGATTAGGTGATGAAAGATTGAATATCAGATTGGAGGGAGAGAGTATGGAGGAGGTGAACGTATTTAGATATTTGGGAGTGGACGTGTCAGCGGATGGGTCTATGAAAGATGAGGTGAATCATAGAATTGATGAGGGAAAAAGAGTGAGTGGTGCACTTAGGAGTCTGTGGAGACAGAGAACTTTGTCCTTGGAGGCAAAGAGGGGAATGTATGAGAGTATAGTTTTACCAACGCTCTTATATGGGTGTGAAGCATGGGTGATGAATGTTGCAGCGAGGAGAAGGCTGGAGGCAGTGGAGATGTCATGTCTGAGGGCAATGTGTGGTGTGAATATAATGCAGAGAATTCGTAGTTTGGAAGTTAGGAGGAGGTGCGGGATTACCAAAACTGTTGTCCAGAGGGCTGAGGAAGGGTTGTTGAGGTGGTTCGGACATGTAGAGAGAATGGAGCGAAACAGAATAACTTCAAGAGTGTATCAGTCTGTAGTGGAAGGAAGGCGGGGTAGGGGTCGGCCTAGGAAGGGTTGGAGGGAGGGGGTAAAGGAGGTTTTGTGTGCGAGGGGCTTGGACTTCCAGCAGGCATGCGTGAGCGTGTTTGATAGGAGTGAATGGAGACAAATGGTTTTTAATACTTGACGTGCTGTTGGAGTGTGAGCAAAGTAACATTTATGAAGGGATTCAGGGAAACCGGCAGGCCGGACTTGAGTCCTGGAGATGGGAAGTACAGTGCCTGCACTCTGAAGGAGGGGTGTTAATGTTGCAGTTTAAAAACTGTAGTGTAAAGCACCCTTCTGGCAAGACAGTGATGGAGTGAATGATGGTGAAAGTTTTTCTTTTTCGGGCCACCCTGCCTTGGTGGGAATCGGCCAGTGTGATAATAAAATAATAAAATAGAAACACTTTTTTTTTTATTTTTTTTTTTTTATTATCACACCGGCCGATTCCCACCAAGGCAGGGTGGCCCGAAAAAGAAAAACTTTCACCACCAGCCTTATTCAACTAAAAATATGTTGGTTCTCCCTTACCATGAAAACTTGGTTAATATGCCTTCTCTTCTTAAGACTTTTAATATTAAAGTTGTATTCAAAAATCTTGATACAGTAAAAAAACTTTTGATAAAGAATTCCCCCCAAAATGCTGATGGATGTGTCTATAAGATTCCTTGTAAAATTTGCGATAAAGTTTATTACGGTCAAACTGGTAAAAATCTCGAACTAAGATTAAAACAACATAAATATAGCATTAGAACTGGACAAGATTCCAAAGCTCTATTTATTCATGTAAGAGATTTTAACCATCCAATTGATTTTCAAAAAGTTGAGAAAGTAGTATCAAGCAAGTCCATGGTCGACAGGAATATAATTGAATCTTGTTTCATAAAAAGCAGTTTTGACAATAATATGAATATTTCCTTTGGTTTATATAAATTAGATCCATTTATAATTAATAGAATTTGGGAAGAATTTAATAATACACTGGACAAATAAATAGCTTGGGGGTGAGTTTTGCAAAGGACCTATCCAAGTTGGCTCGCCACGCGTCACGTGTTTAACCATTGTGGGATCTGATAGTGAGGTGCTGGCCGGACCCCTTATATAGCTTCCTTGGATGCTTCACTTTCATAGTTCCTTGATAATGTGAGTAGTCACGAAAGCGCTTGGAATTTCTCTATTCTTTCAGAGTGGTTGTTTTGCATACTTTGAAATCACCTGTTTACTGTGATCTTATTGCATTAATGGATACCACACGACTCTTCAGAATGTTCTCGATAAGCTTTCCTAATCATATATCTTTTGTTTCACAGTTTTCTTCTGCACTGATCAAGTCCCACAAGTTAAAAATTCGACTTAATTTTTTAAAAAATTGTTTAAATGAACAAGTTCTGCCCAAGTCTCTTTTACCCAATAGACTCCTTGACATGAGAGATCGTCCTTTTGATGATTTTATGAGAATTATTCTTCAGAAACATATTGAAATAACTAAAATACAGGAGAAGGAAGCATTCAAAATATTGAGAAACAAAAAATACTCTTTTAATCAGGCCATTCCATCAGAATGGAAACACAGTATGTTGGATCA
>NC_091309.1:34276733-34376733 GCF_038502225.1 Cherax quadricarinatus | reverse complement strand
GCAGCAGCAGACAATGCTACAGCAGCAGCAGACGATGCTACAGCAGCAGCAGACGATGCTACAGCAGCAGCAGCAGACGATGCTACAGCAGCAGCAGCAGCTGACGGTGGTACAACAGCAGCTGCAGCTGACAGTGCAGCAGCAGCTGACAGTGCAGCAGCAGCTGACAGTGCAGCAGCAGCTGATGGTGGTACAGCAGCAGCTGTACCACCAATAGTAGCGATGGTTGATTGGGGTTTATTATACAACCTGGCCAGCTCGGAGACACGCACTCCACTTTCATACTTATCAATGATCTTTTTCTTCATCTCTATAGTAATTCTCACCCTTATTGCTGTAGGGTTGGCACTAGAAGCTTTCTTGGGGCCCATGGTCACTTTTTTCCAGAAAAAATCACCAAAAACACTGTAATAATACGAAATGTTCCGATTGTATGCTTGGATGTTACCGCGGAGGCTGGCTGGTAAACAATGCCACCGGCGGAACATGTGAGCGTGGCTCAGGCCGCACATTGGACGCGTCTCGGACAAAGGGCGGTGAGCGGGTTTTTGGGCGGTATGCGGATTGTACGGTATGCGATGCGTGCGGTATGCGGGGGTCCACTGCATATATATATATATATATATATATATATATATATATATATATATATATATATATATATATATATATATATATATATATGTATACATACGTATATATATATACATATTTTTTTTTTTCAACAAGTTGGCCGTCTCCCACCGAGGCAGGGTGACCCAAAAAAGAAAGAAAATCCCCAAAAAGAAAATGCTTCCATCATCATTCAACACTTTCACCACACTCACACATAATCACTGTTTTTGCAGAGGTGCTCAGAATACAACAGTTTAGAAGCATATATGTATAAAGATACACAACATATCCCTCCAAACTGCCAATATCCCAAACCCCTCCTTTAAAGTGCAGGCATTGTACTTCCCACTTCCAGGACTCAAGTCCGACTATATGAAAATAACCGGTTTCCCTGAATCCCTTCACTAAATATTACCCTGCTCACACTCCAACAGATCGTCAGGTCCCAAGTACCATTCGTCTCCATTCACTCCTATCTAACACGTTCACGCACGCTTGCTGGAAGTCCAAGCCCCTTGCCCACAAAACCTCCTTTACCCCCTCCCTCCAAACCTTTTGAGGACGACCCTTACCTCGCCTTCCTTTCCCTATAGAGTTATATGCTTTCCATGTCATTCTACTTTGATCCATTCTCTCTAAATGACCAAACCACTTCAACAACCCCTCTTCTGCCCTCTGATTAATACTTTTATTAACTCCACACCTTTTCCTAATTTCCACACTCCGAATTTTCTGCATAATATTTACACCACACATTGCCCTTAGACAGGTCATCTCCACTGCCTCCAACCGTCTCCTCGCTGCTGCATTTACCACCCAAGCTTCACACCCATATAAGAGTGTTGGTACTACTATACTTTCATACATTCCCTTCTTTGCCTCCATAGATAACGTTTTTTGACTCCACATATACCCCAATGCACCACTCACCTTTTTTTCCTCATCAATTCTATGATTAACCTCATCCTTCATAAATCCATCCACCGACACGTCAACTCCCAAGTATCTGAAAACATTTACTTCTTCCATACTCCTCCTCCCCAATTTGATATCCAATTTTTCTTTATCTAAATCATTTGATACCCTCATCACCTTACTCTTTTCTATGTTCACTTTCAATTTTCAACCTTTACACACATTCCCAAACTCATCCACTAACCTTTGCAATTTTTCTTTAGAATCTCCCATAAGCACAGTATCATCAGCAAAAAGTAACTGTGTTAATTCCCATTTTGAATTTGATTCCCATAATTTAATCCCACCCCTCTCCCAAACACCCTAGCATTTACTTCTTTTACAACCCCATCTATAAATATATTAAACAACCATGGTGACATTACACATCCCTGTCTAAGACCTACTTTTACCGGGAAGTAGTCTCCCTCTCTTCTACACACCCTAACCTGAGCCTCACTATCCTCATAAAAACTCTTTACAGCATTTAGTAACTTACCACCTATTCCATATACTTGCAACATCTGCCACATTGTTCCCCTATCAACTCTATCATATGCCTTTTCTAAATCCATAAATGCAATAAAAACTTCCCTACCTTTATCTAAATACTGTTCACATATATGCTTCAATGTAAACACTTGCTCTACACATCCCCTACCCACTCTGAAACCTCCTTGCTCATCCACAATCCTACATTCTGTCTTACCTCTAATTCTTTCAATTATAAACCTACCATACACTTTTCCTGGTATACTCAATAAACTTATTCCTCTATAATTTTTACAATCTCCTTTGTCCCCTTTCCCTTTATATAAAGGGACTATACATGCTCTCCGCCAATCCCTAGGTACCTTCCCCTCTTTCATACATTTATTAAACAAAAGTACCAACCACTCCAACACTATATCCCCCCCTGCTTTTAACATTTCTGTCATGATCCCATCAGTTCCAGCTGCTTTACCCCCTTTCATTCTACGTAATGCCTCACGTACCTCCACCACACTTATATTCTGCTCTTCTTCACTCCTAAAAGATGGTATACCTCCCTGACCAGTGCATGAAATTACCACCTCCCTTTCTTCCTCAACATTTAACCCTTTCAGGGTCCGTCCCGTAGATCTACGGCTTCACGTTGAGTGTCAAAACCGTAGATCTACGCCAAAATTCTAGCGCTGTCAAATTTAGCGCAAAAGTGCTTATAGGCCTACATGTGAGAGACCAGGTCTGCATGGTGGGTGTGCACCATAAACAAAAAATCTAGGCGCCCGCATAGCACTGTGGGAATGCCGGCTCAGTTACCCTTGTTCACCATGCCTCGTCGCAAGTCAGCTCTCACTCCCCGGAAAATTGGGACTCTCCTCTTCCTATCTGATAGTTCTGACACTGATGGAAATGGAAATGAAGACGAATTCTATGGCTTTGATCAGTTAGTGACCGAAAGGAATGACCAGGATATCGATAATAGTGCAGAAAACCCTGACGATCCTCAACCTTCTACCTCTGGTGTGGGCACTCGTGACTCATGGTCTGTTGTACCTCAACGCAAGAGAAAACTAATATTTTCGCGTGGCCAGGCCTCTGACTTCAGTAATGATGATGATAGTGATGTGGATTGTGATTTTATTGCGCTTGACAATCATTCGAGAAGTGATAGTGAGGAATCATATTCACCAGTGAAGCGTCGGTATGTACGCCACCGCATGCGCTCGGGTAGTGTACCCTATGCTGTGCCCAGGGGACGGAGTACATCCCGGAGTACATCCCGTGGCCCTACACCAGGTTTTCATAGTGATAGTGAGGATGATGTGGCTACACTTGGCATGGATAGACCACAGGCATCAGTAGATGGTGGTAGTGGTGATGGTAGTGGCACTGCCATGCATGACTCACCAGCCCAGGCTGGGACCCACGCTGCTGACTCAGTTCAAGGACAAAGTGGAGCATCAGCCACCAGCCAACCACAACCACCCACACAACCAGCCTATGATGTCCAGTATCTACCAGCAAACTGTATCTGGGATTGGCAGCAAAATCCCAATTTTGTTCCCAAGCCCCACCACTTTGATGACTCTCAAAGTGGAATTCTACCTACTTGTCCTCTTGGAACCATGGCCAATGAACTGGAAATCTTTGAATTATTCTTTGACCAGCCACTGATGGAAACTATTGTCAGGGAAAGTAATAAGTATTTTGAGTACACCATGGCAAATACGATCATTTCACCACAGTCAAGACTACACAGGTGGAAAGAGACGACTGTTGCAGAAATGTATTTGCTTTTTGCAACCATAATGCTTATGCCTCATGTCTATAAGCATAATATAAAAGCATACTGGTCCACGTATCGGCTAATTTCTACCCCGGTCTTCAGTGAAATCATCCCAGTGAACAGGTTTACCTTACTGTTACGTATGTTGCACTTCTCTGACAAAACCAGGCCTGACAGAAGTGACAGGTTATACAAGATTAGAAATGTTTTCATGTATCTCAAACAAAAGTTCAGCATATACTTTTATCCATTCAAGAATCTTGTAATTGACGAGCCTTTGATTTTGTTTAAAGGTAGACTGTCATTCAAGCAGTATATACCAAGCAAGAGGAAACGCTTTGGTATAAAACTGTTTGTACTCTGTGACTGTAACATATTAAGGAAGGTCTTCTCAGTTGTCCTTATGTTTCACAATCATAATAATAATAATAATAATAATAATAATACAGTGGACCTTTGGTTACTGGCCATTCCGGATATCAGCCAAATCAGATTTTAGCCGCTTTTTTGGAAGAAATTCTATCCTGGATTTCGGAGAGAAATCAGCCGTATTGAACACGTTTGCCCACCACTCCACCGCGTTCGTGAGTCAGTCTGGCTGTGTCTCTCGGTGAGTGAGCAACACTACGCGCACTCATCCCAACATTTCATTATAATCCATTGTTTTTTGTGGTTGTTTATTGAGTGCAACTGTGAAATAAGCCACCATGGGCCCAAAGAAAGTTCCTAGTGCCAGCCCTTTTGTAAAGGGCTGAGAGAGAGGGGAGAATGTTCCTTCTTCAATGATTCAGTGATTCTACGATATCTTTGCCGTATCTCGCATCTGCTTGACAGTAGGGGTTGCAAGATTCTGTATGAGGCACAAGTACGCTCACACCCTGAGTGTGCTCCACTTTCTTGGTTTGCCTGCATCCCCTCTCATCTGCGACTGCTTGACAGAGTGGAGAACAGAGCAAGACGTCTCGTCTCTCGCCTGGACCCATCCTGGATAGATCTGTCATTTCAGCAGAGCCGTCAGCACAGGAGGGATGTGGGTGGCCTTACTGTTATGTACAAGGCCAACACTGTTAAAGTACCACACTTGGACAGCAAAAAGCAAGCTTCTATACCACAAGACAGGCAGAAAGCAGCAACTTCACTCTGGCTGTACCCTTCTCCAGAACCTCACTTCATCTGAGATCATTTATCCCCAGGATGACTCGAGTCTGGAACGCATTCGTACAGCATTATGTCAACGAGATTAAGTCAGTTGATCAAATGAAAATGCTGGTCCACAGATGGCTCCAACTTCATCCTGTTCCCCACTTTTAAGTTTCATAACAATAAAAATGCTTTCAAATGAGCTGATGTAGGTAACAGCTCTTAGCTTGTCAATAAAGTTAGGAATCCTTAACCTGTAAATAGCTTGTCAATAAAGCTAGGGATCCTTAACCTAACCTTGTCAAACCTTGTCAAAAAAAGCAGGGGTCACAAAAGCTATAGCACCAGCCAATGATAAAGTGTAGCATTAACAGTGTGGCAAACAAGTTAAGCAATTAAGCAATAGAAAAAGGACGACACAAAACTCTTCTAATGTTGTTGGAGGTATATAGGGCCACTGACAACATATGCTGCCCTTTATTTCTTTATTTCTTTACATTCTCCACAATAACCACATTATTTCTTTACATTCTCCACAATAACCACATTATTTCTTTACATTCTCTATTATGTTTTTATACAATATTTCTTATTTATAAATTATGTACATTTTTTCAGTGTGACTAGTGGTGTTTCAGCATGACTAGTAGTATGACTAGTGGTGGTGGCCGCTGCCGCCACCACCACCATAAGGCTCATGCTGTCAGTGGCCCTTACAAAACCACCAACAACCACACCACCACTAGTCACATAAGTAATGACATTTTTTATTCATTCTCAAGTATATATATGTATCATGTTTCTATGTTGTTAATATTGTTTATGCCATATTAGATGAATTGTGATAGATAAGTAAGTTGTAGAGTTGAATTAGCACCAACATGAGTCCTCAATAAAGATAAAAGTGATGCTAAATGTTCATTTATTCATTTCATTAGCCATTTTATTTAGTTCTCATTGTTTTGTGTATGTAAAACTATAGTTAATCTTTAACAATTGTATTTTTTGTCAATATTTTTGGGTGTCTGAAACAGATTAATAGTATTTACATTAATTCTTACAGGAAATATTATTTCGGTTTTCGGCCTTTTCAGATTTAGGCCAGCCTTCTGGAATGGATTACGGCCAATAACCGAGGGCCTACTGTAATCAATCATTGGAATAGCTTAAACCAAGACCAACCATTTTTGGTTTTATTTTATTAGCAGAGAATTGGGGGAAAACTGTCAAATTTTGGTGATGGATTCAAAATGGAGAGCAAGTGTGATATATATTACAGGGAAGGTTACTTTAACCCTTTCAGGGTCCCCAGGTTCTCTCTCAGACTTTTTCTCAGGGTTGCCCAAATTTCAAAAAAGAAAAAAAAATTATTTTTTTCTTATGAAAAAATAGAGAATCTTTTCCCGATCATAATGACACCAAAAGTATGAAATTTGATGGAAAACTTACGGAATTATGCTCTTGTGAAGTTAGCGGTCTCGATGATGTTTACGCATCGGCGATTTTGCCCACTCTGAGCCCTATTTTCAGCCAATTCTAGTGTACTAGTTGACAGAAATCATAGTTATTTTGCTAGAACTCCATTTTTTCTATCGAACAAGTACAAGAAACCACCCATTTACCAATTTCAACTATCCAATAAAGTGGTCAGAATTTAGCAATTTTGCCAATTCCACACAAATTTCAGAAGATGCCAATTTCCAAATAGGGTCCAGAATAAACAAGAAACACATTCCTGGCACTAAAATAACATTTCCTCTGTTCATTAGTCACGTCCCCACGCCCCTCTTACATTCTTTTGCTTTCCACTTTGAATTTTTATTCTCACAAAAAATAGAAGATTTACTGTTATGCAGACTACTGCATTAGTGTAGAAATGGTATAAATAATATCGGCGCACTTGTGAAAGAATATTAGACTCACCAGTTGACATGTATTGGACGCTTAGCATAATTTGTTTACTTTTGAACTTTGGTAAAAATCGAACATTTCTGCTACTTTGAGCTCAATTTCGAGGTACTTTTCATTGTAAAACCAGTCAAAATCATCTCAATTTCTGTAGTATGTCTTCCATTCTATAAAATGAGACCAGGAAAACTAGAATACAACAATAAATGGGTTTGCGTAGTCAGTGTGCATGGTATAAAAAAAATCCTGCAGCGCACAGTGCATAATGAGAAAAAAAAAACTCCTACCGTGTTTTTTGTTTAAAACAGTGACTTTGCACTGTATTTTCATATGGTATTTATGGTTGTATTCTAGTTTTCCTGGTCTGATTTGTAAAATGGAAGACATATTACAGAAATTGAGATGATTTTGATTGGTTTCACAATGAAAAGTACCTTGAAATTGAGTTCAAAGTAGCAGAAATGTTCGATTTTTGCCAATGTTCAAAAGTAAACAAATCATGCCACACATCCAATACACGTCAACTGGCAAGTCTAATATTCTTTCACAAGTGCGCTGATATTATTTATACCTTTTTTACACTAATGCAGTAGTCTGCATAACAGTAAATCTTCTATTTTTTTGTGAGAATAAAAGTTCAAAGTGGAAAGCAAAAGAAATGTAAGAGGGGCCTAGGGACGTGACAAATGAACAGAGAAAATGTTATTTTAGTGCCAGGAATGTCTGTCTTGTTTATTCTGGACCCTACTTTGAAATTGGCATCTTTTGAAATTTGTGTGAAATTGGCAAAATTGCCAATTTCTGACTACTTTAATGGATAGTTGAAATCGGTAATTGGTTCGTTTCTTGTACTCAGTCAATAGAACAAATGGAGTTCTAACGAAATAGCTATGATTTCTGCTGACCGGTGCATTGGAATTGGCCGAAAATAGGGCTCAATGTGGGCGAAATCGCCGATGCGTAATCATCATCGAGACTGCTTACTTCATGAGAGCATAATTCCGTAAGTTTTCCATCAAATTTCATACTTTTGGTGTCATTATGATCAGGAAAGGATTCTTTATCATTTCATAAGAAAAAATCAATTTTTTTTTTTTTTCAAAAAATTTTGACCCTGTGAACAAGTTTAGGAGAGCATCTCTCAACCCTGAAAGGGTTAAATTGAAATTTGTTGAAAGCAAATTGCAATCTGATAACTGAATGAGTGCTCTCTTGTGACCAACAGATAGAACAAAAGACATATTAGGTTAATAAGACTGGATCTGGTCTAAATTAGGCCTCAAAGCGAGCAAAACTGCTGTAGTATAAAGTGCTTCCTGCCCTCCAAATTCTACCATTTTAAAGGATATACACTACATATACTTTTTTCCTCCATGAGGAAGTGAAACAGAATTCTTTCTCTGCAAGCCATGCATGTCGTAAGAGGTGACTACATGCCAAGAGCAAGGGGCTAGTAACCCCTTCTCCTGTATACATTACTAAAGTTAAAAAGAGAAACTTTTGTTTTTATTTTGGAGCCACCCTGCCTTGGTGGGATATGGCCAGCTTGTTGAAAGAAGACAATGGCAACACAAAAGGAAAATGTCAAAGAGAAAAGTTAAAGAAATTGTTCAAAACAAGGGGGTGTATCTACTGAATACTGTACAATATGTAGTTTAATATTTAGGGATATATTAGTACAAATTACTAAATTCAAAAAGAAAAACTTTTGTTTTTCTTTTTAGGTCACCCTGCCTTGGTGGGATACTGCCGATTTGTTGAAAAAAAAATAGTATGAATGTTTGTGAAGCATTAGCATGATTTTAATCAGTTTATTCATATCAAGGATCATTTTCTAAAATAAAATTATAGTAGATCATTATATTACATGGTAGTTACGTTCCTGAAAATGCTGTGTTAGGTAAATCTGTGTAAGATAAACTTAAGAACTTACGAGAAAAATAGCGTTATGTTCCTGGGAGCCCCCAAAAAAGCCAAACAATTTTTCTTATACCACCAGAAATTACAAAAATAAAAGTGTTATGTAATTGTTATTCATTGTTGTGATGTATTATGCTGTTTTTACTGCTTAAGACTACTAATGCAACAGAAATAATAGTATTTCTTACCTTAAATTGTGGGTGCTGGTGTTTGTGGATGATTGTGAAGAGAGTGGAGAGTTATGCTGTGGCCCTACTGGGCTGAGGTGGATGGTAGAGGTTCTGGTACTGAAGTCTATGGTTGTACTGGTGTGCGCATAAATTCTGTAACGGATTTCTGGGCTATTTTACCCTGTAGTACATTATACAGCTGACAGTAAGGCATCAGCTGCTCTTGACACTATTTCAGACCACTGCTTCTAGATATGTCAGGGACCTCTTCAGTGAAAAAGTCTAACTTTAAGTCAATATAGTCAAGTCAGTCAGTCAAGTCAGTCAGTCAGTCAAGCCAGTCAGTCAAGCCAGTCAGTCAAGTCAGTCAGTCAATTATGTCAGTCAGTCAAGTCAGTCAGTGAGACGACATCCTGGGTTATTCACTACATAAACTCGTATATTTACCTCATTCTTATTAATTGCACAAACTGATGCTTCATTAATTAAGGCCATAGGCTCTCTCTTGTCTATCTTTATTTTCTTCATAACTCCAAGACTTAAATGCTTAAACCTTTTCTTACCACTTTCAGCAACATTCATATGCCTACTGGGTGCCATGATTGCTTAGCAGACAAAAGATATGGCAATTAAAAGGTCAAAACATGATTCACATATACAGCTGGCTCCTAGGAGAGAATCATAGACACGTATGCACGAAGGCTGGGATGGGGGTGTTAGGGGGGGGCAGGGGATGGCGGTAGGTCTCCCTCGCTGACACAATAGTCTGACCCACAGCCAGGTCAGCCTGAGCTGGGAAAAATTTTTCCCTGCCCACTAATGGAACTGTGTTAATTTGATGAAGTGTTGTACAAAATTATACCGCAATTTTTCAATAGTGTAATAACCAAAACGTGGCCAATAAATCAGTGTAATATAACGGTCTACTGTACCTCCATATTATTTTGTATCACTGTACAATACTGCAAAGTATCATAACATCAATGGCATACAATACTGATAGATTAAAGATTTAGACACGTGTAACATCTGGGTATCTTTATTTGTGAAGTTATCCAGATGTTGCACATGTGATTAATTCTTCAATATTCTCAAGATTCCTGTACAACTCATACATAATTACCCAAATGAAGAACAAATCACTTACCCCTTTATGCTTCTTGTGCAGCTCATCATTATACTTGACTACTTCCTTAACTAAGTCCTGTACACGTTGGACGGTGTGGGAGTGTATACTGGACAATTTTTCTGACGACTGCCTCAACACCACAAAAATTGGGGCACACGTCCCTTTTTCAGTGTTAGTACTGGCTTTGTTTGCAAGCTTCACTAAGGACTTGGAATAAGTCTCATCAATTGACCATCTGAAAAAAAAAAAAAAAAGTCCTGTGAAAATGCACGTACAGTACAAACAAGTTTAAAAAACTCACAATAAGGCTGAATGACTATGCAAAAATGACCAATAACAGCAGACACCAATTTAATACAGTTACACACAGTACAAAAAGTCCTATTGGAAATGTGTTCTGGAAACTGTGTAAAGGGTGGTAACACTGGACTGTAGGTAGACATGTTAAAATGGGAAGTCAGGTCAACACTGAGCACTATGGAACACTGCACAAGTATGCAAGGACACCAAGAGAGAATTCAATTTCAAAGGTAAAGAAAGAGACATACAGTGGACCTCCGCCTTACGATATTAATCCGTTCACGAGAGCTCATCGTATGGCGAATTAATTTTCCCCATAAGAAATAATGGAAATAAAATTATTCCGTGCAAGACACCACAAAGTATGAAAAAAAAATTTTTTTTGCCACATAAAATATTAATTTTAACACATGCAAACTTAAGAAGACATGCACTAAGAATACATGACGCTTACCTTTATTGAAGATCTGGTGATGATTGATGGGATGGGAGGAGGGGAGTGTGGAAGCTGTTATTGTTTAGAAGGGGAATCCCCTTCCATTAGGACCTGAGGTATCTAGTCTTTTTCTGGGGTTACTTCCCTTCTTTTAATGCCACTAGGACCAGCTTGAGAGTCACTGGACCTCTGTCGCACAACATATCTGTCCATAGACACCCTTCTCCTGCATTATTCTTACTGAGACCTGGCTTAAGCAGGACACAATTGATATCTACCCACTACCAGGATAACAGCAATCAACAACTGCAGACCATACCAAGTTGGGGGTGGTATTGCAATCTATTACTCTAACCAACTATCTTGTATTAGCACTAATTGCTTTAGTGATGAATATGGGGAATACATTTTTGCTAATTTTACTGTAAAAAACTCAAGATGCCTATAGCAATCGGTGCCATATACCGGATACCCCACACAAACATCCCAAACTTCAGCGAGAATCTAAAGTCACTAATAACAAACAGACAAATGAACAAGCACCACCTTCTCTTAGCTGGAGACTTCAATATCAACCTTGGCCTACCAGATGATCAGACTAACTGATTTCATGAACAATATGAACAACACACTTCTCATACCAACAATAACTAAACCAACCAGGCTGACTGAGACAAGTGCAACCATAATAGACCACATATGGACCAATATACTAGCCCCCCTTAAATTAGGGATAATCACAGACAGCACTACTGACCACTACCCAACCTTCCTCTTAACAAACATTAGTAAGCCACCACTCGAATACAACAAAGTTTCGTTTAGACTCCATGACGAGGCCTCAATAAGGAATTTCACAGCAGACCTAGAGACTGTTGACTGGCCTACAGAATTCTCCAATGCCAATGGTACTGACGATTGGACAGACATTTTTCTTAACAAAATACTTAGACTATACAACAAACATTGTCCTATAAAAATGAAACAGATCACGAATAAACAGCTTGGTTGCCCATGGCTAACCAGCAGCATTCTGAAATCCACTGATAAGAAACACCAATATGAAAAGCAATACAGACAGGGCTTAATACACAAAGATATTCTTAAACAATATTCAACAGTTCTCACCAAATTAATAAAGAAAGCCAAACAACTGTACTACTCCAGCAGATTCACTGACACAAGAGGAGATATAAAACAGACCTGGAAAACACTTTCCCAGATTCTGGGGACCCACAAACTGAAAAAAACCAAGAATATTGTTCTAACTAAACCTCATGAAACACCACTGCATCCCACTGATACATCTAACAAGATACACGACTTCTTCTTAAACATAGGATCTAATCTCGCCAGTAAAATCCCACGTACCAATGCCCGTGCCGGGGACTACCTAGAAGGGAATTTCCCAAATTCCTTCTATCTTGTACCAACTGAGCCCACGGAAGTCACCGCGATCATAAAGTCACTTAAAAATAACTCGGGGAATCTGTTGCATGTCCCACCATTATTGTACTTTTTAACAAGTCACTAGAAACTAGCACTTTCCCGACACTACTCAAGACAGCAAGGGTTACACCAATACATAAAGGTGGTGACCCTACAGACGTAAACAACTATAGGCCAATATCAAACTTACCATTGCTATCCAAAATCTTCGAGAAACTCGTGCACAGGAGACTATATTCATTTATAACGTCACAAAACATACTCAACCCCTGCCAATTTGGATTCAGGAAAAATAAAAGCGCTAATGATGCAATTATAAAAATGCTAGACCTGCTTTACACAGCATTGGAAAATAAGGAATATCCGCTAGGAATTTTTATTGACCTAGGAAGAGCGTTTGACACAGTAGACCACGGCATCCTACTCCACAAACTTGACCACTATGGTATAAGAGGCCATGCGCTTGCATATTTTAAATCCTACCTTTCTAATAGGTATCAGTATGTCACCATTAAAGACACAGCCTCATCAATACGGCCACTTGATACTGGAGTTCCGCAGGGAAGTGTCCTTGGACCCCTGCTCTTCCTCATTTACATCAATGATCTTCCAAACATATCCCAACACCTGAAACCCATTCTCTTTGCTGACGACACGACTTATGTCATCTCCCACCCTAATCTTGCCACCCTCAACACCATTGTTAACGAGGAGCTGCTCAAAATATCGACTTGGATGACAGCCAATAAACTTACATTTAACACTGGCAAAACCTACTATATTATGTTTGGTAGCAGAGCAGGTGTTGCGCAACTTAACCCTTTCAGGGTCCGTCCCGTAGATCTACGGCTTTACGGTGAGTGTCCAAACCGTAGATCTACGCCATGAGCTCAGCTCACTCTGATAAACTGTGAGTGGTACATTTGGGCCTAGATATGAGAGAATACATCTATGTGGTATGTGTGCACCACATAAAACAGATCCTGCAACACACTGTGTATAATGAGAGAAAAAAACTGAAATCACGATTTTTCGATTAAAACAGCGACTTTGCAGTGTTTTTTCGTATGTTTTTTATAGTTGTATTTGCGATTTCTTGGTCTCATTTGATAGAATGGAAGACATATTACAGAAATAGAGATGATTTTGATTGGTTTTAGCACTGGAAATGGCTTGAAACTGAGCTCAAAGTAGCGGAAATGTTAAATTTTTGCCGATATTCAAGAGTAAACAAACGACCTCACACATCTAATACACGTCAGCTGGTGGGTCTAATATACATTCACAAATATGGTGATGATATTTATACAATTATTACAGTATTGCATAACAGTAAATCTTCTATTTTTTGGTGTGAATAAAAATTCATTATGTGAATAAAAAATCAAAATGGAATTTATTTGTAAAGCCTTAAAATGTAACTAATGAACAGAGGAAATGTTAGTTTAGTTCCAGGAATACCTACATTGTTTATTCTGGAGCCTATTTTGAAATTGGAATATTTTGAACTTTGTGTTAAATTGGCCAAATTAACAATTTCCGATCACTTTATTTTGTAGTTGAAACAGTTGACTTGGCGATTTATTGTGCTCAATCGATAGAATAGAAGTAATACTAGTGAAATAGCTAAGAATTTGGTTGATTGGAATAATGTAATTGGCCTAAAATGGGAGTCAAAATCGGCAAAATCGCCGATTCGTAAATATCGCTGACACATCAAAATTCGCAAGAGCATAATTTCGTCAATTTTCCACCAAATTTCGTACTTTTTGTTTTATTACCTTCACAAAAAGATTCTCTACGATTTCATAAGAAAAAATAACAAATTTTTTTTTTGAAAATTCTTGGGACACTGGTGCGTGACTTCAGATTTTGGCCTTGGACCCTGAAAGGGTTAACATTAAGATCGACAACACTAATTGCCAGACATAATGAGGGCAAATTCCTTGGCCTATACCTCGACAACAACCTAAATTTCAGCACCCATATCCAACACATAACAAAAAAAAGTATCCAAAACTGTGAGGATCCTCTCCAGGATACGATACTACGTGCTGCAAACTGCCCTTCTCACACTATACCATTCACTTATACATATCCACACCTCACCTATGCTATCTGTGCTTGGGGTTCAACTGTAGCAACACACCTAAAGCCAATAATAACCCAACAAAAAGCCGCAGTAAGAATAATCACAGTAAGAATTCTTCACTATGTAATCCTTGAATTCCTTCACATATTTTTCAGCCGCTTTTTGGTCTGAACTGGCAGCCTCACCATGCCTTATCACACTATGTATGCCACTATGATTCTTAAATCTCTCAAACCAACCTTTGCTGGCCTTAAATTCACTCACATCACCACTAGTAGCAGGCATTTTTCTAATTAAATTGCCATGCAACTTCCTAGCCTTTTCACATATGATCGTTTGAGAGATGCTATCTCCTGCTATCTGTTTTTTGTTTATCCACACCAATAACAGTCTCTCAACATCTTTGAGTACTTGCAATCTCTGTTTCGAAAACAAACATGCACCTTTTGCAAGAACAGCTTCCTTGATTGCCGTTTTGTTGGCCACGATAGTAGCGATTGTTGATTGGGGTTTGGTATACAACCTGGCCAGCTCCGAGACACGAACTCCACTTTCGTACTTAGCAATTATCTTTCTTCATTTCCATGGTAATTTTCACCCTTTTTCCCACAGGGTTGGCACTAGAAGCTTTCCTGGGGCCCATGGTGACTTATTTTGCAGGTACAATCACTAAAAACACTGTGATAATATGAAATGTACCAAATGTATGCGTGGCTGCGACCGCACTGGCTGGCTTGTAAACACTGGCACGCATGGGGCAGCTGAGGCCACGCGTGGGGCGCGTCCCGGCCGAAACGCGTGAGGCGAGGCAAAATTTTTGCGTTAAAATGTATCGTATGGCAGATTTAACGTAACGCAATGCCATCGTAAGGAGGGGGTCCACTGTATAGGGATAGTCTATAGATCAACACAGTGTAAGAATTGTAATGCAGGTACAAGAAGGCAAGAAAGATATAAAATAAAGGAAGTGGCAGAAAACAGTGCTGAATACGATGGCCAAGAAGAAATCTTATAGAACTAGGAGGAAAATGGACTGATAACTTAAAATGATGGATGGCTAAGCAATGACTCAATCCCAACTACACAACTATTTAACCCTTTCACTATCGAGATCCCTGCTCACAAACTTGCTCTCAGCTCTACTGAAGGTATACTACCACCCCCCAAGATGCGATTCACAAGTCGACTAACATTCAGGTATCCACTTACTGCTAGGTGAACAGGGAAAGCAAGAGTAAGGAAACATGCCCAACGTTTCCATCCGTGCCAGGGATCAAACTACAGACACTCAGTATGTGAGAAGAGTGTACCACCAACTGCATTTCCAATTAAAATTATAACAAATAAATCATGTTTACCTTTCCTTGAAGAATTCAGCCAGTTCTTTGCTAGCAGTCTGTCCTTGCTTCATATTTTGGTACAACACATTCCACCCATTGTGCTCCTCCCCCTGAAAAAATAAATAAGAAGAATAAGAATACTAAGGATAATAAGAATAAGGAATAATAAGAATAAGTGTAATAATAATAATAATAATAATAATAATAATAATAATAATAATAATAATAATAATAATAATAATAATAATAATAATAATAATCACAAAATAAGTGGGACTTGAGCCCATGGAAGGAAAGTCTTAAAACTCACATGCCAGTGTGTTAACTACTGGACCAACTGGCTCCAATAGGATTCAGTGAACTAGGTATATGTTTGGTAAAAGGCCACAAGTGCAACTAATGTGGCATTTTACTGTGACAAAGTTTCACTCTGCAAGAGTTTTGTCAAGCCATTACAGACAATACATGGACACAGAGGGTATATATAGGCTCTGAGTTAGGTGATAAGATTTATTCGGATTTTTAACCCCGGAGGGCTAGCCACCCAGGATAACCCAAGTCAGTCAATGTGTCATCGAGGACTGTCTGTCTTATTTCCATTGGGGTCCTCATTCTTGTCCCCCCAGGATGCGACCCACACTAGTCGACTAACACCCAGGTACCTATTTGCTGCTAGGTGAACATGACAACAGGTGTAAGAAAACATGTCGAAATGTTTCCACCCAGTGTGACTTTGTAAATGGTCCAAGTCGGACCGAAACGTTGTCGTAAGCTTCTCTCTTTTATGTGCGGGTTATTTGTGTATGTTTCCACCCGCCGGGAATTGAACCCAGGCCCTCCGTGTGTGAAGCAAGAGCTTTAGCCACCAGGCCACCGGGGCCACCAGTGTAGTTGTAATACTAGTGGTAGTAGTAGTTGTAGTAATACAGGTGGTACAAAAACAATAAACCCTGCTGCTGCTGCTACTACATAAAAGAGGAGGAACACTGACAGAGGCCTTCTCAAATCCAACCACTAACAGAAATATTTACCCACCTCTCTTTATGCTACCCAAGCTACTTTAATAACTTTTTACTCATGTACAAGTCAACTTTTTCTACATGTATTACTACCACTAGCATTACAACTGCTATAGCTCACTCTAAGCCTATATATACCCTCTGTGTCCATGTATTGTCTGTAATGGGTTGAGAAAGCTCCTGCCACAATAAAATGTCATATTAGTTGCACTTGTGTCCTTTTACCTAACATATTGTCAGCAATTCTATCAATATTAATTAATACAACTAGGTACATTTCTATACACCATAGGGAGGTTAGCATGGGCCCCCACTGTGACCATAAATGTAAGTTTTTACAGATGAATCCCACACCAGCATGGCTGCGGCGTGCTCTAGCTCAAGCCCCTCCAAAACTGCCATCACGACAGTGGCTCACACTCCAATACTTTTGAGTGTGAGCAAGGTAACATTTATGGAGGGATTCATAGAAACCATTTAGCTGGACACGAGTCCTAGAGGTGGGAAGCAGTGGCGAACCTACATTTTTGGGGCCCTGAAGCTTACTCTTATGGGAGCCCCTTCACAACTCCTCATACAGTAGACCCAAAATTTTTAAGCAACGTGGACTAAAGTCACTTCTGGGGCCCCTCTGGGATTAGGGGCCCTAAATCTTAAGCTTCATTATTCTCACAGTGGATCTACCACCTGGAGTTTGCCGGGAGAGGGTTTCGGAGGTCAACGCCCCCGCAGCTCGGTCTAAGGCCTCATGGTGGATCAGGGTCTGATCAACCAGGCTGTTACTGCTGGCTGCACGCAAGCTGACGTACGAACCACAACCCGGTTGGTCAGGTACTGACTTCAAGTGCCTGTCCAGTGCCTTCTTAAAGACAGCCAGGGGTCTATTGGCATTCCCCTTTATGTATGATGGGAAGCAGTTGAACAGTCTTGGACCCCAGACAATTATTGTGTTGTCTCTCAATGTACTCATGGCGCCCCTGCTTTTCATAGGGGGAATGTTGCATCTCCTGCCGAGTCCTTTGCTTTCAGAGGGAGTGATTTTCGTGTGCAGGTTTGGTACCAATCCCTCCAGGACCTTCCAAGTGTATATTATCATGCATCTCTCTCACCCATGTTCCAGGGAATACAGATCAAGAACCTTCAATCGTTCCCAGTAATTTAGGTGTTTTATCGTACTTATGTGTGTTGTGAAAGTTCTTCGTACACTCTCCAGGTCTGCAATGTCGCCAGCCTTGAAGGGAGCAGTTAGTGTACAGCAGTATTCCAGCCTAGAGAGAACAAGCGATTTGAAGAGAATCATCATGGGCTTGGCGTCCCTAGTTTTGAAGGTTCTTATCCTATCATTTTCCTGGCAGATGAGGTAGATACATTGTTGTGGTCTTTGAAGGCAAGATCCTCTGATATTATCACTCCTAGGTCCCTCACATTACTTTTCCACTCTATTATATGGTTAGAATTTGTCGTATACCCTGATACATTTTTAATTTCCTCAAGTTTCCCATATACGAGTAGTTGAAATTTCTCCTCATTGAACATCGTATTGTTTTGAGTGGCCCATCTGTAGATTTGGTTGATGTCCGCTTGGAGTCTTGCAGTGTCTTTGATGGAGGTCACTGCCATGGTAATCTGGGTGTCATCCGCAAAGGAAGACATGGAGCTATGGTTTACATCACTGTCTATGTCAGAAATTTCTAATGAGGAATAGAATGGGAGCGAGTACTGTGCCTTGTGAAATAGAGCTTTTTACCGTGGCTGCCTGGTGGGAAGTGCAGCACGCCATCTCTGAAGGAGGGATAGGGATGTTGAAGTTTGAAGAGCCATCTGAACTGTTACATCACCACATTTCTGGTAAGACAGTGATTAAATGGTGAAAGGGGTTCTCTTTTTCGGGTCACTCTAACTCAGTTTGAGAAAAAAATTGTGATTATGAGTGAGATGGGAAATGAGAGGCAATCAGGTTCAATTTATGGAAGCAGAGGACCAATTTCTAGGATCATGATCCTTTCACGAGTATTCCATATATCAAATTAGCAAAACTATCAGCAAGGATTAACCTAATCTAAACATAAATTATGTTGTTGGGAGCTTGAGTCCCATGGCCTGGTAAGCAACAATCTCACCTCACACACTGAGAGTTCATGGCTCAAAACCCAGCTGGGTGGAAACATTGTGTTTCCCAACACCTGCTGTCCTCGTTCACATAGCAAGCAATAGGTACTTGGGTGCTAGTCACTTGGTGTGGGTCGCATCCTGGGGGACAAGATTAGAGGACCTCAATGGGAATAAAATGGACAGTCCTCGTTGATGTACTAACTTTCTTGGGTTATCCTGGGTGGCAAAATCTTATCTTGTCTGGTTAATTTGCTGATGTTGGCAGACTGAAAGTTGGTGGTAGGTAACTTTGCCAGATATTCAAGAAATAACCAAATAAAATAGTGTACACTACCATTATTAGTTAGCTGTGGATATTTTGAGACATTACAATGAAAACTAAGTGCTAAACCCACAAGGGTCATACAGTGCTGCATTTTATGGCTTATATGGAGTAAATAAAGAAGTGAACCAAGTAATGACTATCACACACACAGGACCAACACTAATTATGATAATATATTTGAGCATTCATCATAAAAATCAGAAAGCACTAAACCAGCGGTTACACAGTGTCTGGGGAATGGGAGGCATTCAAGTTTGATCCAAGGAAGGGGAGGATAAGTCCAGTTCCTAGGATCAAGAACCCCCACACCGGCATTAAAGTACCGTCCTTGGGGGTACAAATCTAAATGCTAATTTAAAGTTTTATGCTTACTTGCACGAGGTTATTTACACCTCATATAATATTAATCTTTGTTGCTGGTTTTATATAGTAAATGACGTATAAATGAAGTCAACCCAATAAATTCAAGCAATATTACTTCATTGACGTCCTTAAACTTCTAATTTACCCAACTCACATCAACAATTTTAGTAATTGAAGGCAGAAAACTTGTCATTTTACTTGTAATACAGCATGCTATGCTGAGAGAGCAAGAAAGTAACACATTTAAGTATAAACAGCATTACAAGAGTTGTATTAAGTGTGTGGGGCCACAATGTGGGTGGATCAGCTGGCCATCACATTACTGCCAGTGATGGCACCTAGCAAACACTCTCACAACACTCCTTAACACACCCTGGCACTCACAACTCCAGGGATACTTATTAACCAGAGGGAGAGCAGCCGTACCCAGAAGTAGTCACAAAAATCGACTGCCATGGTGTGTGAAGCAGCAGTCTAGTGCAGCAGTGTAGTGGGTGGCTGCTGCTGCTGCTGCTGCTGCTGCTGCTGCATCATAACAAACACTGGTAACATGGCCGCCTCACCACCTACTGTAGCCTGATCATCATCCTCAACACTAGTACACTCTAAACTCTCACACATCTCGCATGATATGTTATCATTATTATCGTTCTTGCGTCCACGGGGAGCGCTAATCCCGTAGGGGTCATATTGGAGGGGGCCGGGGGGGGTTAGGGGAATGGTTGGTATTCAGGATCCGGATGGAAATAAGTTACTGACTTTTTGAGGGATTTATCCTAGGTAATTTATATATCTGTTACTATGTATGATAATTGTACTTATGTGTACTTGTACCCAAATACTTAACCCAGTGGAAATAATTAAGGACTCCAATGGAAATAAGTCAGTCTGACTTAATTGGGTAATGCTAGGTAATTTACAGTATGTGCCCCTCAATGGAGGTTCCTTGATGCTCGTGAAGGGCTCTTGATCTAGGGAATTGGATCTGTGCTCCAGTTCCCTGAATTGAGCCTGAATGCCTTCCATCCCCCCCACATGCGCTGTATAATCCTATAGGTTTAGCGCTCCCCATAATTATAATAATAATATTACACTATGTATAATAATTGTACTTGTGAGTACCTGTGCGTAAATAAACTTACTGACAGGTTTTATTCAAGGAACTGCAGCGAAGGTCCATTTCCTTAGATCAAGAGCCCCTCACCAGGATCAAGGAACCTCCCCGAAAGATTACACGTGATTAATAAAAAAAACCACACACACACTGGCAGAATGAAAACCTTAACCAAGTTAAGATTCACGTGGGCATAACAATAACTGACACGGGTTATAGCTACTAAGAAATGCAAGTGTGATATAAATTTGAATGCCATGCGTAGTAGGTCGATAGAGAGCAACCACCCAGGTGGTGGATGCTGCCGTCTTGCACTCTGACACACACAACGATTAAGGAGTTTATTTCCTTGCATAGTTTACAATGTGTAATTACAATATTGATTTGTAATTGCACATATCGAACTTAAGCTGAAGGAATCTTACAGGAGACAAGAATCACAGGAACAACTAAAACCCATAAAGGAAATTTAAAAAAAAATACTTCTCTTATGCCAAATCTAAGGGAAAAACAACATCCAGTATTGGGCCCCTGCTTAGGCGAGATGGGACATACACAGATGACAGTTAAGAAATGAGTGAGATACTTAAGTCCCAAAACGAGCCGCTGCCCAGACTAAGTGTCGACACTCCAAATGAATTCTTTATGAACGAGACCCAAATTTTGGTTATCTCGGATATTATCCGAACACCACAAGACATTGAAAAGGCAATAAATGACATGCCCATGCACTCTGTCCCAGGCCCAGCCTCGTGGAGCTCCGTGTTCATCAAGAACTGCCTTCAGCATTCTATGGAGAGGGAGCATGGACACAGGGGTCATCCCACACTCACTTAAACAACAGACATAGCCCCACTCTACAAAGGCGGCAATAAAGCAATTGCAAGAACTACAGACCGATAGTACTAACATCCCATATCATTAAAATCTTTGAGAGGGTTCTAAGAAGCAAGATAGACAACTACCTAGATAACCATCAATTACACAACCCAGGGCAACACGGGTTTAGAGCACGTCGCTCCTGCCTGTCCCAGCTACTGGATCACTATGACAAGGTCCTGGATACTGTAGAGGATAAACAAAATACAGATGTAGTATATACAGAATGTGGAAAAAATTTTAATTTTCTGAAGCTATAGTGCCTAATAGGTGTTTAATGTGTCGATATGAGTCAAAAATGTATTTGACAATAGGATAGAACCAAGAGCTCCCTTTGCGGATGTGCGGGGGTAGAGGTCGACTCGAGGCATGGGAGAGGCGGGAGTGTTTTGAATGTAGTGAGGAGGCTGGGAAAGCATGGAACCAGGAAATTGGCATTCACGGCGGCCTAAGGATTAATATAGGCCTCATTTCATAATAGGAAGTGTTGTAACTGTTCCTGGTGGAGAGTGAGGGAATGTGATTTACGGGACCACCGTAATAGAGTGGTAAAATGAGTGAATAAGGGTAGGACCGGGTAACTGGCACGTCGCCATGGACTGTGTCCCGGGGAAAATTACCCTTGGTTTAATCATCACTCATCGGTCTCAGATCTTAATGGAGTGATCTCTAATGTGTATAATAATTATGAGACATTAAATCGTCTTGTGAATTGTAATGTAATTAATGATAATAACGCTAAGTTAAGAGAATGCTTGAAGTGAAATAAGTCGCCTTGCTCCGAGTGAACACGCTAGACCACGTTGTTCCCGTCACGAGGAAAGTGAAGTTCATTGAGTCACGACTTCTAAACCGGGACAAACCAACGGATACCTCGTTCTGCTGGAATAAGAACCGTGTCGGTGTAGCAGGACATCGAAATGAGATGGTGAATGGAGGAAATAAGGAGTATCAATCACCCACAGTTAAGTAACTCTTCTAGTTATAGCAGACTGATACTGGCCAGTTAGGTATGTTGTAATTGGATAGCTTATGGGTGATCCAGCTACATCAAGTGACCCCCAGAGAATATCTGGTAAGTGGTGGGATTATATACAAATGTTTTTCTTTGATGGATATATCCATGTGTAACCTACCCGCCCCCCCCCTTCATTCAGTTACACTAATATAATCTATACAGTCCACAATTAATTAGTAGCGCCGTACTTGTGGGTGCTACCCAATTTATACTGGTCTCGGATAGATATGGATAAGATTGTGAGGGTCGAGGGGCCACCTGCAGTGACCAGAGGTGGTTAAGTTTTCTCACATGTCTACACGGGTGACTACGGTAAACAATATTGTTGTTGTCTCCCAAGGAGATTACTCGTATGCATGTAATGTTGAGGTATGTACAAGTAATCACGCCTAGAAAAATTTCCACATCTGCCCACTTCGCTTTATGGAAAATACTGTATATATTTACGGAAATACAGTATTTTATATGTAAATTGATAGTTTATATTGTATTTAATAAAAATTATATTATAAAAATGGGAAGCTCTGCGCCTGCGCAGAGGTCATTCACCATTGTGTTTTTGAATGAGCCAAGAAAACGTTAGTGAAAATAAGGTGTATAATTTTCGTCGCTCTAGAGGTTATATTGGGCTTACACCTCTCAAATAGGAGCCAAAATTGTTGGATGTGCATTTCTGCATAATTTGAGCATTAAATCGATGTACAGGAGTCAGGAATCGCGGGAAGAACTAAAAGCCATAAATGAAATCGAAAGAAACCCAAAGTATTTCTTCTCCTATGCCAAATCAAAATCGAGAACAACGTCCAGTATTGGGCCCCTACTTAAACAAGATGGGTCTTACACAGATGACAGCAAGGAAATGAGTGAGCTACCCAAGTCCCAATATGACTCAGTTTTTAGCAAGCCGCTAACCAGACTGAGAGTCGAAGATCAAAATGAATTTTTTATGAGAGAGCCACAAAATTTGATTAACACAAGCCTATCCGATGTTATCCTGACGCCAAATGACTTCGAACAGGCGATAAATGACGTGCCCATGCACTCTGCCCCAGGGCATGGAACTCTGTGTTCATCAAGAACTGCAAGAAGCCCCTATCACGAGCCTTTTCCATCCTATGGAGAGGGAGCATGGACACGGGGGTCGTCCCACAGTTACTAAAAACAACAGACATAGCCCCACTCCACAAAGGGGGCAGTAAAGCAACAGCAAAGAACTACAGACCAATAGCACTAACATCCCATATCATAAAAATCTTTGAAAGGGTCCTAAGAAGCAAGATCACCACCCATCTAGAAACCCATCAGTTACACAACCCAGGGCAACATGGGTTTAGAACAGGTCGCTCCTGTCTGTCTCAACTATTGGATCACTACGACAAGGTCCTAAATGCACTAGAAGACAAAAAGAATGCAGATGTAATATATACAGACTTTGCAAAAGCCTTCGACAAGTGTGACCATGGCGTAATAGCGCACAAAATGCGTGCTAAAGGAATAACAGGAAAAGTCGGTCGATGGATCTATAATTTCCTCACTAACAGAACACAGAGAGTAGTCGTCAACAGAGTAAAGTCCGAGGCAGCTACGGTGAAAAGCTCTGTTCCACAAGGCACAGTAGTCGCTCCCATCTTGTTCCTCATCCTCATATCCGACATAGACAAGGATGTCAGCCACAGCACCGTGTCTTCCTTTGCAGATGACACCCGAATCTGCATGACAGTGTCTTCCATTGCAGACACTGCAAGGCTCCAGGCGGACATCAACCAAATCTTTCAGTGGGCTGCAGAAAACAATATGAAGTTCAACGATGAGAAATTTCAATTACTCAGATATGGTAAACATGAGGAAATTAAATCTTCATCAGAGTACAAAACAAATTCTGGCCACAAAATAGAGCGAAACACCAACGTCAAAGACCTGGGAGTAATTATGTCGGAGGATCTCACCTTCAAGGACCATAACATTGTATCAATCGCATCTGCTAGAAAAATGACAGGATGGATAATGAGAACCTTCAAAACTAGGGAGGCCAAGCCCATGATAACACTCTTCAGGTCACTTGTTCTATCTAGGCTGGAATATTGCTGCACACTAACAGCACCTTTCAAGGCAGGTGAAATTGCCGACCTAGAAAATGTACAGAGAACTTTCACGGCGCGCATAACGGAGATAAAACACCTCAATTACTGGGAGCGCTTGAGGTTCCTAAACCTGTATTCCCTGGAACGCAGGAGGGAGAGATACATGATTATATACACCTAGAAAATCCTAGAGGGACTAGTACCGAACTTGCACACGAAAATCACTCACTACGAAAGCAAAAGACTTGGCAGACGATGCACCATCCCCCCAATGAAAAGCAGGGGTGTCTCTAGCACGTTAAGAGACCATACAATAAGTGTCAGGGGCCCAAGACTGTTCAACTGCCTCCCAGCACACATAAGGGGGATTACCAACAGACCCCTGGCAGTCTTCAAGCTGGCACTGGACAAGCACCTAAAGTCAGTTCCTGATCAGCCGGGCTGTGGCTCGTACGTTGGTTTGCGTGCAGCCAGCAGCAACAACCTGGTTGATCAGGCTCTGATCCACCAGGAGGCCTGGTCACAGACCAGGCCGCGGGGGCGTTGACCCCCTGAACTCTCTCCAGGTAAACTCCAGGTAAACAGGACAGTTCCAGGAACCTCAGATAAGCTATCTAAATTATGTTTGTAATTCTGGCCAGTATTATCATCATAAATTTGGTTAGAGGGAGGTTTTTGAGTATTGTACACAGTAATTTCCAGACTAATTGGTGAGTAAACCATACCCCCGGCCGGGATTGAACCCGCGGTCATAGAGTCTCAAAACTCCAGCCCGTCGCGCTAGCCACTAGACCAGCTGGTCTAGTGGCTAGCGCGACGGGCTGGAGTTTTGAGACTCTATGACCGCGGGTTCAATCCCGGCCGGGGGTATGGTTTATTTGCAATCGTGTCATTACGATTTCTTAAGTCTTAATTGGTGAGTGTTATGATTATAAATTCTCCTTCTGTTATATAAGTGTGTATATGTAATCATTTATTTATTTTAATATACAGTCCACAAAAATTATAATAATTTTACCAGAATTCCTGGTGTGTATGTACATTTCATTTGCAATTAATATAGGTCTAGAGCAACTTGTGGAGAGATAGATGGTAGGTATCGAAGGGGGACATTTTTGCGACCTAGGTGTCCTAAAAATTCCTACTTGCCTCTGTAACTTTGATAAATAATAATTATCTTTGTTACCATTTACTTGTATGTATGTAATGAGATTCATCCAGGTAAATGTAATTTTCTATAAGCTTTCGACAAGTGTGACCATGGTGTAATAGCACACAAAATGCGTGACAAAAAAATAACGGGAAATACTAAAGTAACCAGGTCAGAACACCAGTTCAAGGCTCTTCTCAAAAACCACCTACTCACCCTAAACTAAATACTCAATACTCAATATTTAACTTTTACCAAAAAATTATCCAAATCTTAAACTTCAAATCTAGACGCCTAAAGTTCATACATTATTAATCTTACTTTGTAGTAAAAATACCTACACAAAACAATACTGCCTTACACCCAATTGTAGCATTCTCATACTGTAAACTACTTTGAGCAACTCACAATGTTATATTCCCATAATTTAATTTCAATATTCATTAATGAAACTATTGTAATTAGAATAATACTCTCTGCTATAAACAAAGAATATGTATAACTTAAACAAACTATGATCAATTCCTTCAGTAATAGATAGTATATAAGCCATTAAGTCTGGCCATAATGCCTAGGCATGATAGTGGCTCTCTTTGCACTGTACCCTATTATTGCAATTGCATAATCTCAATGCCACCTTGCGAAGAAATAAACTTTTTTTTTTAAGTTGGTAGATGGATCTATAACTTCCTGACAAATAGAACACAAAGAGTAATAGTAAACAGAGTAAAGTCTGAGGCAGCTACGGTGAAAAGCTCTGTTCCACAAGGCACAGTACTCGCCCCCATTCTATTCCTCATCCTCATATCTGATGACACCCGGATTGCCATGACAATGATCTCCATTGAAGACACAGCAAGACTCCAAATGGACATAAGCCAAATCTTCAAATGGGCCACTCAAAACAATATGAAGTTCAATGAAGAGAAATTTCAACTACTTAGATATGGAAAACTTGAGGAAATTAAAACTATCAGGGTATACGACAAATTCTAACCATACAATAGAGCGACAAAGTAATGTAAGCAAGTAAGTTTATTCAGGTATACACAAATACAGGTACACAGATTATCATGTTTGTAGATGAATGGTTCAGAGAACCGACGTGTTGATAAATTAGACACATGTGCAACTCTCAATAAAGATACCCAAGAGTTGCACATGTGTCTAATTTATCAACAGATTATCATGCATAGCAGCATATGTGTTGAGACCCTAGGATAACCCAAAAAAGTCAGAGTGACTTATTTCTATTGGGATCCTGGGAGTGATAATGTCAGAGGATCTCGCCTTTAAAGATCACAACAATGTATCTACCGCATCTGCTAGGAAAATGATAGGATGGATAATGAGAAACTTCAAAACTAAGGATGCCAAGCCCATGACGATTCTCTTCAAATCGCTTGTTCTCTGGAATATTGCTGTACACTAACTGCCCCCTTCAAGGCAGGGGAAATTGCTGACCTGGAGAGTGTACAAAGAACTTTTACGGCACACATAAGTGCGATAAGGCACCTAGATTACTGGGAACGGTTGAAGGCCCTCGTTTTGTATTCCCTGGAGTGCAGGCAAGAGATGCATGATAATATACACTTGGATAATCCTAGATCGATTGGTACCAAACTTGCACACGAAAATCACTCTCTATGAAAGCAAAAGACTCGGCAGATGCAACATGAAAAGCAGGGATGCCACGAGTACACTGAGAGACAACACAATAAGTGTCCGGGGTCCAAGACTGTTCAACTGCCTCCCAGCATACATAAGGTAGATTACCAACAGACCCCTGGCTGTTTTCAAGAAGGCACTGGACAGGCAACTAAAGTCAGTATCTGACCAGCCGGGCTGTGCTTCGTACCTCAGTTTGCGTGCGGCCAGCAGCAATAGCCTGGTTGATCCACCACGAAGCCTGGTCTCAGATCGAGCCGCAGGGGCGCTGACCCCCGAAACCCTCTCCAGGTAAACTCCAGGTAAACTACTTATCTTTCTTATCCTATGTGCTTCTCAGTACCTGCCCATCTAATACTTCCCTGAGTGAGTTATAATCCTTTCTCAAATGTCGTGGTTGTCGTACAAGGCGACAGGAAAAAGGAACTGCTAACCCTCTTTTTTGTATGTAAATAATAAAGAAAAAAAAAACAGGAAAATTTGAAGTCAGGAGGTTTGAATATTCATGGATGTAGAACACATCTTAAAAATGCACCATTTACTAATATTATGAATCAAAATAAAGAGTATGTCCTAATACTGAGCAAAATAAAGTTAAATTTAAGCCGTGGGAGAGTTTGAATGGGGAGGATTAAATGCAATAAGTCCGGTGTACCTGAGAGATGATATACTTGTAGTTCACCCAAGTTGTTTCACAATGGAACCCACCATTAAGTTTAACCTGAAGCTTGAGAGGGACAGACAACTCTTTTAAGCACATGTAGGAAAAGGCAAGCGCTGTTAAGTGTGTGCTGGAACATGTATGACACAGGATCCGGCTACAGTAGTTTCATACGAGGATATTGCTCAGTGGGTCAAGTGGGATGGTCTCTAGGTTTAGACTGAAGGAAGGAGGAAGGTAAATGAATGCTTTGGAAAACGCCTTCAAAGTGATTCCAAACTGCTATGGCGACATTTTTTCAGACTGCACACAAAAAAATAGTGACACTGACAGTGAACACGCACGCATGCCAGAAGGTTCATTTGGCTACCCTTACGATGCGACACACATGGCTTCTCTTATAAGTTCAAAATCCTGCTCCATGTAGCTCTCTTCAAGCGAACTGCGGGCGCAAACGAGAGACCACCACATGACACATTCTGAAAATGCTACCTGAATCTGAAGATGATGAGTGTAGCTGCAGAGAGTCCTAAGGTGATGAAATGGATCAGGTAAAGTTGTATGGTGTGTATACACTGCGTAGTGGCACCGAGTTTGGCGTGGTAGGCGAGTGTAGGAACAAGAACAAATAATCATAGGGAGAAGACTGCTGTTATGTAGATCATGTCAAAATACGTGTACGGATTAGAGGTAAATCAGATAGAGAAATCTCTTTACAGAAGGGCACGACATACGGGCAAAACCTGGGTATCTTTTTTCTGAGGAGATTTTAGTCGGTGGCTTTATTAATTATATATGGAGGTTTCAAATTTATGGAATAGGTGGTAGTTTACTGAAAGCAGTTAAGAATTTTTATGAGGTGAATATATAGCAGAGAGGGAGATTATTTCCCAGTTTAAGTAGGCCTTAGATAGGAATGCGTGATGTCACAATATTATTCAAGATATTTATAGCTTGGGTGTTGGCAAGAGGTGTGGGATTAAGAGATAAAGAATCTAACACAAAGTGAGAGTTAGTCATTGTTGCTTTTTGCTGATGACACTGTGCTTTTGGAAGATTCTGAAAAGATGCAGAGGTTGATGGACGAGTTTGGTAGGGTATGTACAAGCAGGAAATTAAAAGTGAACATAGGAAAGAGCAAGATGATGAGGATAACAAAAAAATTAGATTATGAAAGACCGGATATCAGATTGGAGGGAGGGAGTATGGAGGAAGTGAATATATTCAGATATTTGGGAGTGGACCTGTTGGCAGATGGGTCTATGAAAGACGAGGCGAATCACAGAACTGATAAGGGTAAAAAAGATAAATGGTGCAGTAAGGAGTCTGTGGAAACAAAAGAACGTTATCCATGGAAGCTCTACATTATTATTATGATTAAAAGGAAGCGCTAAACCTACTAAATATCCATGGAAGCAAAGTTAATTCATTTTTAGTTAATTTTAAGCCTGCCCACAATGCTCTGCATACAAGGGGCTTTTGGCATGTACACTCACCAACTGTATTTCTTTTGTACAGCTATGTATCATGTCCAAATAATAAATAAATAAATGGTACCAACGATCTTACATGGGTGTGAAGCATGGGTGGTGAATGTTGCAACAAGGAGAAAGCTGGAGGCAGTGGAAATGTCGTGTCTGAGGTCAATGTGCGGTGTGAATATAATGCAGAGTAAGTTTATTCAGGTATACACAAATACAGTTACATAGATTATCATACATAGCAGCATATGTGTAGACAACCTATGATAATCCAAAAAAGTAAAAGTGACTTATTTTCTTTGCTTCCATAGCCTAGAGATTAAGATGTGAAGGGTTTCTAAAAGAATTATCCAGAGGGCTGAGGAGGGGTTGTTGAGATGGTGCAGACATTTAGAGAGGACAGAACAAAATAGAATGACTTGGAGGGTGTATAAATCTGTAGTGGAAGGAAGGCAGGGTAGTGTTGTCCTAGGGAAGGTTGGAGGTAGGGGGTAAAGGAGACTTTGTGTGCAAAACACTAGGACTTCCATCAGGCGTTCATGAGTATGTTAGATAGGAGCGAGTGGAGATAACTGGATTTTATGACTTAACATGTTGTTAGAGTGTGAGCAAAGTAACATTTACGAAGGGATTTGGGGAAACTTGTTAGACGGACTGGAGTCCTGGAGGAGGGAAGCACATTGCCTGCACTCTGAAGGGGTGTTAATATGCTGCAGTTTTTTAACTGTTGGGTAAGCACACCTCAGCCAAGACAGTGATGGATTGAATCATGACGAAAGTGTTTATTATTTTTCAGGTCATCTTCAAATGGGCAACTCAAAACAATATGAAGTCCAACGAGGAGAAATTTCAACTAGTCAGAAATGGAAAACTTGAGGAAATTAAAAATGTATCAGGGTATATGACAAATTCTAACCATACAATAGAGCGAAAAAGAAATGTGAAGGACCTTGAAGTGATAATGTCAGAGGATCATCTCTTCAAAGACCACAACAATGTAACTACCTCATCTGCTAGGAAAATGATAGGATGGATAATGAGAACCTTCAAAACTAGGGATACCAAGCCCATGATGATTCTCTCTAAATTGCTTGTTCTCTCTAGGCTGGAATACTACTGTACACTAACGGCCCCCTTCAAGGCTGGAGACATTGCAGACCTGGAGAGTGTACAAAGAACTTTCACGGCACACATAAGTATGATAAGGCACCTAAATTACTGAGAACGATTGAAGGTCCTTGATCTGTATTCCCTGGAATGCAGGCGAGAGAGATACCTGGAGTTTACCTGGAGAGAGTTCAGGGAGTCAACGCCCCCACGGCCCGGTTTGTGACCAGGCCTCATGGTGGATCAGGGCCTGATCAACCAAGCTGTTACTGCTGGCTGCACACAATCCAACGTACAAACCACAGCCCGGCTGGTCAGGTATCGACTTTAGGTGCTTGTCCAGTGCCTGCTTGAAGACAGCCAGGGGTCTATTGGTAAGCCCTCCTTATGTATGCTGGGAGGCAGTTGAACAGTCTTGGGCCCCTGACACTTATTGTGTTGTCTCTTAACGTGCTTTTCTTTGGGGGTATGTTGCATCGACTGCCAAGTCTTTTGCTTTCATAGGGAGTGATTTTCGTGTGCAAGTACAGTACTAGTCCCTCTAGGATTTTCCAGGTGTATATAATCATGTATCTCTCCCACCTGCGTTCCAGGGAGTACAGGTTCAGGAACTTCAAGCATTCCCAGTAATTGAGGTGTTTTATCGCAGTTATGTGTGCCGTGAAGGTTCTCTGTACATTTTCTAGGTCAGCAATTTCACCTGCCTTGAAAGATGCTGCTAGTGTGCAGCAATATTCCAGCCTAGATAGAACAAGCGACCTGAAGAGTGTCATCATGGCCTTGGCATCCCTAGTTTTGAAGGTTCTCATTATTCATCCTGTCATTTTTCTAGCAGATGCAATTGATACAATGTTATGATCCTTTCATTTATGGCTTTTAGTTCTACCCGCAATTCCTGACTCCTATAAGATTCCTTTAGCTTTAGTTCGATGTTTGTTATTTCTCTGACCAGTGTCTCCCTACGCATTGCAGATATATTGGCCTCTTGTAGCCGCTCTGTCATTCTTTTCCGTTACCTGTAAAGGGAGTGCCTGTCTCTTTCTATCTTACATCTACTCCTCCTACTTTGCCTTGAGCATACATCGAGTGCCACAGAGTTAATCTGTTCTAGGCATAAGTTGGGGTCTGTGTTGCTTATATCGTTTAGGACTTGGTTTACTTGGCCCCACTTTATGTTCTTGTTATTGAAGTTGAATTTGGTGAAGGCTCCCTCGTGACTGATCACATTCTGTCGTATACGTATACACTTAGAAGGTCCTGGAGGGATTAGTACCAAACCTGCACACGAAAATCACTCCCTGTGAAAGCAAAAGACTCGGCAGGAGATGCAACATTCCCCCGACGAAAAGCAGGGGCACCACGAGTACACTGAGAAACAACACAATTAGTGTCCGGGGCCCAAGACTGTTCAACTGTCTCCCAGCATATATATGGGGGGTTACCAACAGACCCCTGGCTGTCTTCAAGAAGGCACTGGAGAGGCACCTAAAGTCAGTACCTGACCAATCAGGCTGTGGTTCGTACGTCAGTTTGCGTGCGGTCATCAGTAACAGCCTGGTTGATCAGTCCCTGATCCACCATGAGGCCTGGTCTCAGACCGAGCCGCGGGGGCGTTGACCCCCGAAACCCTCTCCAGGTAAACCCTGCCTTGGTGGAAAAAAGACGATGTGCTAATAAAAAAATGAATATGGAAGTTATTAAATGGAGACGTGGAACATAATGTAAACAGTCCCTCAGCCTAGAAGTTGGTATACCTGCAGTGGGATTTCGTGAGTCAACGCCCCCGCGACCCGGCCCGTGATCCAGCCTCGTGGTGGATCAGGGCCTGATCATCCAGGCTGTTACTGCTGGCTGCACGTAAACCGAAGTACGAACCACAGCCCAGCTTGTCAGGTGCTGATTTTAGGTGCCTGTCCAGCTCCTTGAAGACAGCCAGGGGTCTGGTAATCTCCCTTATGTATACTGGGAGGCAGTTGAACAGTCTTGGATCCCTAACACTTATTGTGTTGGTTCTTACCATACTCGTGGCACCCCTGCTTTTCATTGGTGGATTTTGCATCTCCTGTTCAGTCTTTTGCACTTATAGGGAGTGATTTTCATTTGCAGATTTGGGACTGGTCCCCTTAGGATTTTCCAAGTGTATATTATCATGTTTCTTTCTTGTCTACATTTCAGGGAGTACAAATCAAGGGACTTCAACGATTCCCAGTAATTTGGGTGCTTTATCATACTTATACATGCCAAGAAAGTTCTCTGTAAATTCTCATGATCTGCAGTTTTGCCTGCTTTGAAAAGGGCCATTAGTGTATCGCAATATTCCGGCCTAGAGAGAACAAGCAATTTGAAGAGAATCATCATGGGCTTGGGATCTCCAGTTTTGAAGGTTCTCATTATCCATCCTATATTATTATTATTATAATCAAAAAGAAGCGCTAAGCCACAAGGACTATACAGCTATCCATCCTATAATTTTCCAAGGAGATGTGGTAGATACATTGTTGTGATCTTGGAAAGTGAGATTCTCTGACATTATCACTCCCAGGTTCTTCACATTATTTTTTCACTCTATTGTGTGGTTAGAATTTGTTTTATACTCCCAGTTTTAATTTCCTTGAGTTTTCCATAACTGAGCGTAAGGTGTTGGGTGCAGAAAGAGAATTATCCCATATTATTTTGTGCACGTCGATCATTTTTTGTTTTGGTGCTGCTGTGATCGGGAAATGGAGAGTAGTGCTGTTTGTTACTCTGGCTTTCATTACCCTCTACAACTATATCAGTGGTGATGAGGATGGGATGGCAGGGTTTACTGTTTTCAGGAGGATTCTTGCTAAGACTTCAGAGATGGTGAAGCTGCCTTTGTTTTGTTTAATCGTATTAGAAACAGCGATCAGTGATGATTCAAGGCACTTGCGTCTGCAGAAATTAGTTTCTTTAATCACTAATTGGGCGTCCCCGAGTTTCATGAGATGATTGGTGAAATTTCGGTGTTGTAAGCAGGCGTTGTTCAAGTTGTCGTTCCTACATGCATGTGTTCAAGTTGTGTTCATTGAGGCGGGTGTAGAGGTTTCTTGCTGTTTCACCTACATAAACCTTGTCGCAGCCTTCACAGGGTATAGTGTAAACCCCTGTGTTGATTGGTTCGTGTTGTTTTGATTTTGTCTTGGTTAAATCCTCTGGTGTTAGCTTGTGAAAGTACTTTAGAAACGTTCAGTGCAACCTGGCTGTTGGGAAGAATTTTAACTTTGTTAGGAGTGGTGTTGGTGCGTGGAGAATTAATGATCTGAAGAGCTCTTTTCTTGCATTCTTTGATGAAAAAGGAAGGAAAATGTAAATCAGTGAAGGTTTGGTAAATGTATGTACATTCCTCGTCAAGAAACTCAGGACTACAAATTCGGTATTATGCTCTTAGGAAACAATTCGAAGATGATGCCTCTTGTGGTCTTAGTTTCTTGACTGGAATAGAAGTGTGTGAGGTCATTTTTATTTGTAGGTTTTCGGTAAACTTGAAATCTAGGAAAGGTAGCTTGTCATTGGACTCTTCTTCTAGTGTAAACTGGATCGCCGGTTCAACTGCGTTCAGCCTTGCCTGAAGATTCTGTACAACAAAACGTTTGTGAGTTATTACGAGGACGTCGTCCACGTAACGTAACCAAGTGACGCTTGAAGGGAAGTTGACGAAGTGTTCATGAAATTCGGGGACTGGACCCATTATGTACCTTTGTAATCTTTTGACTACCGCCCACAGGATGGGTATGGGGTGCATAATAAAGGTATTAAACAAACAACAACGCCCAATTAGTGATCAAAGAAACTAATTTCTGCAGACGCAAGTGCCTTGAATCATCACTAATCGCTGTTTCTAATACAATTAAATAAAACAAAGGCAGCTTCACCATCTCTGAAGTCTTAGCAAGAATCCTCCTGGAAACAGTAAACCCTGCCATCACAGTCTCTTCTGCTACACAAACACTTTACAGAGAATGAACATTGAAACAGGCTTCTATCCAGCCTCCTATAGAAATATTTGTCTAACCTAATTTTATGTTACCCAAGTAATAGCTTTTATATCCTTTTACTCATGTGCAAGTTAATTGTTCTACCATATTGTATTACTACTACTACTACTACTACTATTACTACAACTTATATCACGTAAAGTAAAAGGACACAAGTGAAACTAATGTGACATTTTTATTGTGGCAACATTTCGCTCTCCAGGAGCTTTGCCACATTAGTTGCAATTGTGTCCTTTTACTTTACATATTGTCGGTAATTCTACCAACATCATTACGAACTTCATATTGTTTTCTGCGGCTCCTGGGGTCGGCCAGTAAGAGGTGGACGATCGGAAACACCAGGAGTCGAAGCCATTTGGCCTCCATCACTGGATCGATGGCAGACTCCAGGAATATTTCGGTTATCCGAGGATACACGAGGCTTTCCTCTAGGGACACTGGAGGACCGACCAACACACCCTCAAACAATCGATTCCCACATCACAACAGAACCACCACTGAATTTCACAAGGGGTAAATATCCCTAATAGAGGCCGAAGAGAGAGGAGGGAAAGCATTTAAATTCGATCCAAGGAAGAAGGCATCTAATTCACTGCATCAAGCGCCCCTTTATCACGCCAAGGGATCCAGCCTGAAAAGAGCAGGAAGTAATACCATTGCTGTCAGGCTGGGACACGCGATCATTAATCAGGTATCGCTCTGCCCACTATCGCACACGGTGGCCAGATGAAGAGCCACCAGTCTTCCCTTTTATCCAGGAGTTTTCCCGATAATATATAATGCTTTCTTACTCTTTTAAAGGTGACCGAGGTCACGCAACAAAATAATTTCCATTAAATATGTCCTAAAGTAATTGATTTTTTTTTCACTACTGTAACTGAAAGAACGAGATTTTGCGTAATATTAAATGAATATATGTGGATGGAAAAGAGGATAATTTTTAAACTGAAAAATAATGAAGACTTGATAATGGTCGAGGAGGGATCGTCAGGTCGTCATAAGGTTCATCTAAGTGAGAGTGTTTAGTGTAGTGTTCCAGCCACGGTATTGTGACTCTTTATTCTTAATAATTGCTTTTTTTTTTAGAATAAAAGTAGGTTGTGAGGCCTGAGTTATTAGTGTCTATATTACTGTGAGAGAAAAAAATGGATGTTAAGCCAATATTATACTGGTCTAGTGGGAAACTCTGGAGTGAGAGTTGTGTTGAAAAATAAGTTTGGTAATATGTAATACATATCTTAAGAAAAAATAGGATAAAATACGTATATCTGGTAAGACAATATGCTCAATGAGAGTAAATTGCAGAGCTATTTATTACGGATATATGTATGTCTTTTATCACCCCTGATTTTGGTACTGTATGTCCCATGTCTGGAACAATCAAAAGATGGTTGACCATCAACGGGGCTCGAAAAGTTGCAGAGAGAGGCGTACCAGGCGTCTGTTAACTGTGTGTGAGTCTTGTATGACCAACACACTCACGCAAGAACCCTTTATCAAACGGTGATGAGACGTCCACAAAGAGCTCAATGGTGGTTTGATCAATAACAGCTTTGTGGTCTTCTAACCTGGATTAATGATGCCTCCGTCAATCAGGAATAATCCCAGACACTTGTTTAATGTGCATTTTTATATCAAGAGTCTTACTCTTAACTTCAGAAAAAACCTACGCAATGGGGTAAACATTCTATTTTGTTAAAATATTACTAACAATTCAACAATAACTGTGCAATTACGCTTTTATTATAAAAATGAAACACTGAATTTTTCTGAGCAAGATTCCCAGGAGATAAATGTAAGAATTTATTGTGGGAATAAGAAGGGGATTTTTTTTTTCTTATTCGCCGGTATTCTCCCGGCCCGGGTCTTTTCCAAGTAGTGGTGACCCGGCCTTGGCTCCCTATCTGGGGAGTATCCCGAGACCTAAGTCTCCCATGGGAGGACGTACAACTAACCCCTCATCTTTGGGACCAACTGTCCCCAGGCCTAGCCACATCCCCCGCCCTCACGGGGCTCGTAGGGAGAAGCTAGGCCTCTGGTCTGCCATCTACCCCGCCTCAAAGGGGCTCGTGGGGATGGCAGTCTTATAAGCTGCAGGTGGTAACAAGCTCAGGCGTAAGAAGGGGATGAAAATATTTTCAGAAATTATTGATACTGCTGTTACATTAAAGGCAATTTAAATTTCACGAACCTCTTTCTGTAAACACACACACACTGGTATATGTGAATGTGAATGACACGACGGAAAGGATAAACTAAGAAGGCAAATCCCGTGTCACAAACCTTCTGGAGTTTTATGACAATTAACTGAAGTAAGACATGAGAGGGAGGGGTGGGTTGATTGCATTTTCTTGGACTGCAGGAAGGCCTTCGACACAGTTCCTCACAAGAGATTAGTGCAGAAGCTAGAGGATCAGGCATGTACAACAGGAAGGACACTGCAATGGATCAGAGAATACCTGACAGGAAGGCAACAACGAGTCATGGTACGTGATGAGGTATCACAACAGGCGCCTGTGACAAGCCGGATCCCACAGAGATCAACCCTAGGAATGATAGGTGAATGGCATGATGAAAGGGATAGACTCAGAAATGTTCCTGTTCGTAGATGATGTGAAGTTAATGAGGAGAATTAAATCAGATGAGGATCAGGCAGGACTACAAAGAGACCTGGACAGGCTGGACACGTGGTCCAGCAACTGGCTTCTTGAATTTAACCCTGCCAAATGCAAAGTCATGAAGATCGGGGAAGAGCAAAGAAGACCGCAGACAGAGTATAGGCTAGGTGGACAAAGACTGTAAACCTCACTCAAGGAGAAAGATCTTGGGGTGACCATAACACCGAGCATGTCTCCGGAAGCACACATCAACCAGATAATTGCTGCGGCATATGGGCGCCTGGCAAACCTGAGAATAACGTTCCGATACCTCAGTAAGGAATCGTTCAAGACACTGTACACCGTGTACGTCAGACCCATACTGGAGTACGCAGCACCAGTTTGGAACCCACACCTGATCAAGCATGTTAAGATATTAGAGAAAGTGCAAAGGTTTGCAACAAGGCTAGTTTCAGAGCTAAGGGGACTGTCCTACGAAGAAAGGTTAAGGGAAATCGGCCTGACGACACTGGAGGACAGGAGGGTTATAGGAGACATGATAACGACATACAAAATACTACGGGGAATAGATAAGGTGGACAGAAACAGGATGCTCCAGAGATGGGACACGGAAACAAGGGGTCACAATTAGAACTTGAAGACTTAGATGAGTTAAAAGGATGTTAGGCAGTATTTCTTCAGTCACAGAGTTGTCAGTAAGCGGAACAGTCTGGCAAGTGATGTAGTGGAGGCAGGAACCATACATAGCTCTAAGACGAGGTATGATAAAGCTCATGTAGCAGGGAGAGAGAGGACCTAGTAGCGGTCAGTGAAGAGGCGGGGCCAGGAGCTGAGTCTCGACCTCTACAACCACAAATAGGTGAGTACACACACACACACACACACACAGATGGGACACAGAAACAAGAGGCCACAATTGGAAGTTGAAGACTCAGATGAATCAAAGGGATGTAGGAAGTATTTCTTCAGTCATAGAGTAGTCAGGCAGTGGAATAGCCTAGAAAGTGACGTAGTGGAGGCGGGAACCATACATAGTTTTAAGACGAGGTTTGATAAAGCTCATGGAGCAGGGAGAGAGAGGACCTAGTAGCAATCAGTGAAGAGGAGGAGCCAGGAGCTATGAATCGACCCCTGCAACCACAAATAGGTGAGTACACACATGGAGCAATGCTTTATTTACAGTGACCCAAGTCAGGGTATTTTTCCAGAACGGTTTACAATATACCACTGCAGATAAAATACTTTGACATTTCTTGAACATTTCTGAGTGAGCTGTCTCTGACTTCAATAATTTTATCGCACTCCAGTACATGATGACGCAAGGTGTGACATTATTATAATAAAAAAGAAGCGCTAAACCACAAGGGTTATGCAGTGCAGCAGAGCAGGGAAGGATGCAGGGGTAATGGGTAGCAAGAGGGAGAGGGATGATTATTAGGTTATGAATTGCAGCGGGGCAGAGGATAGTGCAGGGGTAGAGGGTAGCAAGAGATTAAGGTGGAAAGGACTGAGGAGTGTGCTAGAGACATCATCAGAATTTGTGTAGCAAATCAGTTATTGTCAAAAAGTCATTGAGAGAGTCTGGATTAAAGGAGGGTCCGTCAGCAGAGCGCAGACAACGTTGGAGGTAAATTCTGCGTGATCGCTGATACAGTGGACGGTTAGTTTAGTTTAATATCTTTATTATGCACCCCATACCCATCCTGTGGGCGGTAGTCAAAAGATTACAGAGGTACATAATGGGTCCAGGGACTGGGCCTCAAAGTTCTGATAGCTGAGCAAGTTACAAAGGTAATGAACTCACAATTTACAAAAGTAATGAAGTCACAATTTACAAAGGTAATGAACTCCAGGTAGGTCTGGTCACAATCATGACAAGTTACAAAGGTATTTACAGATTACAGAGGTACGTAATGGGTCCAAGGACTGGGCCCCAAAGTTTTGATAGCTGAACTAGGTACAAAGATAATGAACTCACAAGTTACAAAGGTAATGAGTCCTGTAAGAATGGTTACTTACGTTTATACATGGCTACAACCTGGAGTTTACCTGGAGAGAGTTTCAGGGGTCAACGCCCCCGCGGCCCGGTCTGTGACCAGGCCTCCTGGTGGATCAGCGAATGATCAACCAGGCTGTTGCTGCTGGCTGCACGCAAACCAACGTACGAGCCACAGCCCGGCTGATCAGGAACTGACTTTAGGTGCTTGTCCAGTGCCAGCTTGAAGACTGCCAGGGGTCTGTTGGTAATCCCCCTTATGTGTGCTGGGAGGCAGTTGAACAGTCTCGGGCCCCTGACACTTATTGTATGGTCTCTTAACGTGCTAGTGACACCCCTGCTTTTCATTGGGGGGATGGTGCATCGTCTGCCAAGTCTTTTGCTTTCGTAGTGAGTGATTTTCGTGTGCAAGTTCGGTACTAGTCCCTCTAGGATTTTCCAGGTGTATATAATCATGTATCTCTCCCTCCTGCGTTCCAGGGAATACAGGTTTAGAAACCTCAAGCGCTCCCAGTAATTGAGGCGTTTTATCTCCGTTATGCGCGCCGTGAAAGTTCTCTGTACATTTTCTAGGTCGGCAATTTCACCTGCCTTGAAAGGTGCTGTTAGAGTGCAGCAATATTCCAGCCTAGATAGAACAAGTGACCTGAAGAGTGTCATCATGGGCTTGGCCTCCCTAGTTTTGAAGGTTCTCATTATCCATCCTGTCATTTTTCTAGCAGATGCGATTAATACAATGTTATGGTCCTTGAAGGTGAGATCCTCCGACATAATCACTCCCAGGTCTTTGACGTTGGTGTTTCGCTCTATTTCGTGGCCAGAATTTGTTTTGTACTCTGATGAAGATTTAATTTCCTCATGTTTACCATATCTGAGTAATTGAAATTTCTCATCGTTGAACTTCATATTGTTTTCTGCAGCCCACTGAAAGATTTGGTTGATGTCCGCCTGGAGCCTTGCAGTGTCTGCAATGGAAGACACTGTCATGCAGATTCGGGTGTCATCTGCAAAGGAAGACACGGTGCTGTGGCTGACATCCTTGTCTATGTCGGATATGAGGATGAGGAACAAGATGGGAGCTAGTACTGTGCCTTGTGGAACAGAGCTTTTCACCGTAGCTGCCTCGGACTTTACTCTGTTGACGACTACTCTCTGTGTTCTGTTAGTGAGGAAATTATAGATCCATCGACCGACTTTTCCTGTTATTCCTTTAGCGCGCATTTTGTGCGCTATTACGCCATGGTCACACTTGTCGAAGGCTTTTGCAAAGTCTGTATATATTACATCTGCATTCTTTTTGTCTTCTAGTGCATTTAGGAGATTGTCGTAGTGATCCAGTAGCTGAGACAGACAGGAGCGACCTGTTCTAAACCCATGTTGCCCTGGGTTGTGTAACTGATGGGTTTCTAGATGGGTGGTGATCTTGCTTCTTAGGACCCTTTCAAAGATTTTTATGATATGGGATGTTAGTGCTATTGGTCTGTAGTTCTTTGCTGTTGCTTTACTGCCCCCTTTGTGGAGTGGGGCTATGTCTGTTGTTTTTAGTAACTGAGGGACGACCCCCGTGTCCATGCTCCCTCTCCATAGGATGGAAAAGGCTCGTGATAGGGGCTTCTTGCAGTTCTTGATGAACACAGAGTTCCATGAGTCTGGCCCTGGGGCAGAGTGCATGGGCATGTCATTTATCGCCTGTTCGAAGTCATTTGGCGTCAGGATAACATCGGATAGGCTTGTGTTAATCAAATTTTGTGGCTCTCTCATAAAAAATTCATTTTGATCTTCGACTCTCAGTCTGGTTAGCGGCTTGCTAAAAACTGAGTCATATTGGGACTTGAGTAGCTCACTCATTTCCTTGCTGTCATCTGTGTAGGACCCATCTTGTTTAAGTAGGGGCCCAATACTGGGCGTTGTTCTCGATTTTGATTTGAACAAATTATAGAGTAATGAGCAATTCACACTTCCACACCCGGTCACAACTGTAATGAGTTATTGGTGCAAATATTGATTGTTGAGTCACACAAACACACACACACACACACACACACACACACACACACACACACACACACACACACACACACACACTCACACTCACACACACACACACACACACACACCCACACACAGAATGTGGCGAATAGATACTGGAACTTGACAATTCTCACAGAGAGGAACAGGATGCCTCTCCATGAGATTCCCGTGAGTAAGACGAGTGTGTCCAGTGTAAAGACAGGATAGAGTAGTTTCCCAATCTCGACATTGATGACAAGAAGACGGCCAGAAACCTATACTCTGTTTAACAGAATGAAGTTTGTTATGGAGCAGATCAGACCAACGTTGTTGCTAACGGGTGCGAAGATGGGTAGCAATTACAGCAAAATAGTCCATGAATGGAACACCTCTATATGATACTGGGAGGTCATGTACTGCTGACCGCGAGCAGTGTCTGCCTGTTCATTTCCCTGTACGTCAACATGACCAGGGACCCAACCAAAAAAAAAAATCTGTGTTTGGTAGAGATACGGTGTAACCAAGTTGGATACGAACAACTAGGGGGTGAGGTGTATCAAATTTCCGTATAGCCTGTAAAACACTAAGGGAGTCTGAAATGACCACAAATGGTGAAACAGGCATAGATGCAATACGACCAAGTGCTACAGAATAGCATACAATTCAGCCGTAAAAATGCTAGCCGAGGGTAATAAACGCCCTGGCAACACAAAACTGTCCAGAAACACTGCTGTGAATCCGACTCCATCAGAAGACCTTGAATCATTGGTGTACACCGCGATGGCATGAGAATGAGAGCCAAAGTGGTCAAGAAAAAGAGAGTGGGAAGCCACCGTAGGTAGTTGGGCTTTTGCGCATGGCAGTGGAAAAGAACAAACACAAACAGCTGGAACTTCTCAAGGGGGCAGGGAAAAGTGAGATGCTACATAAACATAGAGAGGTGGTAACTGAAGAGAAGACAAGAGCGAATGTAGGCAGAGAGAAAAGGGATGAAGTAAACAGGGGCGACGAACAAATAAAGAACGTCTACTAACATCAGTGACTATTCTATATACAGAATCATTGTGAAGGTCATGAGATCAAACATAACAGCGAAGGCAATGAGCATCACGGCAATCAGACAAGGATGGAAAATTCGCTTCTGCATAGAGGCTCTCAACAGGGGATGAACGAAAGGCACCAAGGTACAGACGGAGACCTTGGTGATGAATAAGGTCTAACTTAGAGTTGTGGGAGAAGCACAGAATTTATTTGGTCACCATAATCTAGCTTGGACAAGACTAGGGTGGAATGCAAATGGAGGAGAGTGTGACGATCTGTTCCCCATGAACAATCTGTGAGAACGTTAAGGAGATTTAGCCGAACATGGCAAGTTGTCTTTAAAAAAAAATGTGAGGTCTCCACGTCAGCCAGCGATCAAAGAGCAGGCCCAGAAACCTGACCGTATCACATGCCGGAATACGTGAACCGAGTAAGTACATGGGAGTATCCGGTATAAGCAGGCGTCTAGTGAAGATAATGAATTGGGTTTTCGTACTGGAAAATTTAAAGTCATGAAAAGTGGCCCAATGGGTGACTCGGTCTATTATAACCTGAAGGGAGGCTGCTACTAGTCGACAGTCAGCGCCCAAGTAAGCTATAGCGAAGTCATCAACATAAAGTGATGACCAAATATGCGAAGGAAGAATGGAAGATATGTCATTCATAGCTAAGAGACCTTGTGGGACTCCTTCGGCTTGTACAAAGTCCGAGGAAAGCGAGGCGCCAATACAGACCCGAAAATGTCTATCGGACAAGAAAGCAGCGATGAAGTTTGGTGGATTACTGTGGAGGCCTAAGGAGTGGGCTTGGGGTAGAATGTTATAGCTTCAAGTGGTGTCATATGCTTTCTCCAGATCGAAAAAGACCGCTAGGACAGAGTGGTTGTTAGCAAAGGCATTTCGAATATACGTATCGAAGTGGAGCAAGGGGTCTAAAGTAGAGCGGCCTTTGCGAAAGCCATATTGGTGAGGGGAAAGGCTACTGTGTGTCTCTAAGAACCCCATCAGACGTCTATTCACCAATCGTTCCAACACCTTGCAGACCACACTGACCAGGGCAATGGGACGATAGTGAGAGGTGTCAAGCCCTCAGTCGCCCGGTTTGCGAAACCATAGTACAAAAGCTGATTTGCAGTGTTGTGGGAGAACCCTGCACTCCCAAATTAGATTGAAAAGACGTAAAAGAACGGGAGGGGCCGTAGAATGGAGATGGTGTAGCATACTGATGTGGATATCATCAGGTCCCAGTGCCGACGGCCGGCACATGGAAAACGTGGACTCTAATTCTAGAGTAAAAGGCATGTTATATGGCTCCAATCCATCGGAGGAGAAATCTAAGGGCACCTGCTCTTTGGTAGGTTTAGACGCAAGAAATGAGGGGCAGAGGTGAAGCCCTCGGGAGATACAGGCAAGATGGTTCCCGATTTCTGTGGCAATTTCTAAAGGTTCTGCGACATCAACTCCAGTAACCCGCAAAATGGGAACTGGGTCTGGAGTTTACTTACCAAACAATTTCCGCACCTTTTTCCAAATCACGCACATAGGGAAAGACGAGGTAATTGGAGACACGTAGTCTTGCTAACAAGCGTGTTTAGTGTCGCGTATGACGCAGCGAGCAACTGCCCTTGCCCACTTAAAATCAAACAGACGCATGGTATAGTTATATTGATAACGACCCCATGCAGCACGTTTTAAACGCACTGTGCGGGCGTATGTAGGAGACCACCAAGGTACGCATGTCTGAGAATGCCTACCTGAGGCTTGGGGGATAGAACGAGTTGCCACAGTTAGGATTAAGGTCGAAAATTGGTGCGCCAGTTTATCAATAAACGACGAAAGGGGTGGTCCTCACAACAGGTGATAAGATAGGAGTGTAAGTCCCAATCTGCTCGAGTAAATTGCCAACGAGGGTTACGAAACAGTCAGGTATAAGTAGTAGAAGTAAGAAGGATAGGAAAGTAATCACTATCACATAAATCTGGAAGAACAGACCTATAAGTAAGTAAGTAAGTTTATTCAGGTATACACAAATACAGTTACATAGAATTATCATACATAGCAGCATATGTGTAGAGAACCTGGGATAACCCAAAAAAGTCAGACAGAGTGACTTATTTCCATTGGGGTCCTTTTACCTTATTATTATAATATAAAGGTTATAATTGTAGTGATACTGGTCCTGTGGGGAGCAGCAGCAGGATAATACTGCACCACCTCTAGGGGCCCTTAACAACAACAACAGTTTGGCGTGCGTCATGGGCACCAACATATGGTGTGTGATTCTCTCCTACTTTATCCATTTATCACCGATGCAGATTACATGGTGAGTTTAAATATGTGGCCTGTAGTTATAACTTTTCTCTTGACATATGCAAGACATCACCATCCCTGTAGAAGCCATTATTAGATGTACTAGTCATTATATTTTGTTGTTGCAGAAGTACTATGAAGATTCTATGTTCAATAAAGCCTAGAGATAAGGCCTGTGTTTCTATCACAACAATTTATTGAACATAGAATCCTGGGCTACCTGGTGGTGATCCTGCGTTAGACTACATCACAACATGGAGCGTTTACTGAAACCTGAGAGGCTAGACTGTGACCCCAGCTTATCAACGGCTGCTCAGGAATGGAAGCACTGGTTTAAGACTTTCGAAAACTTCTTGGGAGCCCTTCCTAAAGAAGATCTAGATAAACTAAGTCTGCTCATCAATTTTGTGTCACCTAAGATATATGAGGCTATTTCTGAGTGTAATACCTACGAAGATGCTATCAAAACCCTCAAGTCTCAGTATATTAAACCTACAAATGAAATCTTTGCACGCTATCGCCTTGCAACTCGCCGCCAGCAGATTGAAGAGTCCTTAGAGGAATACTTTCAAGCACTGAAAATTTTAGGTAAGGACTGTCACTTCCAAGCAGTGACAGCTGCTCAGTATTGTGAAGAGTCCATCAGGGATGCTTTTATCAGTGGCCTGCAATCACCAATAATAAGGCAGCGTTTATTGGAGAATAAAACTCTCGACTTAGCCGCTGCCTTTGACCAGGCAAGAGCTCTAGATTCAGCCCAGAAGAATTCTGAAGTATACAGTACCACTCAGCCTTCTCGAGTGGTAAGTGCTGCAATTCCTGACCAAGACTCTTGCAATGAAGTTACTGGGGAACCTGCCTTAGTGACAGCAGCAGCAGGTACGGTGTGTTTCTTTTGTGGTTTTTCAAGACATCCACGTCCAAAGTGTCCTGCTCGTGAAGCAATGTGCCATAAATGCCACAAGAAAGGTCACTTTGCTAAAGTATGTCGTGCTAATGCATCAACAAGAGCTAGTGCCTCCACACATTCCAGTGATCATGCGACTCTAGCAACAGTGACTTCTGCGGCTACTCCAAATTCACTGTCAAAGGCAGTTGTGAAAGTATTCATCAAAGGAACAGAAGTAGATGGTCTTATTGATAGTGGCAGCTCAGAGAGTTTCATCAACCTTGACTTAGTTAAACGGCTCTCCTTGACTCTACATCACTCATCAGGTACCGTTTCCATGGCATCAACATCTCTCTCTATTCAGACCTTAGGGTTTTGTAAGGTAAATCTCAGAGTTAATGGAAAGGATTATCAAGATGTACATTTAGCTATTCTGCCACAACTGTGCTCTGATGTTATCCTTGGTCAGGACTTTCAGAAGCTGCATGGTAGTGTCACCTTAACATATGGAGGTGAACTGAGTCCTCTTGTTGTCTGTGGGCTTAGCACTTTAAGGGTAGACCCACCAAAGCTGTTTGCAAATCTTACCGCGGATTGCCATCCTATATCAGCTAAGTCACGCCGCTATTCTTATGAGGATCGGATGTTCATTGAGAAAGAAACTCAGAGGCTGCTGAAGGAGGGTATTATAGAACCGAGTGATTCCCCTTGGCGTGCACAGGTTGTTGTTGTTAAAGATGGTTATAGGAAACGGAGACTGGCTATCGATTACTCTGAGACAATCAACAAATTTACACTTCTTGATGGGTACCCTCTACCTCGAATTGACGATACAGTGAACAAAATTGCTCAGTACTACGTGTTTAGCACAATTGATCTGCAGAGTGCCTATCATCAAGTCCCTATAAGGAATGAAGATAAACCATACACAGCGTTTCAGGCTAGTGATGGCCTGTATCAGTTTACCAGAGTCCCTTTTGGAGTCACCAATGGGGTAGCCTGCTTCCAACGAATTATGGATTCACTCATTCAGGAAGAGCAACTCATGGGAACTTACGCGTATTTAGATAATGTTACCATTTGTGGCAAGACCCAGGAGGAACATGATGCAAACCTTGATAAGTTTTTGGAAGCCGCCAAGAAGAAAAATATCAGTTACAATTAGGAAAAGTGCACTTTTTCAACTAAAAGGCTTAGCATCCTTGGTTATGTAGTGGAAGGAGGTTCAATATTCCCAGACCCTGAACGACTACGACCTCTACGGGAACTTACAATGCCTCAAGACAAAAAGTCACTCCGAAGAACTCTTGGTCTCTTTGCTTATTACTCACAATGGATCTACAACTATTCAAGTAAAGTCCGCCCATTGAGTGCTACCACATTTCCTGTGACAAAGGAAGCAGAAGCCGCTTTCCATACTCTCAAACAGGACATTGAAAACTCAGTAGTTCAAGCCATTGATGAGTCCCTACCATTCGAAGTGGAAACGGATGCATCTGACATTGCCATTGCTGCAGTCTTATCTCAGGCAGGACGACCAGTAGCCTTCTTTTCGAGAACTTTTCAAGGATCAGAGAAATGTTATGCTGCTGTAGAAAAGGAAGCCCAGGCCATCATAGAAGCAGTTCGCCACTGGAGGCATTATTTAACTGGTAGACATTTCACCATAAGGACTGACCAACGGTCCGTGATGTATATGTTCGACAAGAGGCACAAAAATAGGATAAAGAATGACAAGATATTACGCTGGAGGATGGAACTATCGTGTTATGACTTTGATATTCTGTACCGACCGGGTCAAGAGAACATCTCACCTGATGCATTCTCTAGGTCCCACTGTGGAGCAGCATGTCATGATTTGCAATCACTCTCAGCTCTCCACAAGGCTTTGTGTCACCCAGGAGTTACACGCCTGTACCATTTTGTCAAATCAAAGAACATGCCCTACTCAGTGGAAGATGTGCGACAAGTGATCAGAGCATGCAGAGTATGTGCAGAGTGCAAGCCAAACTTTCATCAGCCAGAGAAGACTCATCTCATAAAATCCACCCAGCCTTTCGAAAGATTGAATATAGATTTCAAAGGACCTCTACCAAGCACAAATCAGAATAGGTATTTCCTTAACATAGTAGATGAATATTCAAGGTTTCCCTTTGTATTCCCCTGTGCAAATATGGCTGCTTCAACTGTTATTAGTTGTCTTTCACAGTTGTTCTCTATTTTTGGTATGCCAGCTTATATCCATTCAGACAGGGGATCCTCGTTCATGAGTAACGAACTTCAGGAGTTTTTGGCTAGCAAAGGTATTGCCTGCAGCAGAACAACAAGCTACAACCCTCAAGGCAATGGTCAAGTGGAGCGGTTCAATGGTACTATATGGAAGGCAGTTACAATGACATTAAAGTCGCGCAATCTACCTGTTCAACACTGGCAAACTGTCCTACCTGATGCACTTCACTCTATTAGATCACTGCTGTGCACAGCTACTAATGCAACCCCTCATGAAAGACTCCTCAACTATTCACGTCGTTCCTCTACGGGAGCCTCCGTGCCCACTTGGTTATGTCATCCTGGACCCGTTCTCCTGAAGAGTCACCGTAGGATGAACAAGACGGATCCTTTAGTGGAAGAGGTAGAGCTCCTGCAAGCTAATCCACATTACGCCCACATTCGCTACCAAAATGGTGAAGAGACTACAGTATCTACAAGACATTTAGCCCCAGTTGAAATCCCTATTAGTGTGGAATCTCAAGATACACCAATAGATGTGAAAGATGCTTCGTTTTCTCCTGGAAAGCCCCTTGAGACTACCCCTATGGAAATAGAGGATTCTGCTCCAGCAGTTAATCAAACCCCGCTGGAAAATATCGAACCTGGTGAAGAGGCTCAAGGGCTACGAAGGTCGGGACGTGTACGTCGCCCACCTAACAGTTTGGGAGATTACTGTCTCTGATATTTTAGAAGGGGGAGATTGTAGTGATACTGGTCCTGTGGGGAGCAGCAGCAGGATAATACTGCACCACCTCTAGGGGCCCTTAACAACAACAACAGTTTGGCGTGCGTCATGGGCACCAACATATGGTGTGTGATTCTCTCCTACTTTATCCATTTATCACCGATGCAGATTACATGGTGAGTTTAAATATGTGGCCTGTAGTTATAACTTTTCTCTTGACATATGCAAGACATCACCATCCCTGTAGAAGCCATTATTAGATGTACTAGTCATTATATTTTGTTGTTGCAGAAGTACTATGAAGATTCTATGTTCAATAAAGCCTAGAGATAAGGCCTGTGTTTCTATCACAACAATAATATTTTCTTATTATTCTACAATGAAGATAACATCTTATTATCATACTAAAAAGACTATCTACTACACCAAGGTCATTAAGACTATCTACAATACGAGGGTCATTACTAAGAATATGGTAAAATTTACACGTATGTTAGCTAAAAAATAGAAAATCATTCCCCTCCCTTTCTGTAGCTACATTCATCAGACACCTTTTGGCACTCTTCTTGAACTGGCTTTGACTGGCTTTGACATGTGCAGGCAGTCTGTTCCATTCCTTTATTGCTGTACAATAAAAGGTGTTTGAAGCCTGTCCAATGACTGTGGGTACTACAAAGTTGTGCTCTCTCCCCCTAGTACTATGATTGCTTTGGTTCCCAACCTTGACAAAATTGACAGCAAGATATTCTGGACATTGTTTGTGAGCAATTTTATAAACATGATTTAGCTTCAGTTGTTTTACTCTGTCTTCAACATTCAGCATATCCAACTGCTGTAATTCATCCTGGCCTACATGTTCTCTTGGACCCAGGTCCAGGATGAATCTTACGATTTTGTTCTGGGTGATTTGCAGTCTATCTTTCAGTCTATCTTTCAATATAGAGAACATTCACTTCACGTATACACACAATAAAACACCTCAATTACTGGAAAATGTTGAAGTTCTTTGACCTGCACTCCTTGGAATTAAAGAGAGAAAGATACATTCTAATAAACAACTAGGAAATCCTAAAAAGACTAGTCCCAAATTTGCACACGGAAAACACCCCCTACGAAAGCAAACGACTCGGCAGGCGGTGGAACATTTTCCCCAAGTGAAAAGCAGGGGCGCCATGAATACACTAAGAAACAATACAAGTGTCAGGTGTCCAAGACTGTTCAACAGGTTGTTAGGTAAGACACATATGCAACAGTTAGACAACTTTATTCCGAAACATTTCGCCTACACAGTAGGCTTCTTCAGTCGAATACAGAAAGTAGGCATGAACAGTAGAGATGTGAAGACGATGTAATCAGTCCATCACCCTTGAAGTCGTAGAATTTGAGGTTGTCAGTCCCTCAGCCTGGAGAAGTTCAGTTCCATAGTCAGGAACTATCTGAAGATCAAGCGACAGTGCGGAGACTTAAATATTGTCGGAAGGAGAGGTGCATAGTAGTAGTAGTAGTGAGAATGTAGCCACTGAGAGGTCATGTCCTTCTCAGATCCAACACTTCTCACTTGAGAAACTTGTCCAAGGTGTTTTCTGTACCAAGATGCCACTGCAACACATGGCATCTTGGTACAGAAAACACCTTGGACAAGTTTTTCAAGTGAGAAGTGTTGGATCTGAGAAGAACATGACCTCTCAGTGGCTACATTCTCACTACTACTACTACTATGCACCTCTCCTTCCGACAGTATTTAAGTCTCCGCACTGTCGTTTGATCTTCAGATAGTTCCTGACTATGGAACTGAACTTCTCCAGGCTGAGGGACTGACAACCTCAAATTCTACGACTTCAAGGGTGATGGACTGATTACATCGTCTTCACATCTCTAATGTTCATGCCTACTTTCTGTATTCGACTGAAGAAGCCTACTGTATAGGCGAAACGTTCCGGAATAAAGTTATCTAACTGTTGCATATGTGTCTTACCTAACAACCTGTCGGTACTGTATACCATTTTGATGTTCAACTGTTCAATAGCCTCCCAGGATACATAAAGAGGATTACTAACAGATCCCTGGCTATCTTCAAGAGGGAGCTGGACAGATACCTACAGTCAGTACCTGACCAGCAGGGATATGCTTCGTACGTGAGATTACGTGTGGCTGGCAGTAACAACATATTTGATGAAGCCGTGATCCACCGCGAGGCCGGGGGCGTTGATCCCCGGAACACTCTCCAGATATACTCCCGTGATCCACCGCGAGGCCGGGGGCGTTGATCCCCGGAACACTCTCCAGATATACTCCCGTGATCCACCGCGAGGCCGGGGGCGTTGATCCCCGGAACACTCTCCACATACACTCCTGGTATACATGTAATTATCTTCCTCGTCCTTCACTGTAGGTTCTCTTCTTGTCTGTAATATGAACATTAGAACTGCAATATGGGAATGAGAACTGTAATGTGGAAGCTAGAACTGTAATATGTAAACTTAGAACTGTAATATGGTGGCGAGATGTAATACGGGGACTAGAGTTGCAATATTGGAACTAGTGCTATAAAATGTGCTGTAATATGAGCACTACAACTGTAATATTGGTGGCCAGAACTAATATCGGGACTAGAACTGTAAATATACGCACTACAACTGCATCACAGTCAAAATGAAAATTTATCAACAGCAATGTTATATTTATTGACATTTAGCCAAGCAAATTATTAGCTTTATTGACAACTCACGCTCTGCATCTTACTTTATTACCCTCAAGGAAGGTGTAATGAAGGTGGTGAGGGCGTCTTGAACCAAGGATTCGGAGTTACATTTCTCTTCCTCGAATCAAACTTCACTGCCTCCTATTCCACGTTAGTATATAATATAGTTTACTTTATTCGCAAAATTAGAGAGGTTACTCTGATATATATGAAATATTTTAGGAAGTCAGAGCAACGGCTAAGTTTGCTTACCTAAGTTTGGAGTCATTCTGTTCCTGGCGTAAACTTATTAAGCGAGGACACACACACATTTTCTTGGACTGTAAGAATTCTTAATACACAGTTCCCCACAAGAGATAGTACAATAGCTGGAGGACCAGGCAGGTATAACAGGGAAGGCGCTGCATTGGATCAGAGAATACCTGACAGGAAGGCAGCAGCGAATCATGGTACGTGACGAAGTGTCGGAGTGGGCGTCTATGATGAGCGGGGTTCCACAGGGGTCAGTCCTGGGACCAGTGCTGTTTCTAGTATATGTGAATGACATGACGGAAGGAATAGACTCAGAAGCGTCTCTGTTTGCAGACGATGTGAAGTTAATGAGGAGAATTCAATCGGAGTACGACCAGGCAGGACTACAAAGGGATCTGGACAGGCAACAGGACTGGTCAAGCAAATGGCTCCTGGAGTTCAACCCCGCCAAGTAGGAAGGGCAAAGAAGACCGCAGAGAGAATACAGTCTAGGGTACCAAAGGCTACAAACCTCACTCCAGGAGAAGGATCTTGGGGTGAGTATAACATCGAACACATCTCCTGAGGCGCACATCAACCAAAAAACTGCTGTGGCATACGGGCGCCTAGGAAACCTAAGAATAGCACTCCGACATCTCAGTAAAGATTTGTTCAGGACTCTGTACACTGTGTACATCAGACCCATATTAGAGTATGGAGCAAAAGTTTGGAACCCACATCTGGACAAGCACGTCAAGAAAATGGAGAAAGTGCAGAGTTTTGCAACGAGACTAGTCCCGGAGGGGCATGTCCTACGAGGGGAAGTTAAGGGAAATCGACCTGACGACACTGAAGGACAGGAGGGGCAGGGAGGACATGATAACATAAAATACTGAGAGAAATCGACAAGTTGGACAGGGTCAGGATGTTTCAGAGATGGGACATACCAACAAGGGGTCACAGTTGGAAGCTGAAGACAAGTTATAGGGATGTTAGGAGGTATTTCTTCAGTCACAGAGTTGTCAGGAAGTGGAATAGTCTGGGAAGTGATGTAGTGGAGGCAGGATCCATATATAGCTTTAAGAAGAGGTATGATTAAGCTCATGGAGAAGGAAGTGACCTAGTAGCGACCAATGAAGAGGCGGGCCCAGGAGCTGTGAGACTCCTGCAACCACAACTAGGCGAGTACATATATATATATATATATATATATATATATATATATATATATATATATATAATATATATATATATATATATATATATATATATATATATATATATATATATATATATATATATATATATATATATCCAGCCGTACCGGAGATTCGAACTCCGAACCTCAGCGTGCGAGTTGAGTGCGCCAGCTATCAAGCCAGTAACACTGGCTGTATTAAATTTGGTTGTGGACTGTAAATATATATATTACTGAAAAGTTACTTTAGACTGGACAACCTTAAGCAATTTGTTGGTCCACTATTTCAACTGATTATACACAATTTTCATATAAAATTAATACAATAATTATGAGTGCAAATAAAATTAAGACACCCAGTTATTCTTTGTGTGACAGTCTAACGCCTCCCTAACAGGACGGTAACATAATATTGGCCAATAAAGAGATACCTTACCCGCTCTGTGGTTTTATACCACATATATGCAAAGAGGCAAACATAACTTATTCCCATACAAGCGGCGTTCAACATGTCCACTCACCACGTCCAGTATTATCTTCAATATCAGCATTAATCTGACAGTTATTTCACAGATCTCGATGTTTCCAGATACACTGTTTCTTCGTTTATCCCGACGTTCAATCACCTTGTCGATATCTTCTCTATCGGCTACGATTACACTGGATTAAATGCCCACAAATTCCGGTTAATTCTTCCATTACGCCATTACCCGGCTTCCTTCCCAAAACGTTTTCGTACACATATATCTGTTCAGTCAGTTCAATAATAGTTCCTGGTGTGTAATACCTTTTCACTATTGAAATATTAGTTTTTTTCAACATTATAACAATTATGTTTTACTTAACTGATTACCGAAAAATAAAAATTATAGGGGATGTTGGTTCGTCTGTGGCTTAACATTAAGTCGCATTAACACTACACTACGTTATATAAAAACTATTATATCCTTCATTAAACAAATTGCAGGAAAATTATCAAAATCTTCCACAGCAGATATGAATTCAGCAACATTTAATTTATGTGATTTGGATTTATTTATATTATTTCATATTTTAGAAAGGTATGATTGAATTTAAACAAGTGGTTACCAGTTATTTACAATAAGCAAATTCTGGGTATATTAAAAAAAATGATTGGTAATATGCTACCATGGATAAAATACTTCGATATTTCTTGAATATCTCTGAATATCTGTATTCATTATTTCGGAAACAACAAACTCATTGCACATAACGCAAGGTGTGGCAATAGTAAATCTGGCAAATTTTACACTTCGCTGTCTATTTCAGCTTGTGATGCAACCTCTCAGAGATACTTGTAGCCCAGTTAACACATTAAAAAATCCAGGCGGCTTCCCTCACAAACGCTTTCTACAAATTTCTCGGTTAGATTAAGTTTGGTTGTCTTCTGTCCGTAAAAATAACCACTTATAAACCACAGCGGAAATATTATAAGATACAGGTGATACATAGTTCCGCAGAAGGAACTGAAAACAGGAGCCATTGAGAGTGACAGTAAAAGTATGTGAGATTTGGGTTGTCTGGAAAATTTTGGATTTTCCTAAATTCAGCATGTGTAAATTTGAATAATACAATAATTGTGTAAAAAATGTGATACTGATTTGACCCCATCAAGAAATTTCGAGTGGATGGGGGTGTAGGACAGCTGCTGAGTACTCATTTCTCCAAGAATTGTAATGATTATAATTCATGGGATGTTAGTCTCGTTAGGATGTTAGGGTTGAAAGGTTGGAAGAACTTGACAGATGTATCAAATATTTAGGCAGTCATAATGTAAAGGATTGGTATGTCAAACTGAATAATTGCTATCAATGTCACAAAGGAAGACATCATATAGTAATGTGTAAAGGTTTAAATAATATTAGTGATAATAATGACCATCATGATAATGATAATAGTGATTTTTATGAATTATTATATGAGTAAATTACCTGCATGAGATTTACAAGGTATTACCTGAATTATTACATGCAAGTAATTTGGGTGAAATAAGTGGGACTTAAGTCACAGCAGGTCACCAAACTGTAACTCCCTCGATGCCCACTCCTTCACCACTCTCACAAAACGCTAGACCTGACATTAAATTAATAATTACAATATTAAAAATTAATACCAATAATGGTAAATTATAAAATAATGTGGACTCTATATAATTAGGCTTCCTGGATACACAAAGGAAATTCGTATTACTACTTACCATTTGTCACAGCAAGACAATGCTAATGGAACACACCCGAACCTTACTCTAACAGCTAGAATTTACAATGGCCAATGCAAAAACTACTGTACATTATGGGTAAGCATCACTTGGCTGAGGTGTGCTCCTGGGAGAATTGGTGTCCTCTAATTTTTCATCCTGACTGCCGAATTGCAAGGGTTTTCTACATTATTTATCCCAGTTCTTCAGCAGGAACGTGTCAGTAATTTCTAAATTACGGATTGAGGCCAATATACACCAATTGACCTTCGAGAACGCCTGATTACATTGCACAATTCAGTCCAGTGTTCACACATTAAATTCAATATGGCGTCTCTCTCTGTGGTTAGTTTAGTTAGTTTAATATGTTTATTATGCACCCCATACCCATCCAGTGGGCGGTAGTCAAAAGATTACAGAGGTACATAATGGGTCCAGGGACTGGGCCTCAAAGTTCTGATAGCTGAGCAAGTTACAGAGGTAATGAATTCACAATTTACAAAGGTAATGAACTCACAATTTACGTGGCATCACTCCCCCGGCAGTTCTGCCTCGAAATTTCTCGAAGGGTCTAAATAGCATCATATTTTAATACACAGTTATTATATTTATATGTTCTACATTAGGAAATTATGTAAAAAAAATCCACAGTAATCATAATGATGAAAATGATGTTAACACTGAAACAGTTATTAATGATGGTGACTCAGTGGGGCTAACGAGTCTTCTAACAGGGAGTGATTATACTACACTTGGTTAGGTAAAGATTAGCCGGTATTCTCCCGGCACGGGCCTTTTCCAAGTGGTGGCCCGGCCTTGGCTCCCTCTTTAGGGAGTGTCTGAGACCTAAGTCTCCCATGGGAGGAGGCACAAGTACCTCCTCATCTTTGGGACCAACTGTCCCCAGGTCTAGTCACAAGCTAGGCCTCTCTGGTCTGCCATCCCCGCCCCAAAGGGGCAAATGGGAATGACAGTCTTATGAGCTAAAGGCTCGGGCTCAGGCACCTACCCTACCCTAGAAGGGTTAGGCATGGTATCGATTACTACATTTGTAAAGGGTATGGTAAGGAATGTGGTGTCTTGTAAAAACAGCAGGAGGCCATGTAATATATGTTAAGCTTCATCGCTCTAATAATTAATAACTAAATGGAACAGTAAATATTTGTTATTGTTATAATTTAATAGTTGTGTTACGTCTAATAAATGAATTAAGACTCTTGCTTCCATCCACAAGGCTTAGTGTCACCCCTTACAATAACAGGGAAACTGTTAATACAAGAAGCAGGGAAACTTAATTGTCCTTGGAATGAAACCCTACCTAAATAATTTATTAAAAAGTGGGAAGAATAAGTGATTATGTAAAGCTACCACTGTTGACATTCCCACGTAAAGTAGCAAGTCAAGATGGTGATAATATATTAAACATTTTCTGCGATGCTTCAGAATTGGCTTATGGAGCAGTCGCTTATATTCGGTGTAATAACTCTATTTCTCTTGTCATGTCTAAGGCTAAAATGGCTCCAATTACAGTACGTATATTGCCTTAGTTGGAATTAACATTATTATTATTATAATCAAGGGGGAAGCGCTAAACCCGGAGGATTATACAGCGCCTGGGGGGGGGGATGTGGAAGGCATTCAGGCTTAATTCGGGGAACTGGAGCACAGATCCAATTCCCTAAATCAAGAGCCCCTCACCAACATCAAGGAACCTTCCTTGAGGGGTTGGAATTAACAGCTATTTACCTAGGTGTCAAATTAGCTAATTATGTAAGAGATAAATATTAGCGACACTGTGATTTTTTTTTTTTGGTCTGATAATGACTTACAATGGATAATTCTTACAATGGATTTCTAATGGTAACATTAGAAATCCACTGTTCAAAACAGTCACTGAAATTAATCAAATGAAAGAGAAATATAAGACTTTAGGCCAACATTTACATTTGGTCATATACCTGGTGACGAGAATCCAGCTGTGCTTCTTGTCACGAGTTAGTTACTTTAATATGTTTATTATGCACCCCATACCCATCCTGTGGGCGGTAGTCACCCCATACCCATCCTGTGGGCGGTAGTCACCCCATACCCATCCTGTGGGCGGTAGTCAAAAGATTACAGAGGTACATAATGGGTCCAGGGACTGGGCCTCAAAGTTCTGATAGCTGAGCAAGTTACAGAGGTAATGAATTCACAATTTACAAAGGTAATAAACTCCAGGTAGGTCTAGTCACAATCATGACAAGTTACAAAGGTATTTACAGATTACAGAGGTACACAATGGGTCCAGGGACCGGGCTCCAAAGTTTTGATGGCTGAACTAGGTACAAGGTAATGAACTCACAAGTTACAAAGGTAATGAACTCACAAGTTACAAAGGTAATGAACTCACAAGTTACAAAGGTAATAAATTCTTGTCACGAGGCTGAGATTAAATTGTTAAAAGGAAAATTTGTAAAAGTTTGAATAATAGATAAATTAGTTGTATATTTAGATGTAATTAGGTGTAGAGATAGGTTATAAAATGAACTGTGTAAATATGTAATGTATCCTATTGTGAATATGTAATGCATCCTATCTTAATACCAAAGCCTATTCTCTGATAATTTTAATTATACATGTGTGTAAAAATTGTAAAGCAAGGAGGAGTACAAAAATAATTTTAAGTCGTTTATCAACGACCATCCCTCAGCCGCACTGTGGAAAATTTTGGATTTTCCTAAATCCAGCGTGTGTAAATTTGAATAACACAATAATTGTGTAACAAAATGTGATGCTGATTTGAACTTTTCAAGAAATTTCGATAGGGGGGGGGGTTGCGGAATAGCTACTGAGTTACGCAGACGAGGAGACGCCATATTGAAACTGAATGTGTGAACACCGGTCTGAATTGTGCAATGTAATCAGGTGTTCTCGAAGGTCATCTGGTGTATATCAGCCTCATTCTGTAATTTCGAAATTGCTGCCACATTCCTGCTGAAGAATTGGGATAAATAATATGGAAAGTCCTTGCATTTCGGCAACAAGAACGGAAAAATAGAGGACACCAATTCTTCCCAGAAGCACACCTTAGCTAAGTGATGCATACCCATAATGTACAGTAGTTTTGCGTTGGCCATCGTAATCCTAGCTCTAGTAGTAGCATTAAGGTGTGTTTTTGAAAAATAGTGATCCAGTAATTAAATAGTAAGTGGTAATACGAATTTCCTTTCTAATACTATTATAACTTATGTGTAATAATTATATTTTGTGTGCCCAGCAAACCTAATCATATACAGTCCACACAACTTTAATTTACCAGAGTAGCTGGTCTTAATATTGTAATTTTTAATGTCAAGTCTAGCTTTTTGTGAGGGTGGTAGGGAGTGGGCATCGAGGGAGCGACAGTTTGGCGACCTGCTGTGACTCATTTATCTCACCCAAATTACTTGTAGGTAATAATTCAGGTAATACCCCGTAAACCTCCTGCAGGATATTTGTTCACACAATAATAATTCAAAAAGGCTGCTTAAGAACAGATTAACTTGGTGGCACTCGATGTATGCACAAGGCTTATTCCTCTAAGAAAAAGGAGGAGTAGATGTAAAATAGAAAGAGACAGGCGCTCCCTTTACATGCGACGGAAAAGAATAACAGAGCGGCTAAAAGAGGTCAATATATCTGAAATGCGTAGGGAGACACTGGTCAGAGAAATAGCAAGCATCGAACTTAAGCTAAAGGAATCTTATAGGAGTCAGGAATCGCGGGAAGAACTAAAAGCCATAAATGAAATCGAAAGAAACCCAAAGTATTTCTTCTCCTATGCCAAATCAAAGTCGAGAACAACGTCCAGTATTGAGCCCCTACTTAAACAAGATGGGTCCTACACAGATGACAGCAAGGAAATGAGTGAGCTACTCAAGTCCCAATATGACTCAGTTTTTAGCAAGCCGCTAACCAGACTGAGAGTCGAAAATCAAAATTAATTTTTTATGAGAAAGCCACAGAATTTGGTTAACACAAGCCTATCCGATGTTATCCTGACGCCAAATGACTTCGAACAGGCGATAAATGACATGCCCATGCACTCTGCCCCAGGGCCAGACTCATGGAACTCCGTGTTCATCAAGAACTGCAAGAAGCCCCTATCACGAGCCTTTTCCATCCTATGGAGAGGGAGCATGGACACGGGGGTCGTCCCTCAGTTACTAAAAACAACAGACATAGCCCCACTCCACAAAGGGGGCAGTAAAGCAACAGCGAAGAACTACAGACCGATAGCACTAACATCCCATATCATAAAAATCTTTGAAAGGGTCCTAAGAAGCAAGATCACCACCCATCTAGAAACCCATCAGTTACACAACCCAGGGCAACATGGGTTTAGAACAGGTCGCTCCTGTCTGTCTCAACTATTGGATCACTACGACAAGGTCCTAGATGCACTAGAAGACAAAAACAATGCAGATGTAATATATACAGACTTTGCAAAAGCCTTCGACAAGTGTGACCATGGCGTAATAGCTCACAAAATGCGTGCTAAAGGAATAACAGGAAAAGTCGGTCGATGGATCTATAATTTCCTCACTAACAGAACACAGAGGGTAGTCGTCAACAGAGTAAAGTCCGAGGCAGCTACGGTGAAAAGCTCTGTTCCACAAGGCACAGTACTCGCTCCCATCTTGTTCCTCATCCTCAAATCCGACATAGACAAGGATGTCAGCCACAGCCCGTGTCTTTCTTTGCAGATGACACCCGAATCTGCATGACAGTGTCTTCCATTGCAGACACTGCAAGGCTCCAGGCGGACATCAACCAAATCTTTCAGTGGGCTGCAGAAAACAATATGAAGTTCAACGATGAGAAATTTCAATTACTCAGATATGGTAAACACGAGGAAATTAAATCTTCATCAGAGTACAAAACAAATTCTGGCCACAAAATAGAGCGAAACACCAACGTCAAAGACCTGGGAGTGATCATGTCGGAGGATCTCACCTTCAAGGACCATAACATTGTATCAATCGCATCTGCTAGAAAAATGACAGGATGGATAATGAGAACCTTCAAAACTAGGGAGGCCAAGCCCATGATGACACTCTTCAGGTCACTTGTTCTATCTAGGCTGGAATATTGCTGCACACTAACAGCACCTTTCAAGGCAGGTGAAATTGCTGACCTAGAAAATGTACAGAGAACCTTCACGGCGCGCATAACGGAGATAAAACACCTCAATTACTGGGAGCGCTTGAGGTTCCTAAACCTGTATTCCCTGGAACGCAGGCGGGAGAGATACATGATTATATACGCCTGGAAAATCCTAGAGGGACTAGTACCGAACTTGCACACGAAAATCACTCACTACGAAAGCAAAAGACTTGGCAGACGATGCAACATTCCCCCAATGAAAAGCAGGGGTGTCACTAGCACGTTAAGAGACCATACAATAAGTGTCAGGGGCCCCAGACTGTTCAACTGCCTCCCAGCACACATAAGGGGGATTACCAACAGACCCCTGGCAGTCTTCAAGCTGGTACTGGACAAGCCGGGCTGTGGCTCGTACGTTGGTTTGCGTGCAGCCAGCAGTAACAGCCTGGTTGATCAGGCTCTGATCCACCAGGAGGCCTGGTCACAGACCGGGCCGCGGGGGCGTTGACCCCCGGAACTCTCTCCAGGTAAACTCCAGGTAAGGAGCCTTCATCAGTCCGCTATTTGTCTTTACTACAATTAAATGTGTTAAGAAGAGGGCGGGCTGAGTCCAACCAGAACTGGGCAGCAGTGACAAGAGTTGGCTGAGTTTGTTGGATGCATCATGGACATGTGGCTCTTCCTGCATGATAGATGAACTGACTGATGTCAGTCTCGCTCAGTCTCAAGTTAATGAAGCTCTTTTTGTATTATTGTCCTAGTAACCTGGTGAAGATTGTGCTCAACCTCTGGGCGGATAATTAAGAGCAGCAAATGTACTCCCAAAAAAAGAGAAATTGTAAACAAAGGGTTCATGGTATACAGGGTATATAAATCTTGTGGTTTATCTACTTAACCTCTTTACAATTAACATAAACGATCCTGATGCATTTTTTGTATCAGCTTATTTGATTTTTAGCTCTACATATTTTCTTAACTAATAATAGAAAAGGAATTTAATGTTCCCCAAAGACAACAGATATGGTTTGAATTATTTTTTACACTACAACTTTATCAAAGACAGCATTGATTCCTTCACAGTGTCGTAAAAACAAATATGGATAACAGAAAATCAGCATTTAAAAAAGGCTGAACTGGGCCATGTGATACAAAGCCTTGATACTGATATCTTTGTGCTTTTCAATGGTGGGGTTTCTATCAACAGTTTAGTATATTAGAACAAATTTAGATGGCAGGACCTGAAATTAAAATGATACAAGGGTTTACACCTTAACATTTGATGGGACAAATTGAAAGTTGGCGGTGCTCCTCGACCTGCAGCTTAAAATAGCAATGAGGTACGAGGCTACACCTGCCTGTGTCAACACTTATATATTTCATATTAGAATTCTTCGCATTTAGTTTTTAAATATTTAAAAAAAAGGGCTCATATGGATATATTAACTGCGGCAAAACTAAAGAGAACGAAGTATACATATATATAGCAGAGAGGAGACAGTGGTAGTCACAACAAAAACCCTCAATGGACCAAGTTCTTAGTTGGCCACAACATTCACAGCTGAGACTTGCTTGTAGGTGTCTAGTGTTGACTCTTCTCTACAGGTAGAGTGTTGAGTGCAATGTTTACACTAGAAGAGTGAAGCTTACACTCACCTGTGTAGCTCCAGTGACACTAAAGTTTGCTAAAGCTAATCGGTGTGTGTGTGTGTGTAACCTATTTATCGCCATTATTGATATACAATGGCGACAGTTTGATAAATATGAAACATATCCGTCACTTGGATATCTTTATTGCCGCGATGATTCGCATGCACATCAACCTTCTTCAATTAAATACAGATGAATACAACACTTGAGACAGTAACAGTACTTTTGACGTGATCAGGTCCCGTCAAAACACCTACTTCCGGGGTTATATTAGACTGCTGTGCAGGCGAAACGTCACGACAATAAAGATAAACAACTGTGGTAAAAGTGTCTTATTCAGTAATCTATGTCGACCAGATGCAAAGTGTAGTGCACATGTTCTCTACCTCTATATTAACAATGTGATCTACATGTCCACTGTAGAAAGCGTGGTTCACATGTTTAAAATATATAAATAGCAAGATAGTATGTTTATATTCACTGTGCAGAGGTCCGTATTTACATATATACATTACTCAAACTGTGACTACCATTACAGTATAAATACTGGTCTACATGATCACTTTCACCCTATAAATACTGACTGACCAGTATGATCTGGTGGGTAGAGCTCTCGCTTCACAGGGCGAGTGTGTCTGGGTTCGACTCCCAGCCAGGGTAGAAACACTGGGCGTGTTTCTTTACACCGGTTGTCTATGTTCACCCGTCAGTAAAATGGGTACCTGGGTGTTAGTCGACTGGTGTGGGTCGCATCCTGGGACAAAACTGACTTAATTTGCCCGAAATGCTCTGCATAACAAGCGACTTTCTATATAGCAGTATGTCATTGATGTCAGCTAGGACTGTATACCTTGTACATGTACTTGTAGTAAATAAAGATATTATTATTATTATTAATTTTACCATTTTCTTCCAAAAAGTCAAACTGGGAGCTACAGAGGCCAAAATCAATTCCAACTTTACTCTGACTGACCAGCTTTTAAGAGAGTAATTTAGTTAGTTTTATATAATCTAGATTTTAGATTTTAGATTTTGCCACCGAAGTTATATAATCTTAGTGTACATAACCTGCAATTTTTTAACAATGGTCTTAAGGGTATACAGATGTTATAGGCACATAAAAAAAACATTAAGCTGGTTTAACCCAGGATAACCAAATAAAGTCAAACTGACTTATTTCTGATCAGAAGAAATATTTCACAGCAACTAATCTGATTAATAAAATTAGCTCACGAGTTACTCAACCTAACATCAAGAGATTGTTTCCTTTAAGGAAACCACATCAGAACTAAAAGTTTAAAGCCGACCAGAAGATGCATTTTCCAGTTTCTGTACAGAATCCAACAAAATTTGTGGCTACACAGCCATGAAAGATTCCATCCATCTTATATGATGCACTGAAGAGTGATGACGTTCATAACTTATATTTTAATGAAAGGAAAACTAAACCTACACGAGTCATATAGCTCCTGTGGAATATTCAAATTCGATCAAAGCAAAGGAAGATAAATCCAGGTTATTGAATCAAGAACCCCTGACCAGCATCAAGACAAAATAATGCAGTAAGGTATAATAATACTATACCATTTCGAGATTAAAAGTGGCAAAATGACATCAACACACTTCAGTAAATATACCACTGCTGAAATACTGAAGTCAGAGGAGCTTGTCTCCACCCATCACACGGTAACAGAATTTGGGAATGACCTCTGTAACACTGTACATGGGGCTCCACGTATGCTAATAGATCTATAAGTCTTACCCAAGATATATTACACAGCGTGGGAAAACTTGAAACCGATCAAATATAGTGTCCTCCAATAATAAACGAAAATTTATGAGAAAGCAAACGAATAAGTTGCTTAGAATTTGCCCGAAATGATCTGCATAACTATGGATTTTCTGCATGCACAACTGTCACCCATCTCTGTATATTGTAGCATGCTGAAATAAACTTATATTATTATTATACTTAAAAGCACCATTAAACCACGGATTTTTTATATATTTTTCTACAGTATTCTTTTCTCATATACATTTCATTTAAAATTCTCTATAATCCTTAAGAAAAAATATTGATGTGATTTTTCTTAATTGCCTATTGAAAAGTGCTAAACCCATAGGGACCATACAACACCCGGGAGGAATGGAAGGCATTCAAACTCGACTGAAAGAATTTGATTGCTGGTTCAATTCCTGAAATCAAGAGCCCCTCACTAGCATTAAGGAACCTACCTTCAGGTATTTAAAAGAAATCCAATTTGATTAAATTGGAAAAAAGTAATCAAACTGGCGCCCACACAGCCCCAGATTAATAAAAAATAATACTCCAATTACGATAAACCATTTACTGTGAATTATTATGTGAGCAAATTACCTGCAGGAGGTTTGCAGGGTATTACCTGCAAGTAATTTGAGTGAGATAAGTTGGACTTAAGTCACAGTAGGTCGCTGAACTGTAACTCCCTCGATGCCCACTTCTTCACCACTCTCAAAAAAGCTAGACCTGACACTAAATTAATAATTACAATATTAAACATTAATACCAATAATGGTAAGTTATAAAATAATGTGGACTGTGTATGATTAGGCTTGCTAGGTACACAAAAAAATCGTATTTCCACTTACTGTTATGACTTTGATGTCGTAACTTAAATAAAATGGCCCTGGCTCCTAAATGGCTACTCAATCTACTGTCTAGGGGCATTTAAATTACAGTGAAAAACATAGCAATTCTAGGGCCAGCATGTACATTTACAAATCAAGAAGAATGAGTGCAAATAACTAACGTTGTATAAGGACACAAAAACTCACCTATACAAAAATATATATAATATATAATAATAGTAACTTACATATAACTTACAATCTACTCCAAAAAACCACCATGCTCCGGTTCACATTGGCTCACTAGCACACCGCTACTGAGTTAAAATATATAAACTGGGAGGCTTTATGACACCCCTCCTTCCTTCCTGCCGGCTACTTAGTCTACAGTAAAAATATTAAATGCTCTCCAAAACACAGGCCCTTGCACACACTAGGGCTTTACATATAAATGAGAGCACCAAAACAAAATAGTATACACTAAAAAAATCCTACCCAACACCACATCCCACACTTCTACATCTTGCTTCCTCTGTTGTGTGTAACCTACTGCCTAAACACACCTCATCTGCTCCTGTTCTGACCACTCTGCCTGTGACAGGAATAAAACACGTTCACTTTCACTTCAGTCCCGGTATTATGGAGCCTTATTTTATAAAAAAAAAATTCTGTATTTCACTGGATAACACTTACCACTTAATAACTGAAGATAGATCACACCACAACACCTAGCTGACACCTAGACCCTACACTGGCCAGCTCGAGATCTAAATGCAAGGACTAATGGCACACTTCCCTGTGATGTTTGTATCCCTTATCTTTCACCATCCCCATGTAATTCTTGGGGGCCCGCAAATTTCCTGTCCCAATTCTTCAGCAGGGGACATTAATACAGGTTCCTATTACAAATTCAGGCCGAAAACCCCAGTTGACCTTGGAGAACGCCTGATTACATTGCACAATTCAGACCAGTGCTCACACGTTTAAGTTCAATATAGTGTCTCTCTGTGGCGTCACTCCCCAGTTGTTCTGCCTTCCCCCCCCCTCTCACTCGAAACTTCTCGAAGGGTCCAAATAGCATCAAATTTTAATACGCAATTATATTATTCATTTATATGTTCTACATTGAGGAAATAATGTAAAAAAAATTCCACACCACATTTAGAGTTTGAAGACGATCAAAAGTGGCATTCTCTAGTGATGACAGATGAAATCTTTACTTAATAAAATTGGCAAATTGAAATTGACACAGCTCAAACTGAGCAACAAACTGTAAATAAATAAAGCCCACCAGTGATAAAGGATTGAAGCTGATCAAAAAAGGCATTATCCAGTAATTTAATCAATTATAATTTTTTAATTATCTCTTAGCCTTGAGATTTATTAAAATATTGGTCAGGAAAGAGGACAAGACACTGACCGTCTATCAAGGCTGGGGGACTGATCACCTCAAATTACCTCTCCACTTCTTACATTGTCTCCTGTATTGTAATCGCCTCAGTATTTGACTGATGACGCCTGCTTCGTTAATACAGCCAGGTGTTGTACATGAGTGTGGATGACTTAATATCTCTACCTGACACTAAGTGGGCATTATCGTCTGTATACTGTACGAGATTATATTTAACAGTAATAAACATATGGCATACATAGCACAAGTATTGCGACACAAGGTGCTGTCTTGGGAAGCGTTTAAGTCATTTATATTTTTTTTCCTGAGAATGTAGCAGTTAACTGCTGCCTAAACTGCCTCACTGCTCTCTCTACTCTCTTCAGTAATTCACACTAACTACACAGGTTGTTTGCTGTTACTCAGCCCCTCGAGAGAGGTTCCTTGATGCTAATGAGGGGCTCCTGATCTAAGGCCCCTCAAGGAAGGTTCCTTGATGTTGGTGAGGGGCTCTTGATTTAGGGAATTGGATCTGTGCTCCAGTTCCCCGAATTAAGCCTGAATGCCTTCCACATATCCCCCCCCCAGGCGCTGTATAATCCTCCGGGTTTAGCGCTTCCCCCTTGATTATAATAATAATAATCCTGATCTAAGGAATTGGATCTGTGCTTTAGTTCCTCGAATTGAGTCTGAATACTTTCCATCCCCTCCCCTACCACAGGAGCTGTATAATCCCAACGGGTTTAGCGCTCCTCCATGATTATAATAATAATGGCATTACCCGGGTGAGACAAACCAGTATACACGACATCTGCTCGTTCACTGGTACACTCTGTTTACAGTGTATAATTTTATTCCTGTTAAGTAAGTAAGTAAGTAAGTTTATTCAGGTATACACAAATACAGTTACATAGAATTATCATACATAGCAGCATATGTGTAGAGAACCTGGGATAACCCAAAAAAGTCAGACAGAGTGACTTATTTCCATTGGGGTCCTTTTACCTTATTATTATAGTATAAAGGTTATAATATTTTCTTATTATTCTACAATGAAGATAACATCTTATTATCATACTAAAAAGACTATCTGCTACACCAAGGTCATTAAGACTATCTACAATACGAGGGTCATTACAAGGAATAAGGTAAAATTTACACGTAGGTTAGGTTAGGTAAGGTTCGTCAGGAAACAGGACAAATGTTTTCTGACGCGGGTCTTAGTCAGATGATGACCCGCCTTTGGAGCTTTTGGTCATCTGACCGAGGCCTTCCGCTGGCTTACCGGTCCACCCCTTTAAAAATTATGGTATTTACACGTATGTTAGCTAAAAAATAGAAAATCATTCCCCTCCCTTTCTGTAGCTACATTCATCAGACACCTTTTGGCACTCTTCTTGAACTGGTTCACGCTATGACTGGCTTTGACATGTGCAGGTAGTCTGTTCCATTCCTTTATTGCTGTACAATAAAAGGTGTTTGAAGCCTGGCCACTGACTGTGGCTACTACAAAGTTGTGCTCTCTCCCCCTAGTACTATGATTGCTTTGGTTCCCAGCCTTGACAAAATTGACAGCAAGATATTCTGGACATTGTTTGTGAGCAATTTTATAAACATGATTTAGCTTCAGTTGTTTTACTCTGTCTTCAACATTCAGCATATCCAACTGCTGTAATTCATCCTGGCCTACATGTTCTCTTGGTCCCAGCCCCAGGATGAATCTTACGATTTTGTTCTGGGTGATTTGCAGTCTATCTTTCAGTTTTTTTGTCAAGGCAGAGTACCAAGAAGAGCTTGTTGTTGTATCTTTTTTTACTCTAACTAATTTTCACATATTGTTACTTTGCTGTTTTAATTTTAAGTTTATAATCATGACTGATTTCTACTGTATCTTGCAGCTAGGCTTTAAATATTATTCGGGGGCGCGTTAAACCCTTAGGTATTATATAGCGCTTGTGGGAGGTGGGTTATGGAAGGCATTCAAGCTTGATGTAGGGTCCTGGAGCACAGATCCAGTTCCCTGGATCAAGAGTGGTGGCTTTAAATATTAAGATACTGCAAGGGCCTCATTGGAAATAAGTCACATTGTCTGCCTCTTATGGGTTATCTTAGGTAATTTACACATAAGTTAGACTATGTATGATAATTGTACTTGTGTGCCTGTACCTAAATAAACTTATTAATGCCTGTTATAACATATTACCGTAAATTACCTAGGATAACTCAATAAAGTCAAAGTAACTTATTTCCATTGGGGGTCGTGTACTGCCATATAATAATAACTTTATTTCTACCTGTACAAGGTATACAGTCCTAGCTGACATCAATAACATACTACTATATATAAAGCTGCTTGTTATGCAGAGTATTTCGGGCAAATTAAGTCAGTTTTGTCCCAGGATGCGACCCACACCAGTCCACTAACACCCAGGTACCTATTTTACTGACGGGTGAACATAGACAACCGGTGTAAAGAAACACGCCCAATGTTTCTACCCTCGCCGGGAATCAAACCCGGAATTCGCCGTGTGATGCGAGAACTTGAGCCACCAAGCGTCACTTGAGTAAGTTCCCTTGAAGCCTGATTGCTAGCAGAGTGATGCTTATGCTTCATTTAGAATCTTCTCTAGGATGTTAGAACACAACTTCTAACAAGATAAACCAAAAAATGTAATCATTCATTTCATGTTACAGGTGATCCTGTACCTCCAGTTATGACAGAAAGAGTCCATTTGCAATCTCTTGAATCATTTTCAAGAATACAAACAGCACGACTGACATTAAAAGCAATTACTAACATTTTACTTCAAGAGAAGCTAGAAGATACTTCTAATGAAGACCAAGATAAGAAGTATAAAAGAAAACGTAGTTATTCCTGTGATCAAGAAGAGGGAGAACTACACTATAACAAGAAAGTTAAAGTGATTGAAGCTCTTCATCAGTTTATGACAAGTAAAAGAAAATTGGGCGATCAAGAAAATGACGAAGCGACACACAGTGATAAACGGAGGAAACTAGACGAGTGTTTTGAGATTTATGATAAAAACAAACCAGAAAATTTAGTAAACAAGTGTCCTAGCGACAAGTCCAAAGATGACATAGGTGTATCGTATTGTATAACTTCCAATATGTTTAATGATTTGAAGAAATATTTCGTAAATTTGTCACCTAAAATGTGGACAAATTATGGGAAAGTCCTTATTAGTGAAACACTTAAAAAAATAATGTTAGAAAACATTGATAAGATGCACTTGAAAAAAGTGATCGAGTATATTTTTTGCGAGAAGCTCACTGCTTTCTCCACGATGACAATTGAGAATTTCTCAACTGATTTTGAAGAAGTAATTTATAGCAGGCTGAAACACTGCAGGAAACTATTATTTCTTGAAATTACGGTGATTCCTAGAGAGGCGAGAGACATTATCAGCGCAACATTGTCCCTTCAGAGGTTAAAGAATCTGCAGTGTCTGTGGCTTCTCCCGTCCACTAGGTACTCCTTCCACTGGGCCCTCGAGGTAGTCGCTCAACAATGTTCGAAACTATGCGAACTCAAAGTTGTCTACAGCAGCGACCTCTTCGATGCTGGAAAAGGAGTAGCATGTCTCCAGAACTGCAGGAGTTTGACTGCACTCTGGCTCTTCAATTTTGGACGAAAAAGTGAAACTCTTTACGTAAGTGAACTTCTTAGGTCGCTACCTGATCTAAAAATATTGTTTCACAAAGAATTACCTAACGCTATATTGGAGTTAAGAAGCGAGAAAGTGACATTTACCCACGACCAGCCTGAGTTGTATAGTGGTGAGAGCAGCGCTACAGAAGGGCAGCCCCAGGCTGTGTCGTGCCAGCTGTGTATGGAAAGGGTTGATTTATGTTGGTATCAACGTGCAGTGGGTTACCAACTAGTGTACGTACCATCATCTTACCTGATGGGTATGGCACAAGTCTGCCCTAAGCTCAAGCTCTTGAACCTGGTGGGTCCGCCATGCTTGGCACAAGTTATAGCCAGTCTGCCATGCCTGCAGACTTTAGTACTGCACCAGGCGAGCCTTGCGTCTTGCCTGAAGTGCTCCCTCAGAGACGTCACCCTCAACAAAATCTCCGATTTGCGAGTTTCTGACGTATGGGACTTGACACACGACATGATTTCAGCGATAGCATGCGGCTGCCCAAACCTGGAAGTGCTAAGTATCACCTGCTCCAGACTGGAGGCTGTGGGCACCTTGCAACCTCCACCCCACCGCTCTGCCTTTCCCTGCTTGCGTGAAGTTACTCTGGTGCCAACAACACTATATGATCTCCCAGCTCTTACCTCTCCTACAGTTTGGCAGCTTGGTGCTGCCCTCACAGCTTACATCTTAACAGGCGCTTCTTCCCTCACATCCATCCACCTGCAGTACAAGGCAGTAGACATACCACACTACGATGTACCCAGTGAGCAGCACCTAGAAGCGGCCCTCTGCTGTCCCAGACCTGCCCTCCGTCATATAAAGTTAGAATGGCCTCCGGCGGCCTCACTTCAGTTTGTGGGTGACGTTCTGGCGGCGTGTCCCGCCCTTAGTACTCTGGGCTCCATAACCACCTGGCCCCTCACAACACACCAGTGCGCCACCCTCGTAGCGCGCTACGGATCCCTGCTCCATATAACATGAACACTGTCATAGTTGTAGAAGTTGAGCACAAATGCATTCGCTATCTATTCAATGTGCCTTGTTTTGTGGAACTAGCAGTGGGTGTACAGATCAAATGTATCACCAGAGTAGCACGTAGTTTTATACAAATGTCGCCAATTGCATGCTTGAAGTTTACCTGGAGAGGGTTTTGGGGGTCAACGCCCCCTCGGCTCGGTCTGAAACCGAGGGAGGTAAGAAATACTGGTAAATTTAATTATTATAATCATAACCAAACGTGTTAACAGTGTTAACAGTGTTAACTTCAACTGTTTTTCCTTCAATAACAAGCTCTACAAACAAACCTACGGATCATACAACATTGCAGGGTAGGGTGTGCGAAAGGTGTCATATGCCTGATTAGAGATCAGCGAGGGTGAAAAGTATCAGAGGTAGAGTTAGTAATAAAGCTGTTCCTGTCAAAAAGTCAAAGAGGGAGTCTGAGTCTAGTCAAATAGAAACGTTTCTGTGTGGGTTGAATTTGAAGACGCTACATAATCCTACGGGTTTAGTGCTCCCCCTTGATTATAATAATAATAATGAATTTGAGGATAATAATGCCCACAAGATAAACACGTTGAGCTGAAACTGCTACCCACACCATACACTGTATGTGATGTCTCTAATAAGAAAAGTCTCTTGGACAAAGGCTGTCATGCTGTTAGGATGAACTGAGAAGCGTCTCCAACATTTTATGACCGCTAGGCTGCTTTTGAAGAAACATGTAAATATGTTCCTGATGCTTTCTCAGACACCATGGATATATTAATATATGTACAATTTTACCATTTCACATTGACCAGGATTTTGAACGTGGTCATCATTTCTTATATAAATACAATAAGAGCCCCTACAAAATCTGAATATAGCACGTCAATAGGAATTACATCATACAATTGCTTTGAAATTGTAATTCTAAACAGAAATAGCTCTTACAAATTACAAAAATGGGAAATATTAGAGATATGCTCCCTAGCTCTTAAATAGATTATACATATATGAAATAAGAAGAGCTCTTTAATATACCTATTTCTTAGATGCTAAGACTGAATATCGCAAATTACAGATAATTATTTGCCAAGGTAATAAAATAAAATATATTGTAAAGCTTTAGTATTTTGTTATGTTAAACAAGGATTTAGAGTTCACTGGAGTAACACTACTTGAGAGATGCAATGTAATATGCTAAAGAGGAAATAATATACAGAAAACTCTGAAATGGACTTAACAGACCGAAACTAACATCTGTCAGTTCATACATCACCATGCTATTATGCACCAAGACTCACAGCTTTAATTTATCTGACAAAATCAGCACTCTTTTTACCCTCCCCGGGCTCCAGCTGGGTACAGTTACAGTATCTTGGCAGTTTGTACTACCAGCTGAAGCAGACTAACCACATGTAAACTGTCAGCAGAAATATTCTCGTTTCGTCATTATGGGCTCGAGATAGAGAAAATAAACTATTTTAGAGACAACTACCCAACAAACTTAACAAACAAATGCAAATATTTCGTCCATGTGTTAATATGACTAAAAAAAAAGTCTATGCCAAACTTTAATTAAACGGCTCTTTACCGTTGTAAGTTTGAAAATGACCCCTGGCTGTCTTCAAGACCCCTGGCAGTCTTCAAGACCCCTGGCTGTCTTCAAGATCCCTGGCAGTCTTCAAGACCCCTGGCTGTCTTCAAGATCCCTGGCTGTCTTCAAGACCCCTGGCAGTCTTCAAGACCCCTGGCTGTCTTCAAGATCCCTGGCTGTCTTCAAGACCCCTGGCTGTCTTCAAGATCCCTGGCTGTCTTCAAGACCCCTGGCAGTCTTCAAGACCCCTGGCTGTCTTCAAGACCCCTGGCTGTCTTCAAGACCCCTGGCAGTCTTCAAGACCCCTGGCTGTCTTCAAGACCCCTGGCAGTCTTCAAGACCCCTGGCTGTCTTCAAGACCCCTGGCAGTCTTCAAGACCCCTGGCTGTCTTCAAGACCCCTGGCTGTCTTCAAGACCCCTGGCTGTCTTCAAGACCCCTGGCTGTCTTCAAGACCCCTGGCAGTCTTCAAGACCCCTGGCTGTCTTCAAGACCCCTGGCAGTCTTCAAGACCCCTGGCTGTCTTCAAGACCCCTGGCTGTCTTCAAGACCCCTGGCTGTCTTCAAGACCCCTGGCTGTCTTCAAGATCCCTGGCTGTCTTCAAGACCCCTGGCAGTCTTCAAGACCCCTGGCTGTCTTCAAGACCCCTGGCTGTCTTCAAGACCCCTGGCTGTCTTCAAGACCCCTGGCTGTCTTCAAGATCCCTGGCTGTCTTCAAGACCCCTGGCTGTCTTCAAGACCCCTGGCTGTCTTCAAGATCCCTGGCTGTCTTCAAGACCCCTGGCTGTCTTCAAGATCCCTGGCTGTCTTCAAGACCCCTGGCTGTCTTCAAGACCCCTGGCTGTCTTCAAGACCCCTGGCTGTCTTCAAGACCCCTGGCTGTCTTCAAGATCCCTGGCTGTCTTCAAGACCCCTGTCTGTCTTCAAGACCCCTGGCTGTCTTCAAGACCCCTGGCTGTCTTCAAGATCCCTGGCTGTCTTCAAGATCCCTGGCTGTCTTCAAGACCCCTGGCTGTCTTCAAGACCCCTGGCTGTCTTCAAGACCCCTGGCTGTCTTCAAGACTCCTGGCTGTTTTCAAGAACTTTGGCTGTCTTCAAGACCCCTGGCTGTCTTCAAGACCCCTGGCTGTCTTCAAGACCCCTGGCTGCCTTCAAGATTCCTTGCTATCTTCAAGACCCCTGGCTGTCTTCAAGATCCCTGGCTGTTTTCAAGAACTTTGGCTGTCTTCAAGACCCCTGGCTGTCTTCAAGATTCCTTGCTATCTTCAAGACCCCTGGCTGTCTTCAACACCCCTGGCTGTTTTCAAGAACTTTGGCTGTCTTCAAGACCCCTGGCTGTCTTCAAGATCCCTGGCTGTCTTCAAGACCCCTGGCTGTCTTCAAGATCCCTGGCCGTCTTCAAGACCCCTGGCTGTCTTCAAGATCCCTGGCTGTCTTCAAGACCCCTGGCTGTCTTCAAGACTCCTGGCTGCCTTCAAGATCCCTGGCTGTCTTCAAGACCCCTGGCTGCCTTCAAGATTCCTTGCTATCTTCAAGATCCCAGGCTGTCTTCAAGACCCCTGGCTGTCTTCAAGATCCCTGGCTGTCTTCAAGACCCCTGGCTGCCTTCAAGATTCCTTGCTATCTTCAAGACCCCTGGCTGTCTTCAAGATCCCTGGCTGTTTTCAAGAACTTTGGCTGTCTTCAAGACCCCTGGCTGTCTTCAAGATTCCTTGCTATCTTCAAGACCCCTGGCTGTCTTCAACACCCCTGGCTGTTTTCAAGAACTTTGGCTGTCTTCAAGACCCCTGGCTGTCTTCAAGATCCCTGGCTGTCTTCAAGACCCCTGGCTGTCTTCAAGATCCCTGGCTGTCTTCAAGACCCCTGGCTGTCTTCAAGATCCCTGGCTGTCAAGACCCCTGGCTGTCTTCAAGACTCCTGGCTGCCTTCAAGATCCCTGGCTGTCTTCAAGACCCCTGGCTGCCTTCAAGATTCCTTGCTATCTTCAAGATCCCTGGCTGTCTTCAAGACCCCTGGCTGTCTTCAAGATCCCTGGCTGTCTTCAAGACCCCTGGCTGTCTTCAAGACCCCTGGCTGTCTTCAAGATTCCTTGCTATCTTCAAGACCCCTGGCTGTCTTCAAGACCCCTGGCTGTCTTCAAGACCCCTGGCTGTCTTCAAGACCCCTGGCTGTCTTCAAGACCCCTGGCTGTCTTCAAGACCCCTGGCTGTCTTCAAAATCCCTGGCTGTCTTCAAGACCCCTGGCTGTCTTCACGACCCCTGGCTGTCTTCAAGTTGGAGCTGGACAGGCACTTAAAGTCGGTACCTAACCAGCCGGGCTGTGGTTCGTACGTTGTTTTGCGTGAGGCCGGCTTTAACAACCTGGTTGATCAGGCCTTGATACATCGCGAGGCCTGGCCATGGACCGGCCAGCGGGGGCGTTGACCTCCGTGTAGGTATACCTTGGAGTATACCTACACCCTGTAGGTATACTCCAAGGAAACATAGCCTCTGTTCCCACTATGTAACAATCACATAGAAGAGGTTACCAACACAATGCTGATATATCTCATTTTGGTAATAAGATAACTGGTGCCTCTACAATGTATCTCATTTTGGTAATAAGATAACTGGTGCCTCTACAATATATCTCATTTTGGTAATAAGATAACTGGTGCCTCTACAATATATCTCATTTTGGTAATAAGATAACTGGTGCCTCTACAATGTATCTCATTTTGGTAATAAGATAACTGGTGCCTCTACAATATATCTCATTTTGGTAATAAGATAACTGGTGCCTCTACAATATATCTCATTTTGGTAATAAGATAACTGGTGCCTCTACAATATATCTCATTTTGGTAATAAGATAACTGGTGCCTCTACAATATATCTCATTTTGGTAATAAGATAACTGGTGCCTCTACAATATATCTCATTTTGGTAATAAGATAACTGGTGCCTCTACAATGTATCTCATTTTGGTAATAAGATAACTGGTGCCTCTACAATATATCTCATTTTGGTAATAAGATAACTGGTGCCTCTACAATGTATCTCATTTTGGTAATAAGATAACTGGTGCCTCTACAATGTATCTCATTTTGGTAATAAGATAACTGGTGCCTCTACAATGTCTCTCATTTTGGTAATAAGATAACTGGTGCCTCTACAATATATCTCATTTTGGTAATAAGATAACTGGTGCCTCTACAATATATCTCATTTTGGTAATAAGATAACTGGTGCCTCTACAATATATCTCATTTTGGTAATAAGATAACTGGTGCCTCTACAATATATCTCATTTTGGTAATAAGATAACTGGTGCCTCTACAATGTATCTCATTTTGGTAATAAGATAACTGGTGCCTCTACAATATATCTCATTTTGGTAATAAGATAACTGGTGCCTCTACAATATTTCTCATTTTGGTAATAAGATAACTGGTGCCTCTACAATGTATCTCATTTTGGTAATAAGATAACTGGTGCCTCTACAATATATCTCATTTTGGTAATAAGATAACTGGTGCCTCTACAATATATCTCATTTTGGTAATAAGATAACTGGTGCCTCTACAATATATCTCATTTTGGTAATAAGATAACTGGTGCCTCTACAATATATCTCATTTTGGTAATAAGATAACTGGTGCCTCTACAATATATCTCATTTTGGTAATAAGATAACTGGTGCCTCTACAATGTATCTCATTTTGGTAATAAGATAACTGGTGCCTCTACAATATATCTCATTTTGGTAATAAGATAACTGGTGCCTCTACAATGTATCTCATTTTGGTAATAAGATAACTGGTGCCTCTACAATGTATCTCATTTTGGTAATAAGATAACTGGTGCCTCTACAATGTATCTCATTTTGGTAATAAGATAACTGGTGCCTCTACAATATATCTCATTTTGGTAATAAGATAACTGGTGCCTCTACAATATATCTCATTTTGGTAATAAGATAACTGGTGCCTCTACAATATATCTCATTTTGGTAATAAGATAACTGGTGCCTCTACAATATATCTCATTTTGGTAATAAGATAACTGGTGCCTCTACAATATATCTCATTTTGGTAATAAGATAACTGGTGCCTCTACAGTATATCTCATTTTGGTAATAAGATAACTGGTGCCTCTACAATATATCTCATTTTGGTAATAAGATAACTGGTGCCTCTACAATATATCTCATTTTGGTAATAAGATAACTGGTGCCTCTACAATATATCTCATTTTGGTAATAAGATAACTGGTGCCTCTACAATATATCTCATTTTGGTAATAAGATAACTGGTGCCTCTACAATATATCTCATTTTGGTAATAAGATAACTGGTGCCTCTACAATATATCTCATTTTGGTAATAAGATAACTGGTGCCTCTACAATATATCTCATTTTGGTAATAAGATAACTGGTGCCTCTACAATATATCTCATTTTGGTAATAAGATAACTGGTGCCTCTACAATATATCTCATTTTGGTAATAAGATAACTGGTGCCTCTACAATATATCTCATTTTGGTAATAAGATAACTGGTGCCTCTACAATATATCTCATTTTGGTAATAAGATAACTGGTGCCTCTACAATATATCTCATTTTGGTAATAAGATAACTGGTGCCTCTACAATATATCTCATTTTGGTAATAAGATAACTGGTGCCTCTACAATATATCTCATTTTGGTAATAAGATAACTGGTGCCTCTACAATATATCTCATTTTGGTAATAAGATAACTGGTGCCTCTACAATATATCTCATTTTGGTAATAAGATAACTGGTGCCTCTACAATATATCTCATTTTGGTAATAAGATAACTGGTGCCTCTACAATATATCTCATTTTGGTAATAAGATAACTGGTGCCTCTACAATATATCTCATTTTGGTAATAAGATAACTGGTGCCTCTACAATATATCTCATTTTGGTAATAAGATAACTGGTGCCTCTACAATATATCTCATTTTGGTAATAAGATAACTGGTGCCTCTACAATATATCTCATTTTGGTAATAAGATAACTGGTGCCTCTACAATATATCTCATTTTGGTAATAAGATAACTGGTGCCTCTACAATATATCTCATTTTGGTAATAAGATAACTGGTGCCTCTACAATATATCTCATTTTGGTAATATAACTGGTGCCTCTACAATATATCTCATTTTGGTAATAAGATAACTGGTGCCTCTACAATATATCTCATTTTGGTAATAAGATAACTGGTGCCTCTACAATATATCTCATTTTGGTAATAAGATAACTGGTGCCTCTACAATATATCTCATTTTGGTAATAAGATAACTGGTGCCTCTACAATATATCTCATTTTGGTAATAAGATAACTGGTGCCTCTACAATATATCTCATTTTGGTAATAAGATAACTGGTGCCTCTACAATATATCTCATTTTGGTAATAAGATAACTGGTGCCTCTACAATATATCTCATTTTGGTAATAAGATAACTGGTGCCTCTACAATATATCTCATTTTGGTAATAAGATAACTGGTGCCTCTACAATAGGTTAATTTACACATAAGTTACTATATCAAACAATTTAAATAAAAAAAAAATGTGTATTGTCTGTAAATAAAAATTGCGGCCCACAGCACTGGTAAGACGCTCGCAGTTCAGATTAAATTTGTAAAAACAAGAAATTCTGCATTGATAATTTATATATTGAATTGTGAATGTTTCAGGTTTTTATGTAATTATTACTATTTTTGTTTATATTGTTAATGTTTGTATTGAATTTAATGTTCTTGTAAACAATTCATTACCAATGTAACTTAGGTTAGTTAGTTTAATATGTTTATTATGCACCCCAGACCCATCCTGTGGGCGGTAGTCACAAGATTACAGAGGTACATAATGGGTCTAGGGACTGGACTCCAAAGTTTTGATAGCTGAGCAAGTTACAGAGGTAATGAATTCACAATTTATACAGAGGTAATGAACTCACAATTTACAGAGGTAATGAACTCACAATTTACAAAGGTAATGAACTCACAATTTACAAAGGTAATGAACTACAGGTAGGTCTGGTCACAATCATGACAAGTTACAAAGGTATTTACAGATTACAGAGGTACACAATGGGTCCAGGGACCGGGCTCCAAAGTTGTGATGGCTGAACTAGGTACAAGGTAATGAACTCACAAGTTACAAAGGTAATGAATACTGTAAGAATGGTTACTTACGTTTATGCATGGCTACAATCATGAACAAATTATAGTGTAATGAGCAATTCACACTTCCACACCCGGTCACAACTGTAATGAGTTATTGGTGCAAATGTTGATTGTTGAGTCACACACACACACACACACACACACACACACATACCCACACACACATACCCACACACACACACACACATACACACACACACACACACACACACATACCCACACACACACACACACACACACACATACCCACACACAGACACACACACTCACACTCACACTCACACACACACACACATACCCACACACACACACACACACACACACACACACACACACACACACACACACACACAAGCACTGGACAAGCACCTAAAGTCAGTTGCTGATCAGCCGGGCTGTGGCTCGTACGTTGGTTTGCGTGCAGCCAGCAGCAACAGCCCGGTTGATCAGGCTCTGATCCACCAGGAGGCCTGGTCACAGACCGGGCCGCGGGGCCGTTGACCCCCGGAACTCTCTCCAGGTAAACTCCAGGTAAACACACAGGAGCTTGGACTCGACCCCTGCAATCTCAACTAGGTGAATGCACACACACATACACACACACACACACACACATACCCACACACACACACACACACACACACACACACATACCCACACACAGACACACACACTCACACTCACACTCACACACACACACACATACCCACACACACACACACACACACATACACACACACACACACACACACACACACACACACACACACACAACAGTAAGCAAGGATGGGAGAGGGGAGACTACTGCCCACAGAATGGATATGGGGAGACTACTGCCCACAGAATGGATATGGGGAGACTACTGCCCACAGAATGGATATGGGGAGACTACTGTCCACAGAATGGATATGGGGAGACTACTGCCCACAGAATGGATATGGGAGACTACTGTCCACAGAATGGATATGGGGAGACTACTGCCCACAGAATGGATATGGGGAGACTACTGCCCACAGAATGGATATGGGGAGACTACTGCCCACAGAATGGATATGGGGAGACTACTGTCCACAGAATGGATATGGGGAGACTACTGCCCACAGAATGGATATGGCGAGACTACTGCCCACAGAATGGATATGGGGAGACTACTGCCCACAGAATGGATATGGGAGACTACTATCCACAGAATGGATATGGGGAGACTACTGTCCACAGAATGGATATGGGGAGACTACTGCCCACAGAATGGATATGGGAGACTACTGCCCACAGAATGGATATGGGGAGACTACTGTCCACAGAATGGATATGGGGAGACTACTGCCCACAGAATGGATATGGGGAGACTACTGCCCACAGAATGGATATGGGGAGACTACTGCCCACAGAATGGATATGGGGAGACTACTGCCCACAGAATGGATAAGAGGTCCATGGTAAAACTATCAGTAAAATAAACTCATGAAACAAAACTAACATACCTGTCATCAGAAGATAAGGTGATACAATCGTTATATATTTACATTACGCAGACCTGGAACGAATGAATTATGGGATTGTAATGAAAAATAAATGATCAGCTAAATTTATATAGGTGGTTCTGTGTTCCTGTATTTACGGAGACACTGAAGAGGCAAATCAAGTGAGAGAAGATAAGTTGCCATCATATTTATTTAGCCTTTTAGCTCTTTGATAAATGGCAACAGGACCTACTGATCTTGTTGTATCAGAGAAATTTTATATAGAAAGGCATGACCTGTATGCCTTTATTGGAGTAAGATAGGATAGATTATAGCAGGACAAACTGATATACAAGTGTTTAAAAGATATAGTAGACCGAGGCATACGGGAATTATATAAATGAAGGAGAACATACTTCTATGAACGCTCTTTGTATCTAACCTTGAATTAAATAAAAACCATTATTTCTATAGTTTCATCTTACAAGACTTATGTTAAGGTTTCTTCCCCTTTAAGTCCAACATTAATATACAAACTATCAAGCTGTCGACTGCTGTCATTGTTTCTTCTACTGGAAGTTGTAAACTACAATTACTGAGTGGAGGTAAACTAATGTGATGACATCAGGTTGACTTAAACCGCCAGAAATACATCGCATACTGGTGGCTTTATGTACTTTAACAAGATTTTATTGCATGTAAAATACATTTTGTATACTGCAGAAAGAAATAAAGTTTGTTCATTCACCTTGTTCTCCATTCCTAATGCAGATTTTGGTACTTAAATTACTTGATACAATGGGCTTAAATTTATACAACATAGTGTTGTGGTTTTTTCATGGGTAAAGAATACACTGCCAAGTTTTATACAACAGTAAGAAATCTCGAACATGAATTAATATTTTAACATTCAGTCATACGTAAATATACGTATACATACTAACCAACATGAATATACATACACGGAGAAGAAACATTTAACGCCACTAGTGGGAGTTTTAGATTTTGTCTCAGACAGGGAGTTGTGGAGTGTCACTCATCCTACGAGACTCGCCCTACGAGACTCGCCCTACGAGACTCGCCCTACGAGACTCGCCATACGAGACTCGCCCTACGAGACTCGCCCTACAAGACTCGCCCTACGAGACTCGCCCTACAAGACTCGCCATACGAGACTCGCCCTACGAGACTCGCCATACAAGACTCGCCCTACGAGACTCGCCCTACGAGATTCCTCAAGAACGACTCATCTAAAGCGACTACGACTAACAATTACAACCAAACACACTACACTCAACACATCCATCACCAGCCAGCAATAACAGCCTCGTTGATCAAGCCCTGATCCACCAGGAGGCCTGGTCATGGACCGGGCCGCACCGGCGTTGATCCCCAGAATGCCCTCCAGGTAGACTCCAGGTAGACCCTGAACGAGATACGGTCAAATTTCTCGGTCTTCTATTTGATCGCCGCATGTTCTGGAAGCCTGGAAGCTGCTGTATAGCCGCCTGGACCTTCTTAAAGCTCAACCTCATCTTTCTTGGAGGGGCTGATAGACAAGCCCTTCGTCTTCATTCCGCCATAATCTTATCTAAATTGGACTATGTTGACCAAATATATTCTCCATCCTCTAATATTACTTTCTCAACTTGATTCCATTCATCATCATTTGTTACGGTTGTCTCTCGGGACTTGTTTTTCCCTATGTGAGAGCCTCTATGTAGAGGCGACTGTCCCAAAATCGGCACGATGCCCATTGTCTCTGTTATTTTGCTCGCTCTCGCGACTAACGATCCTTCCACGTATAGAATAACATCATAACAGATGTTAGCAAGGCTTCTGTGTTTAACTGTCATACACTATTTACTACGTCCCTTTTCTCGCTGTATTAATTTACCTCTACGACCACCCTGCGTCTTATTTTTGTTTCCCTCCTTGAGAAGTCCTAACGAATTATATTTGTTCTTCCTCACTTCCACGTGCGGAAGCTCACTTGCCTGCTCTAACTTCACGCTCCCTCTTTATTGATCACTTTCGCTCTCATTTTCATAATGTTGCAGTGTGCACCGATGGCTCCAAGCTCCGTGATGTTGTATAGCAGCAGTTTTTCCTAACCAAACTCTCTGAGGTCATTTACTAGACTTGGCCGGTGTTTTCACAGCCGAGATGTCTGCATTCCTTACGTCCATCTTACACATTGCCTCGATGTTTACTACGTCATTTGTAGTTGTTTCGGACCCCCAAAATGCGTTACAGATTATCCAGAAATTTGATTTCCCTCATCCTATCGTCCTTTGCAATCAGTTTAGTTATGCCACATTTGTAGTAAATGCAAAGATGTCGTAGACTTTTGCTGAGTCCCTGGACACGTTGATGTTCCGGGTAACAAGCAAGCAGACTCAGCCACTGAGTCAGCTGTTCATGACCCAATTTTGGACAGGGGAATTCTCGGATTTTTTTTTCATTGGTCTCTCTCGACAACTTCACAACCGCTGATAACAACGGTAGTCAGAGCTGAACCACAATAAATTGTCTTCTGTCCAACTACGTTTGGGTTTTTGGCTATCATCTTCCCATTGCTGTCGTGTTTAGCAGACTGCATTCTCTCGCATACACATCGGCCACACGCGCCTCACACGCGGATACATTAAGGAAAAACGCCCAGTACCACTTAGCGAGGACTATCAGGTTACACTGTCAGTTCACCATATCTTAAAAGATTGTCCTGTGTATCAGTGGAGACGTAGAATTTACTTCCGACGTCTCCACTGCTCCAACAGACTTTAACTGACCTTTTTTCACAGAAACTAACGTATTGCACCGACTGTAATTTTGTTTTACCTCTTACACCCTCCCCTACCCCCACTAACACCCTCCCCTACCCCCACTAACACCCTCCCCTACCCCCACTAACGCATACCCTTGCACACTTCTATCCTTCACTCCCTCATAACCTCCGCATATTCCTCATTTATCGCATCCTCCCTGCAGTGCTGTATGATCCTCTCGTTTTTAGCGCTTAATTTTATCATTATTCCCTCAGTCACACACAGTTAACACTTCCATCTATCACGCACACACAACACTTCCATCTATCACACACACACAACACTTCCATCTATCTCACACACACACAACACTTCCATCTATCACACACACACAGAACACTTCCATCTATCTCACACACACACACAACACTTCCATCTATCACACACACACAGAACACTTCCATCTATCTCACACACACACACAACACTTCCATCTATCACACACACACAGAACACTTCCATCTATCTCACACACACACACACAACACTTCCATCTATCTCACACAGACATACACACACAACACTTCCATCTATCACACACACACAACACTTCCATCTACCACACACACACAACACTTCCATCTATCACACACACACAACACTTCCATCTATCACACACACACAACACTTCCATCTCACACACACACACACACACACACACACAACACTTCCATCTATCACACACACAACACTGCCATCTATCACACACACACAACACTTCCATCTCACACACACACACACACACACACACACACACACACACACACAACACTTCCATCTATCACACACACACAACACTTCCATCTATCACACACACACAACACTTCCATCTATCACACACACACACACACACACACACAACACTGCCATCTATCACACACACACAACACTTCCATCTATCACACACACACAACACTTCCATCTATCACACACACACAACACTTCCATCTATCACACACACACACACACACACACACACACACACACACACAACACTTCCATCTATCACACACACACAACACTTCCATCTATCACACACACACAACACTTCCATCTACCACACACACACAACACTTCCATCTATCACACACACACACACACACACACACACACACACACACACACACAACACTTCCATCTATCACACACACAACACTGCCATCTATCTCACATACACACACACACAACACCTCCATCTATCTCACACAGACACACACACAACACTTCCATCTATCACACACATTCCATCTATCTCACACAGACACACACACAACACTTCCATCTATCACACACACAACACTTCCATATATCACACACAACACTGCTATCTATCACACACACAACACTATCAAACACAACGCTACTATCACACACACACAACACTACTATCTATCACACACGCACAACACTACTATCTATCACACACACAACACTACTATCCATCACACACACAACACTACCACCACACACACACACAACACTTCCATCTATCACACACACAATTAGTATCTATCACACACACACAACACTATCACACACACACAACACTTCAATCACACACATAACACTATCACACACACAACACTATACTATCATCACACACACAACACTACTATCACATACACAACACTACTATCACACACACAACACTACTATCACACACACAACACTACTATCACACACACTACTACTACTATCACACACACAACACTACTATCACACACAACACTACTATCAGACACACAACACTACTATCACACACACACTACTACTATCACACACACAACACTACTATCACATACACAACACTACTATCACACACACAACACTACTATCACACACACAACACTACTATCAGACACACAACACTACTATCACACACACACTACTACTATCACAAACACAACACTACTATCACACACACACTACTACTATCACACACACAACACTACTATCACACACACAAAACTACTATCACATACACAACACTACTATCACACACACAACACTATTATCACACACACAACACTACTATCACACACACAACACTACTATCACATACACAACACTACTATCACACACACAACACTACTCTCACATACACAACACTATCACACACACAACACTATCACACACACACTACTACTATCACACACACAACACTATCACACACACAACACTACTATCACATACACAACACTACTATCACACACACAGGAAAGGCACTGCAATGGATCAGAGAATACCTGACAGGGAGGCAACAACGAGTCATGGTACGTGACGAGGTGTCAGAGTGGGCGCTTGTGACAAGCGGGGTTCCACAGGGGTCAGTCCTAGGACCTGTGCTGTTCTTGGTATATGTGAACGACATAACGGAAGGGATAGACTCAGAAGTGTCCTTGTTTGCAGATGATGTGAAGTTAATGAGAAGAATCAAATCGGATGAGGATCAGGCAGGACTACAAAGAGACCTGGACAGGCTACAAGCCTGGTCCAGAAACTGGCTCCTTGAGTTTAACCCTGCCAAATGCAAAGTCATGAAGATTGGGGAAGGGCAAAGAAGACCGCAGACACAATATAGTTTAGATGGCCAAAGACTGCAAACCTCACTAAAGGAAAAAGATCTGGGGGTGAGTATAACACCGAGCATATCTCCTGAGGCGCACATAAATCAGATAACTGCTGCAGCATACGGGCGCCTGGCAAACCTACGGATAGCGTTCCGATACCTCAATAAGGAGTCGTTCAAGACACTGTATACCATTTACGTCAGGCCCATACTGGAGTATGCAGCACCAGTTTGGAATCCACACCTAGTCAAGCACGTCAAGAAATTAGAGAAAGTGCAAAGGTTTGCAACAAGACTAGTCCCAGAGCTACGGGGATTGTCGTATGAAGAAAGGTTGAGGGAAATCGGCCTGACGACACTGGAGGCCAGGAGGGTCAGGGGAGACATGATAACGACATATAAAATACTGCGCAGAATAGACACGGTGGACAAAGACAGGATGTTCCAGAGATGGGACACATACACAAGAGGTCACAATTGGAAGTTGAAGACTCAGATGAATCAAAGGGATGTTAGGAAGTATTTCTTCAGTCATAGAGTAGTCAAGTCGTGGAATAGTCTAGAAAGTGAAGTAGTGGAGGCGGGAACCATACATAGTTTTAAGGCGAGGTATGATAAAGCTCATGGAGCAGGGAGAGAGAGGACCTAGTAGCAATCAGTGAAGAGGCGGGGCCAGGAGCTATGACTCGACCCCTGCAACCACAAATAGGTGAGTACAAATAGGTGAGTACACACAACACTATTATCACACACACAACACTACTATCACACACACAACACTACTATCACATACACAACACTACTATCACACACACAACACTACTATCACACACACAACACTACTATCACACACACAACACTATTATCACACACACAACACTACTATCACACACACAACACTACTATCACATACACAACACTACTATCACACACACAACACTACTATCACACACACAACACTACTGTCACACACACAATACTACCATCACACACATAATACTACCATCACACACATAATACTACCATCACACACATAATACTACCATCACACACATAATACTACCATCACACACATAATACTACCATCACACACATAATACTACCATCACACACATAATACTACCATCACACACATAATACTACCATCACACACACAACACTACTATCACGCACACAACACTACTATCACACACACAACACTACTATCACACACACAACACTACTATCACACACACAACACTACTATCACACACACAACACTATCACACACACAACACTACTATCACACACACAACACTACTATCACACACACAACACTACTATCACACACACAACACTACTATCACACACAACACTACTATCACACACACAACACTACTATCACACAACACTACTATCACACACACAACACTACTGTCACATACACAACACTACTATCACACACACAACACTACTATCACACACAACACTACTATCACACACACAACACTACTATCACACACAACACTACTATCACACACACAACACTACTATCACACACACAACACTGCTATCACACAACACTACTATCACACACACAACACTACTGTCACATACACAACACTACTATCACACACACAACATTACTATCACATACACAACACTACTATCACATACACAACACTACTATCACATACACAACACTACTATCACACACACAACACTACTATCACATACACAACACTACTATCACACACACAACACTACTATCACATACACAACACTACTATCACACACACAACACTACTATCACATACACAACACTACTATCACACACACAACACTACTATCACATACACAACACTACTGTCACATACACAACACTACTATCACACACACAACCACAACACTACTATCACACACACAACACTACTATCACATACACAACACTACTATCACATACACAACACTACTATCACACACACAACACTACTATCACACACACAACACTACTATCACACACACAACACTACTATCACACACACAACACTACTATCACACACACAACACTATCACATACACAACACTACTATCACATACACAACACTACTATCACATACACAACACTACTATCACACACACAACACTACTATCACACACAACACTACTATCACACACACAAGACTACTATCACATACACAACACTACTATCACACACAACACTACTATCACACACACAAGACTACTATCACACACACAAGACTACTATCACATACACAACACTACTATCACACACACAACACTACTATCACATACACAACACTACTATCACACACAACACTACTATCACACACACAACACTACTATCACATACACAACACTACTATCACACACAACACTATCACACACACAACACTACTATCACATACACAACACTACTATCACACACACAACACTACTATCACATACACAACACTACTATCACACACACAACACTACTATCACATACACAACACTACTATCACACACACACTACTACTATCACACACACAACACTACTATCACACACACAACACTACTATCACACACACAACACTACTATCACACACACAACACTACTATCACATACACAACACTACTATCACACACAACACTACTATCACACACACACTACTACTATCACACACACAACACTACTATCACACACACAACACTACTATCGCACACACAACACTACTATCACACACACAACACTACTATCACACACACAACACTTCCCTCACGCCACTAGACCAAAAAGTGGAAATCTAACCCAGCCGGAACTATCATATATTTTTTTTTCGACATTTAAAACACGCTTTTGATTTTTCTGGTTGTGCCTTAATGGATTCTTTGAGAATTTAAATGAACTTAATGACTTCTACGGCACACTTTCTCCTGAAAAAAGACAGTTTGGAAAATGAGCGATGAAGGTTTATCAGGAGCTTTTGTGTAACTCAAACTGACGTTCAATTCTAATCTCAGGGAAGAAAGTATTATAGGTATCACATTAGATAATAATAATAATAATAATAATAATAATAATAATAATAATAATAATAATAATAATAATAATAAACATTCACCAATAAATAATTATTATTATAACGAAAACTAACCGGTAAACCCACAAGGGTCTTGCAGCATTAAGATCTACAGGGACACCACAAGAACACTCCCTCATTTCAAACAGGTATAACATGTAACTTTATTGCAATAATCTTTCTCAGTTATTAGCTTCAGATGAAGGATCTACTGCAGGGTAGCATTAAGGCACTCAGTGTGCGCCCCTCTGGTGCTCGGCAAACATCGATGTGGTAGTCCAGTTCGGTCCAGACGCTCTGCAACATATCTGGTGTTATCATGTCAACTGCTTCAGCGATTGAAATTTTCAGCTCCTCCAGGGTTGCAGGTAGTGATGGTACGTAAACTGTGCTCTTCACGTACCCCCAAGAAAGAAGTCACAAACATTTAGTTCCGGAGACCTCTGCAAATGGTCTGAAAGGTCACCGGACCTCACTGAAGCAGTTAGCATAATACCAGATATGCTGAAGAGCGTCTGGACCGAACTGGACTACCATATCGATGTTTGCCGAGCACCAAAGGGGCGCACATTGAGTGCCTTAATGCTACCCTGCAGTAGGTCCTCCATCTGAAGCTACTGTGAAAGATTATTACAATCAAGTTACATGTTATACCTGTTTGAAATCAGGGAGTGTTTTTGTGGACACACTGTATAACTGATCACCTAGGTAGAGGAGACGGGGCTCATGGAACACCGGGATGACTTTCTCGCGCAGCGACCGGAATACGTCTACTTTCTTCTCTTTTGTTGTTGTTGATTTTATATGTAATGTGAGCAGTAGGTGTGACCGTACTGTCTGGGCGCCTGGTGATGCTCAACCTTCAGGTGTGACCGTACTGTCTGGGTGCCTGGCGATGCTCAACCTTCAGGTGTGACCGTACTGTCTGGGTGCCTGGCGATGCTCAACCTTCAGGTGTGACCGTACTGTCTGGGTGCCTGGCGATGCTCAACCTTCAGGTGTGACCGTACTGTCTGGGTGCCTGGCGATGCTCAACCTTCAGGTGTGACCGTACTGTCTGGGCGCCTGGCGATGCTCAACCTTCCAGCAATGATAATCTTTTTGTGACGATGTTCTGGCCGTCACTGTAATTTTTCCCCTACAAGAAAGGTCGTCGCTGTAATAAGGAAAGGAGGTTCGAGTCTGGAGGTTCGAGATGTACATTTATACAATATCACTTCTTGAAATTAGATTTTTAGATTTTTGCCTATGAAGCGGCTAGTTTACTGTGCGTCATATTGTGCGTCATACTGTGCGTCATATCGTGCGTCATATTTCGTGACTTGCAGTTTCTGTAGAAATTGTTGACAAAAACTAACAAAGTTGACAAATGAGACACTGATGCGACATTTGGGTATCTTTATCCTGGAAACATTTCTCCACACAGTCTTCAGTCCAGTGCAGAGAAAGGTGGAAGATGAGTTCGAAGTAATCAGTCCCTCAATCGATGTCAGTGAACACATCGACTTCAGGCTGAGGGACTGATTACCTCAAAATCCTCATTTTACACCTTTCTCTGCACTGGACTGAAGACACTGCATGGAGAAATGCTTCCAGAATAAAGATACCAAGATGCTACACAAATGTATCGTCTATCACACTCAGCAGCGTCTTGACAAGCCGGGTAGACCCAACCAGAGCTTCTCCAGGAGAACACTACCAGCGCATCTCTCAACACCAACACCTCAGCAGCATGGACACTCTTAAGAGGCTCCTGAGTTTCCCTGTCTCCAAATATCATGTTTAGTTTTTCCCTATAATTGTGGACAAGATAGATTATAGAGGAAAAATAACATTAAAAAATTGGAAATTGACACGCCGCTTAAGTCTTGCAAAATAAACTAATTTCCTTAACCACTTGAAGAACTGGAATGACAAACTATTGGATCCCGTCTCCATTTATACAGAAATAATGACTAATGGGAAAATATCTCAATTGTTTAATTAAAAAAAATGCCAAGGTGGAGAATTCTTAGCGAGTCCAGCTGTGAGGGAGCAGTACTCAGTGAGTCCAGCTGTAAGGGAGCAGTACTCATTGAGTCCAGCTGTAAGGGAGCAGTACTCAGTGAGTCCAGCTGAAAGGGAGCAGTACTCATTGAGTCCAGCTGTAAGGGAGCAGTACTCAGTGAGTCCAGCTGTAAGGGAGCAGTACTCATTGAGTCCAGCTGTGAGGGAGCAGTACTCATTGAGTCCAGCTGTAAGGGAGCAGTACTCAGTGAGTCCAGCTGTAAGGGAGCAGTACTCATTGAGTCCAGCTGTGAGGGAGCAGTACTCATTGAGTCCAGCTGTAAGGGAGCAGTACTCAGTGAGCCCAGCTGTGAGGGAGCAGTACTCAGTGAGTCCAGCTGCGAGGAAGCAGTACTCAGTGAGTCCAGCTGTGAGGGAGCAGTACTCAGTGAGTCCAGCTGTGAGGAACCAGTACTCAGTGAGTTCAGCTGTGAGGGAGCAGTACTCAGTGAGTTCAGCTGTGAGGGAGCAGTACTCAGTGAGTCCAGCTGTGAGGGAGCAGTACTCAGTGAATCCAGCTGTGAGGGAGCAGTACTCAGTGAGTCCAGCTGTGAGGGAGCAGTACTCAGTGAGTCCAGCTGTGAGGGAGCAGTACTCAGTGAGTTCAGCTGTGAGGGAGCAGTACTCAGTGAGTCCAGCTGTGAGGGAGCAGTACTCAGTGAGTCCAGCTGTGAGGGAGCAGTACTCAGTGAGTTCAGCTGTGAGGGAGCAGTACTCAGTGAGTTCAGCTGTGAGGGAGCAGTACTCAGTGAGTCCAGCTGTGAGGGAGCAGTACTCAGTGAGTCCAGCTGTGAGGGAGCAGTACTCAGTGAGTCCAGCTGCGAGGGAGCAGTACTCAGTGAATCCAGCTGTGAGGGAGCAGTACTCAGTGAGTCCAGCTGTGAGGGAGCAGTACTCAGTGAATCCAGCTGTGAGGGAGCAGTACTCAGTGAGTCCAGCTGTGAGGGAGCAGTACTCAGTGAGTCCAGCTGTGAGGGAGCAGTACTCAGTGAATCCAGCTGTGAGGGAGCAGTACTCAGTGAATCCAGCTGTGAGGGAGCAGTACTCAGTGAGTCCAGCTGTGAGGGAGCAGTACTCAGTGAATCCAGCTGTGAGGGAGCAGTACTCAGTGAGTCCAGCTGTGAGGGAGCAGTACTCAGTGAATCCAGCTGTGAGGGAGCAGTACTCAGTGAGTCCAGCTGTGAGGCAGTACTCAGCGAGTCCAGCTGTGAGGGAGCAGTACTCAGTGAGTCCAGCTGTGAGGGAGCAGTACTCAGTGAGTCCAGCTGTGAGGCAGTACTCAGTGAGCCCAGCTGTGAGGGAGCAGTACTCAGTGAATCCAGCTGTGAGGGAGCAGTACTCAGTGAGTCCAGCTGTGAGGCAGTACTCAGTGAGTCCAGCTGTGAGGGAGCAGTACTCAGTGAGTCCAGCTGTGAGGGAGCAGTACTCAGTGAGTCCAGCTGTGAGGGAGCAGTACTCAGTGAGTCCAGCTGTGAGGGAGCAGTACTCAGTGAGTCCAGCTGTGAGGGAGCAGTACTCAGTGAGTCCAGCTGTGAGGGAGCAGTACTCAGTGAGTCCAGCTGTGAGGGAGCAGTACTCAGTGAGTCCAGCTGTGAGGAAGCAGTACTCAGTGAGTCCAGTTGTGAGGGAGCAGTACTCAGTGAGTCCAGCTGTGAGGGAGCAGTACTCAGTGAGTCCAGCTGTGAGGGAGCAGTACTCAGTGAGTCCAGCTGTGAGGGAGCAGTACTCAGTGAGTCCAGCTGTGAGGGAGCAGTACTCAGTGAGTCCAGCTGTGAGGGAGCAGTACTCAGTGAGTCCAGCTGTGAGGGAGCAGTACTCAGTGAGTCCAGCTGTGAGGGAGCAGTACTCAGTGAGTCCAGCTGTGAGGAAGCAGTACTCAGTGAGTCCAGTTGTGAGGGAGCAGTACTCAGTGAGTCCAGCTGTGAGGAAGCAGTATTCAGTGAGTCCAGCTGTGAGGGAGCAGTACTCAGTGAGTACAGCTGTGAGGGAGCAGTACTCAGTGAGTCCAGCTGTGAGGAAGTAGTACTCAGTGAGTCCAGCTGTGAGGGAGCAGTACTCAGTGAGTCCAGCTGTGAGGGAGCAGTACTCAGTGAGTCCAGCTGTGAGGAAGCAGTACTCAGTGAGTCCAGCTGTGAGGGAGCAGTACTCAGTGAGTCCAGCAGTGAGGGACCAGTACTCAGTGAGTCCAGCTGTGAGGAAGCAGTACTCAGTGAGTCCAGCTGTGAGGGAGCAGTACTCAGTGAGTCCAGCTGTGAGGGAGCAGTACTCAGTGAGTCCAGCTGTGAGGGAGCAGTACTCAGTGAGTCCAGCTGTGAGGGAGCAGTACTCAGTGAGTCCAGCTGTGAGGGAGCAGTACTCAGTGAGTCCAGCAGTGAGGGACCAGTACTCAGTGAGTCCAGCTGTGAGGAAGCAGTACTCAGTGAGTCCAGCTGTGAGGGAGCAGTACTCAGTGAGTCCAGCTGTGAGGGAGCAGTACTCAGTGAGTCCAGCTGTGAGGGAGCAGTACTCAGTGAGTCCAGCTGTGAGGGAGCAGTACTCAGTGAGTCCAGCTGTGAGGGAGCAGTACTCAGTGAGTCCAGCTGTGAGGGAGCAGTACTCAGTGAGTCCAGCTGTGAGGAAGAAGTACTCAGTGAGTCCAGCTGTGAGGAAGAAGTACTCAGTGAGTTCAGCTGTGAGGAAGCAGTACTCAGTGAGTCCAGCTGTGAGGAAGCAGTACTCAGTGAGTCCAGCTGTGAGGGAGCAGTACTCAGTGAGTCCAGCTGTGAGGAAGAAGTACTCAGTGAGTCCAGCTGTGAGGAAGAAGTACTCAGTGAGTTCAGCTGTGAGGAAGCAGTACTCAGTGAGTCCAGCTGTGAGGAAGCAGTACTCAGTGAGTCCAGCTGTGAGGAAGCAGTACTCAGTGAGTCCAGCTGTGAGGAAGAAGTACTCAGTGAGTCCAGCTGTGAGGAAGCAGTACTCAGTGAGTCCAGCTGTGAGGAAGCAGTAGTCAGTGAGTACAGCTGTGAGGAAGCAGTACTCAGTGAGTCCAGCTGTGAGGGAGCAGTACTCAGTGAGTCCAGCTGTGAGGAAGCAGTAGTCAGTGAGTACAGCTGTGAGGGAGCAGTACTCAGTGAGTCCAGCTGTGAGGGAGCAGTACTCAGTGAGTCCAGCTGTGAGGGAGCAGTACTCAGTGAGTCCAGCTGTGAGGGAGCAGTACTCAGTGAGTCCAGCTGTGAGGGAGCAGTACTCAGTGAGTCCAGCTGTGAGGGAGCAGTACTCAGTGAGTCCAGCTGTGAGGGAGCAGTACTCAGTTAGTCCAGCTGTGAGGGAGCAGTACTCAGTGAGTCCAGCTGTGAGGGAGCAGTACTCAGTGAGTCCAGCTGTGAGGGAGCAGTACTCAGTGAGTCCAGCTGTGAGGGAGCAGTACTCAGTGAGTCCAGCTGTGAGGGAGCAGTACTCAGTGAGTCCAGCTGCGAGGGAGCAGTACTCAGTGAGTCCAGCTGTGAGGGAGCAGTACTCAGTGGGTCCAGCGGTGAGGCAGCAGTACTCAGCGAGTCCAGCTGTGAGGCAGCAGTACTCAGTGAGTCCAGCTGCGAGGGAGCAGTACTCAGTGAGTCCAGCTGCGAGGGAGCAGTACTCAGTGAGTCCAGCTGTGAGGGAGCAGTACTCAGTGAGTCCAGCTGTGAGGGAGCAGTACTCAGTGAGTCCAGCTGTGAGGGAGCAGTACTCAGTGAGTCCAGCTGTGAGGGAGCAGTACTCAGTGAGTCCAGCTGTGAGGGAGCAGTACTCAGTGAGTCCAGCTGTGAGGGAGCAGTACTCAGTGAGTCCAGCTGTGAGGGAGCAGTACTCAGTGAGTCCAGCTGTGAGGGAGCAGTACTCAGTGAGTCCAGCTGTGAGGGAGCAGTACTCAGTGAGTCCAGCTGTGAGGTAGCAGTACTCAGTGAGTCCAGCTGTGAGGGAGCAGTACTCAGTGAGTCCAGCTGTGAGGGAGCAGTACTCAGTGAGTCCAGCTGTGAGGGAGCAGTACTCAGTGAGTCCAGCTGTGAGGGAGCAGTACTCAGTGAGTCCAGCTGTGAGGGAGCAGTACTCAGTGAGTCCAGCTGTGAGGGAGCAGTACTCAGTGAGTCCAGCTGTGAGGGAGCAGTACTCAGTGAGTCCAGCTGTGAGGGAGCAGTACTCAGTGAGTCCAGCTGTGAGGGAGCAGTACTCAGTGAGTCCAGCTGTGAGGGAGCAGTACTCAGTGAGTCCAGCTGTGAGGGAGCAGTACTCAGTGAGTCCAGCTGTGAGGGAGCAGTACTCAGTGAGTCCAGCTGTGAGGGAGCAGTACTCAGTGGGCCCCAGAAAACAATATAAAGTTCAACGAAGAGAAATTTCAATGACTCCGATATGGAAAACTTGAGAAAATTAACAAAAAAAGTCACAATACCGTGACTGGAACGACACACAAATAACCCGCACATATAACAGAGGAGCTTACGACGACCACCATTTACAATGTCACACAGTGTGACTGTAAATGGTCTAAGTCGGACCGAAACGTCGTCGCAAGCTCCTCTCTTCTAAGTGCGGGTTATTTGAGTATTGAGGAAATTAAAACTGTACCGGAGTATAAAAAAAAAATCCAGCCACACAATAGAGCGAGAAACTAATGTGAAAAACCTGGGAGTGATAATGTCAGAGAATCTCACTTTCTTGAGATCGCAACAATGAGAACCTTCAAAACTAGGAATGCCAAGCCAATAATGATTATCTTCAAATCGCTTATTTTAAGGCTGGAATATTGCTGTACACTAACGGCCTCTTTCAAGGCAGGCGAAATTGCTGACCTGGAGAATGTCCAGAGAACCTTCACGGCACACATAAGTAAATTACTGGGAACGGTTGAAGTCCCCTGATTTGCACTCCCTGGAATGCAGGTGAAAAAGATACATGATAATATATACCTGGAAAATCCTAGAGGGATTAGTACCGGATTTGCACACGAAAATCACCCCCCTTGAATGCAAAAGACTCACAGGCGATGCAACATCCCCTTAATGAAAAACAGTGGCGCCACGAGTATGCTAGAGACAACACAATAAGTGTCAAGGGCCCAACACTGTTCAACTGCCTCCCAGCATACATAAAGGGCATTACCAACAGACCCCTGGCTGTCTTCAAGCAGGCACTAGACAGGCACCTAAAGTCAGTACCTGACTAGCCGGGCTGTGGTTCGTACGTCAGTTTGCGTGCGGCCAGCAGTAACAGCCTGGTTGATCAGACCCTGATCCACCGCGAGGCCTGGTCATAGACCAGAGGACACTGACCCCCGAAACTCTCTCCAGGTATGCTCCAGGTAACCCCCAACACCTGTTATTGTGTGAGAGAGCGTCAGGGGTGTGGCAGAGGCTGCAGGCCATAGAAGACACACTATGGCCAACCCTTCACTACCCTCGTGGTGCGGCCATACACTGGGCCGCACCACGTGGCCACAGCACCCCCAACCCCTCCACAGTGTGTGCTCCAGGCCACCACCACCAACCTCACTTATTGATCAAACTCTCCAGCCAGCGGCAGTTTAGACATTATTTTCCCGTTTATGTCTAGATACCAAAGCGGCAGCTGTTATTTAATGCTGTGTTTTCACGTTCTATTTACTGGGAGGTCTGGAGGATGCAATGACTCCAGCCTCGTCTGGAGGATGCAATGACTCCAGCCTCGTCTGGAGGATGCAATGACTCCAGCCTCGTCTGGAGGATGCAATGACTCCAGCCTCGTCTGGAGGATGCAATGACTCCAGCCTCGTCTGGAGGATGCAATGACTCCAGCTTCGTCTGGAGGATGCAATGACTTCAGCGTCGTCTGGAGGATGCAATGACTCCAGCCTCGTCTGGAGGATGCAATGACTCCAGCCTCGTCTGGAGGATGCAATGACTCCAGCCTCGTCTGGAGGATGCAATGACTCCAGCCTCGTCTGGAGGATGCAATGACTTCAGCGTCGTCTGGAGGATGCAATGACTCCAGCCTCGTCTGGAGGATGCAATGACTCCAGCTTCGTCTGGAGGATGCAATGACTCCAGCCTCGTCTGGAGGATGCAATGACTCCAGCCTCGTCTGGAGGATGCAATGACTCCAGCCTCGTCTGGAGGATGCAATGACTCCAGCCTCGTCTGGAGGATGCAATGACTCCAGCCTCGTCTGGAGGATGCAATGACTCCAGCCTCGTCTGGAGGATGCAATGACTCCAGCCTCGTCTGGAGGATGCAATGACTCCAACCTCGTCTGGAGGATGCAATGACTCCAGCCTCGTCTGGAGGATGCAATGACTTCAGCGTCGTCTGGAGGATGCAATGACTCCAGCCTCGTCTGGAGGATGCAATGACTTCAGCGTCGTCTGGAGGATGCAATGACTCCAGCTTCGTCTGGAGGATGCAATGACTCCAGCCTCGTCTGGAGGATGCAATGACTTCAGCCTCGTCTGGAGGATGCAATGACTTCAGCCTCGTCTGGAGGAAGCAATGACTCCAGCCTCGTCTGGAGGATGCAATGACTTCAGCCTCGTCTGGAGGATGCAATGACTTCAGCCTCGTCTGGAGGAAGCAATGACTCCAGCCTCGTCTGGAGGATGCAATGACTTCAGCCTCGTCTGGAGGATGCAATGACTTCAGCCTCGTCTGGAGGAAGCAATGACTCCAGCCTCGTCTGGAGGATGCAATGACTTCAGCCTCGTCTGGAGGATGCAATGACTTCAGCCTCGTCTGGAGGATGCAATGACTTCAGCGTCGTCTGGAGGATGCAATGACTTCAGCGTCGTCTGGAGGATGCAATGACTCCAGCCTCGTCTGGAGGATGCAATGACTTCAGCGTCGTCTGGAGGATGCAATGACTCCAGCCTCGTCTGGAGGATGCAATGACTTCAGCCTCGTCTGGAGGAAGCAATGACTCCAGCCTCGTCTGGAGGATGCAATGACTTCAGCCTCGTCTGGAGGATGCAATGACTTCAGCCTCGTCTGGAGGAAGCAATGACTCCAGCCTCGTCTGGAGGATGCAGTGACTCCAGCCTCGTCTGGAGGATGCAATGACTCCAGCCTCGTCTGGAGGATGCAATGACTCCAGCCTCGTCTGGAGGATGCAATGACTTCAGCCTCGTCTGGAGGATGCAATGACTCCAGCCTCGTCTGGAGGATGCAGTGACTCCAGCCTCGTCTGGAGGATGCAATGACTTCAGCCTCGTCTGGAGGATGCAATGACTCCAGCCTCGTCTGGAGGATGCAATGACTTCAGCCTCGTCTGGAGGATGCAATGACTTCAGCCTCGTCTGGAGGATGCAGTGACTCCAGCCTCGTCTGGAGGATGCAATGACTCCAGCCTCGTCTGGAGGATGCAATGACTTCAGCCTCGTCTGGAGGATGCAATGACTCCAGCCTCGTCTGGAGGATGCAATGACTTCAGCCTCGTCTGGAGGATGCAATGACTTCAGCCTCGTCTGGAGGATGCAATGACTCCAGCCTCGTCTGGAGGATGCAATGACTTCAGCCTCGTCTGGAGGATGCAATGACTTCAGCCTCGTCTGGAGGAAGCAATGACTCCAGCCTCGTCTGGAGGAAGCAATGACTCCAGCCTCGTCTGGAGGATGCAATGACTCCAGCCTCGTCTGGAGGATGCAATGACTTCAGCCTCGTCTGGAGGATGCAATGACTCCAGCCTCGTCTGGAGGATGCAATGACTCCAGCCTCGTCTGGAGGATGCAATGACTTCAGCGTCGTCTGGAGGATGCAATGACTCCAGCCTCGTCTGGAGGATGCAATGACTCCAGCTTCGTCTGGAGGATGCAATGACTCCAGCCTCGTCTGGAGGATGCAATGACTCCAGCCTCGTCTGGAGGATGCAATGACTCCAGCCTCGTCTGGAGGATGCAATGACTCCAGCCTCGTCTGGAGGATGCAATGACTCCAGCCTCGTCTGGAGGATGCAATGACTCCAGCCTCGTCTGGAGGATGCAATGACTCCAGCCTCGTCTGGAGGATGCAATGACTCCAACCTCGTCTGGAGGATGCAATGACTCCAGCCTCGTCTGGAGGATGCAATGACTTCAGCGTCGTCTGGAGGATGCAATGACTCCAGCCTCGTCTGGAGGATGCAATGACTTCAGCGTCGTCTGGAGGATGCAATGACTCCAGCTTCGTCTGGAGGATGCAATGACTCCAGCCTCGTCTGGAGGATGCAATGACTTCAGCCTCGTCTGGAGGATGCAATGACTTCAGCCTCGTCTGGAGGAAGCAATGACTCCAGCCTCGTCTGGAGGATGCAATGACTTCAGCCTCGTCTGGAGGATGCAATGACTTCAGCCTCGTCTGGAGGAAGCAATGACTCCAGCCTCGTCTGGAGGATGCAATGACTTCAGCCTCGTCTGGAGGAAGCAATGACTCCAGCCTCGTCTGGAGGATGCAATGACTTCAGCCTCGTCTGGAGGATGCAATGACTTCAGCCTCGTCTGGAGGAAGCAATGACTCCAGCCTCGTCTGGAGGATGCAGTGACTCCAGTCTCGTCTGGAGGATGCAATGACTCCAGCCTCGTCTGGAGGATGCAATGACTTCAGCCTCGTCTGGAGGATGCAGTGACTCCAGCCTCGTCTGGAGGATGCAATGACTCCAACCTCGTCTGGAGGATGCAATGACTTCAGCCTCGTCTGGAGGATGCAGTGACTCCAGCCTCGTCTGGAGGATGCAATGACTCCAGCCTCGTCTGGAGGATGCAATGACTTCAGCCTCGTCTGGAGGATGCAGTGACTCCAGCCTCGTCTGGAGGATGCAATGACTCCAGCCTCGTCTGGAGGATGCAATGACTCCAGCCTCGTCTGGAGGATGCAATGACTCCAGCCTCGTCTGGAGGATGCAATGACTTCAGCCTCGTCTGGAGGATGCAATGACTTCAGCCTCGTCTGGAGGAAGCAATGACTCCAGCCTCGTCTGGAGGATGCAATGACTTCAGCCTCGTCTGGAGGATGCAATGACTTCAGCCTCGTCTGGAGGAAGCAATGACTCCAGCCTCGTCTGGAGGATGCAATGACTTCAGCCTCGTCTGGAGGATGCAATGACTTCAGCCTCGTCTGGAGGAAGCAATGACTCCAGCCTCGTCTGGAGGATGCAATGACTTCAGCCTCGTCTGGAGGATGCAATGACTTCAGCCTCGTCTGGAGGAAGCAATGACTCCAGCCTCGTCTGGAGGATGCAGTGACTCCAGTCTCGTCTGGAGGATGCAATGACTCCAGCCTCGTCTGGAGGATGCAATGACTTCAGCCTCGTCTGGAGGATGCAGTGACTCCAGCCTCGTCTGGAGGATGCAATGACTCCAACCTCGTCTGGAGGATGCAATGACTTCAGCCTCGTCTGGAGGATGCAGTGACTCCAGCCTCGTCTGGAGGATGCAATGACTCCAGCCTCGTCTGGAGGATGCAATGACTTCAGCCTCGTCTGGAGGATGCAGTGACTCCAGCCTCGTCTGGAGGATGCAATGACTTCAGCCTCGTCTGGAGGATGCAGTGACTCCAGCCTCGTCTGGAGGATGCAATGACTTCAGCCTCGTCTGGAGGATGCAATGACTCCAGCCTCGTCTGGAGGATGCAATGACTCCAGCCTCGTCTGGAGGATGCAATGACTTCAGCCTCGTCTGGAGGATGCAATGACTCCAGCCTCGTCTGGAGGATGCAATGACTTCAGCCTCGTCTGGAGGATGCAGTGACTCCAGCCTCGTCTGGAGGATGCAGTGACTTCAGCCTCGTCTGGAGGATGCAGTGACTCCAGCCTCGTCTGGAGGATGCAGTGACTTCAGCCTCGTCTGGAGGATGCAGTGACTTCAGCCTCGTCTGGAGGATGCAGTGACTCCAGCCTCGTCTGGAGGATGCAGTGACTTCAGCCTCGTCTGGAGGATGCAGTGACTTCAGCCTCGTCTGGAGGATGCAGTG
>NC_091309.1:34229233-34271733 GCF_038502225.1 Cherax quadricarinatus | reverse complement strand
GTGATATTCCCTGATATAAAAAGTATGTGCTTAGATGAAGTAATGAGTGAAGAGAGTAAGGCTGTGAGGGGATGTTGGTGAGGGGAGGCAGGAGGTGGCACTGAGGGGAGGGAGGATGGCATTGAAGGGGGGGTTTAGAGGGGAGGGTTGCATGGCTAGCCGGGTGGGAGGTTGTGTTGTTGTGTTGGTGGTGGTGAGTACACGCGTGTCAGGGCTGCTCTACCCTCCCTGCTACCTGGTAAGTCAACTCATACCTACCATCACCTAACCCACTCTCACCACCACCCAAGCCACTCACACCGTCACCTAATCCACTCATACCAACACCCAAACTACTCTCACCACCACCTAGCCCACTCTCACCACCACCCAAGCCACCTAACCCACTCACACCACCACCCAAGCCACCTAACCCACTCACACCACCACCCAAGCCACCTAACTCATACCACCACCACCCAAGCTCCTAACTCACACTACTACCCAAGCCACCTAACCCACTCACACCACCCAAGCCACCTGACTCACACCACCACCCAAGTCACCTAACTCACACCATCACCCAGTCCACCTTCTAACCCACCTATCTTAACCCACTAACATTAAAAACCCATTCCATCTAATTTACACATCAACATCCAACCCACCTAACCCACATGAATATCCAACCCACCTTCCAGCCCACCCATATCAACACCCAATCCACCTAACCTACTCACAGCACCACCCAACCCACTTTCTAAGCCACTCACATGAAGACCGAACCCACTTTCTAAGCCACTCACATTAAGACCCAATCCAGGAGCACGTGAAAGCTGCTATATGCTGGAATTTCGATATAACAATGAAACAAGAAGTGAATTACTCTATCATTTTTACAGTCAAAAGAGAAAAACAATGTCTTGACAACGGGACATTATCAGTGTAACTAGTGAAGGATGCTGGAAAAATGGTGCCATGTAGAGAAATATAAACAGGGTGTGGATTATACCACGATTGTTTTAAGGCTAGATATAACAGTGTATTTTTTGAAGTAAGTTGTGAAGGCTACCAGGAGAGCAGGGAGAGAAGGGAGCAGTGGTGTGTTGTACTCCTGGTAGGCAACAGCTGATGCTGGCTTGTCTGAAGGAGGGAGAGGGGGTTAGTTTCCCCGGGTATTTCCCTGAATGTGAGCACCAGCGATCGATGTTGATGCTGGGAGCCTCTACCACCATCACCATCGCTGCCGCTGCTACCAGCCTAGCTACCCCTGCCGTGATGCTGGTCCTAGTCTCTCTCTCTCTCTCTCTCTCTCTCTCACTCTGTGTTCCCCTTCCTTCTCTCAGTCATCCTCCCTCCCTGCCTTGCACAGCATCATAAAAAATGAATCCTCAGCCTCTATCACACACAGTTCACCTCTCTCAAAACCTCCCCATCCCTTAAAGTATTCTCCCCTTGCACAGTCTCACTCCACAGTCTCCCCTTGCACAGTCTCACTCTACAGTCTCCCCTTGCACAGTCTAAATCCACAGTCTCCCCTCACACAGTCTCACTCCACAGTCTCCCATTGCACAGTCTCACTCCACAGTCTCCCCTCACACAGTCTCACTCCCCTCGCACAGTCTCACTACATTCACCCCTCCCTCCGTCTCACTGCACAGTCTTCCCTCACACAGTCTCCCCTCACACAGTCTCCCCTCACACAGTCTTCCCTCACACAGTCTTCCCTCACACAGTCTTCCCTCAGACAGTCTCCCCTCACACAGTCTTCCCTCACACAGTCTCCCCTCACACAGTCTTCCCTCACACAGTCTTCCCCCACACAGTCTTCCCCCACACAGTCTTCCCTCACACAGTCTTCCCTCACACAGTCTTCCCTCACACAGTCTCCCCTCACACAGTCTTCCCTCACACAGTCTTCCCTCACACAGTCTTCCCTCACACAGTCTCCCCTCACACAGTCTCCCCTCACACAGTCTTCCCTCACACAGTCTCCCCTCACACAGTCTCCCCTCACACAGTCTTCCCCCACACAGTCTTCCCTCACACAGTCTTCCCTCACACAGTCTTCCCTCACACAGTCTTCCCTCACACAGTCTTCCCTCACACAGTCTTCCCTCACACAGTCTTCCCTCACACAGTCTTCCCTCACACAGTCTCCCCTCACACAGTCTCCCCTCACACAGTCTTCCCTCACACAGTCTCCCCTCACACAGTCTTCCCCCACACAGTCTTCCCTCACACAGTCTTCCCTCACACAGTCTTCCCTCACACAGTCTTCCCTCACACAGTCTTCCCTCACACAGTCTTCCCTCACACAGTCTCCCCTCACACAGTCTCCCCTCACACAGTCTCCCCTCACACAGTCTCCCCTCACACAGTCTTCCCTCACACAGTCTCCCCTCACACAGTCTCCCCTCACACAGTCTCCCCTCACACAGTCTCCCCTCACACAGTCTTCCCTCACACAGTCTTCCCTCACACAGTCTTCCCTCACACAGTCTTCCCTCACACAGTCTTCCCTCACACATTCTTCCCTCACACAGTCTCCCCTCACACAGTCTCCCCTCACACAGTCTCCCCTCACACAGTCTTCCCTCACACAGTCTCCCCTCACACAGTCTCCCCTCACACAGTCTTCCCTCACACAGTCTCCCCTCACACAGTCTTCCCACACACAGTCTTCCCTCACACAGTCTTCCCTCACACAGTCTTCCCTCACACAGTCTTCCCTCACACAGTCTTCCCTCACACAGTCTTCCCACACACAGTCTTCCCTCACACAGTCTTCCCTCACACAGTCTTCCCTCACACAGTCTTCCCTCACACCGTCTTCCCTCACACAGTCTTCACACAGTCACACAGTCTTCCCTCACACAGTCTTCCCTCACACAGTCTTCCCTCACACAGTCTTCCCTCACACAGTCTTCCCTCACACAGTCTTCCCTCACACAGTCTTCCCTCACACAGTCTTCCCTCACACAGTCTTCCCTCACACAGTCTTCCCTCACACAGTCTTCCCTCACACAGTCTTCCCTCACACAGTCTTCCCTCACACAGTCTTCCCTCACACAGTCTTCCCTCACACAGTCTTCCCTCACACAGTCTTCCCTCACACAGTCTCCCCTCACACAGTCTTCCCTCACACAGTCTTCCCTCACACAGTCTTCCCTCACACAGTCTTCCCTCACACAGTCTTCCCTCACACAGTCTTCCCTCACACAGTCTCCCCTCACACAGTCTTCCCTCACACAGTCTTCCCTCACACAGTCTCCCCTCACACAGTCTCCCCCCACACAGTCTCCCCTCACACAGTCTTCCCTCACACAGTCTTCCCTCACACAGTCTCCCCTCACACAGTCTCCCCCCACACAGTCTTCCCTCACACAGTCTTCCCTCACACAGTCTTCCCTCACACAGTCTTCCCTCACACAGTCTCCCCTCACACAGTCTTCCCTCACACAGTCTTCCCTCACACAGTCTTCCCTCACACAGTCTTCCCACACACAGTCATCCCTCACACAGTCACACAGTCTTCCCTCACACAGTCTTCCCTCACACAGTCTTCCCTCACACAGTCTCCCCTCACACAGTCTTCCCTCACACAGTCTTCCCTCACACAGTCTTCCCTCACACAGTCTCCCCTCACACAGTCTTCCCTCACACAGTCTTCCCTCACACAGTCTTCCCTCACACAGTCTTCCCTCACACAGTCTCCCCTCACACAGTCTTCCCTCACACAGTCTTCCCTCACACAGTCTTCCCCCACACAGTCTTCCCTCACACAGTCTCCCCTCACACAGTCTTCCCTCACACAGTCTCCCCTCACACAGTCTTCCCTCACACAGTCTTCCCTCACACAGTCTTCCCCCACACAGTCTTCCCTCACACAGTCTCCCCTCACACAGTCTTCCCTCACACAGTCTCCCCTCACACAGTCTTCCCCCACACAGTCTTCCCTCACACAGTCTTCCCTCACACAGTCTTCCCTCACACAGTCTCCCCTCACACAGTCTTCCCTCACACAGTCTTCCCTCACACAGTCTTCCCCCACACAGTCTTCCCTCACACAGTCTTCCCTCACACAGTCTTCCCTCACACAGTCTTCCCTCACACAGTCTCCCCTCACACAGTCTTCCCTCACACAGTCTTCCCTCACACAGTCTTCCCTCACACAGTCTTCCCTCACACAGTCTTCCCCCACACAGTCTTCCCTCACACAGTCTTCCCTCACACAGTCTTCCCTCACACAGTCTTCCCTCACACAGTCTCCCCTCACACAGTCTTCCCTCACACAGTCTTCCCTCACACAGTCTTCCCCCACACAGTCTTCCCTCACACAGTCTTCCCTCACACAGTCTTCCCTCACACAGTCTTCCCTCACACAGTCTTCCCTCACAGTCTTCCCTCACACAGTCTTCCCTCACACAGTCTTCCCTCACACAGTCTCCCCTCACACAGTCTTCCCTCACACAGTCTTCCCTCACACAGTCTTCCCTCACACAGTCTTCCCTCACACAGTCTCCCCTCACACAGTCTCCCCTCACACAGTCTTCCCTCACACAGTCTTCCCTCACACAGTCTTCCCTCACACAGTCTTCCCTCACACAGTCTTCCCTCACACAGTCTTCCCTCACACAGTCTTCCCTCACACAGTCTTCCCTCACACAGTCTTCCCTCACACAGTCTCCCCTCACACAGTCTCCCCTCACACAGTCTTCCCTCACACAGTCTTCCCTCACACAGTCTTCCCTCACACAGTCTTCCCTCACACAGTCTTCCCTCACACAGTCTCCCCTCACACAGTCTTCCCCCACACAGTCTTCCCTCACACAGTCTTCCCTCACACAGTCTCCCCTCACACAGTCTTCCCCCACACAGTCTTCCCTCACACAGTCTTCAGTTCCCGTCTATCCTAGTTATCACAGCAATTATATTAAACTGATCATATAAATAAATAAATACAATACAAGGACCTCAATGAAAATACGTCACTAACTTATTTGGGTTATCCTAGATAATTTACACTTACGTATGATAATTATACTTATGTGTACATGTGATAAAATACTTACCTGGAGGATATTCCGGGGATCAACGCCCCCGCGGCCCGGTCCATGACCAGGCCTCCATACTTACAATAAGAGAACATTACATAGTGGCTACGCTAGCCGGCCACACAGTGACACTCACGACTGAGTGCCCGTCCATAGCGAAATGTAAAACACTAACTTGCTGTTAGAAATAAAAGGTCAATGCTGAGTTTAGCTACTGGTCTGCACTCAGCAATTTGCATACATCTTAAAATACAAACAAGCTATGTATATCCAGGCAAAAAAAAAAGAAAAAAAGAAATAGTTATTTATTTTGAACTCTGACTTTTTTGAAGATATTAAACCACGTCAATAATTTAATGAGAGGAAAATTTATGTGATGAAATGTGTGCTATATTCAGTGGGCAGCCAGAGTTTAGTGACAGCGTTCCAATAATATAATCACTGCCAAATGCAGATTATTATTATTATTATTATTATTATTATTATTATTATTATTACGTAGAAGTTAGGCTAGGCAGAGTTTGGAAAAACCCAACGTAACGTAACCTAACCCAACCTTCCCTAACCCAACCTGAACGCAATTACAACATTTATTTTCTGGCAGTGAATATATTACTGGAACGCTGTTACTGATCACCAGCTGTTGATTAAATATGACGCGCATTTTATCGCACATAAATCTTCCTCTCGTAAAAATATTGAAATGGATAATATCTCCAAAAATTAGCTGTTTGCACAGGAAATGATTGTTTTTGGCCAGGTACAGACTGCGTGCTGGGATAAAGAAAAGTGTTAAGTGTTGAGTTTAGAGCAGCAGCTAAACTGAACATTGAGTTAGACTACTATACAACTGAGGAATTACAAGTGAGGTAGCAGGGAATGATCACTGGTCATGTTAAGATATTTCTACGACGTATCGCTCCAACTTGGACCATGTGTATGTATGGCCCGTGACCTGGTGGCAAAAGCTGTAGTTTCAAACAGTGAGGGGACCGGGTTCGATTCCCGGCGAGGGTAGAAACACTGGGCTTGTTTCCATACACCCGTTGTCCATGTTCACCCATCAGTAAAGTGAGTACTTGGGTGTTAGTCGACTGGTGTGGGTAGCATCCTGGGACAAGTGACCTAATTTGCCCGAAATGCTCTGCATAACAAGTGGCTTTCTATATAGCAGTATGTCATTGATGTCAGCTACGACTGTATACCTTGTACATGTACTTGTAGTAAATAACAATTATATTATTATAACAAACAGCATTTTAGGCTAACTCCACCACACACACTAACACTAACTCCACCACACACTAACACACACACACTAACACTCACTCAACCACACACTAACATTAACTCCACCACACTTTAACACTAACACTAACTCCATCACACACTAACACTAACTCCACCACACACAAACACTAACTCACCACACACTAACACTAACTCCACCACACACAAACACTAACTCCACCACACACTAGCACTAACTCCACCACACACTAGCACTAACACTAACTCCACCACATACTAACTCCAACGCACAATAACACTAACTCCACCACATACTAACTCCAACGCACAATAACACTAACTCCATCACACACTAACACTATCTCCACTACACACAAACACTAACTTCACCACACACTAACACTAACTCCACCACACACTAACATTATCTCCATCACACACTAACTCCACCACACACACACACTAACACTAACTCCATCACACACAAACACTAACTCCACCACACACTAATACTAACTCCACCACACACTAACACTAACTCCACCACACACTAGCACTAACACTAACTCCACCACACACTAGCACTAACACTAACTCCACCACACACTAACACTAACTCCACCACACACTAGCACTAACACAAACTCCACCACATACTAACTCCAACGCACAATAACACTAACTCCACCACATACTAACTCCAACGCACAATAACACTAACTCCATCACACACTAACACTATCTCCACTACACACTAACACTAACTCCACCACACACTGACACTAATTCCACCACACACTAATTCCACCACACACTAATATTAACTCCACCACACACTAACACTAACTCCACCACACACTAACACTAACTCCACCACACACTAACACTAACTCCACTACACACTGGCCGAGGTGGCAAGAAGAGCTCACACGAGCAGAGCGAAGTTACTGGTTATGGGCGATTTCAACCACAGGGAGATCGACGGGAAAACCTGGAGCCACAGGGGGTCCCGAAACATGGAGAGCCAAGATGATGGATGTGGTACCGGAAAACCTCATGCATCAACACGTTAAGGACACTACCAGAGAGGGAGGGGAGGATGAACCAGCAAGACTGGACCTTGTGTTCATCCTGAGCAGTTCAGACATTGAGGACATCACATATGAGAGGCCCCTTGGAGCTAGTGATCACATGATTCTGTGTTTTGAATACATAATAGAATTACAAGTAGAGAGGGTAACAGGAGTTGGATGGGAAAAGCCAAACTATAAAAAGGGGGAATACACAGGTATGAGGAACTTCAGTGGGACAGAGAATATGTAGGAAAGGCAGTAAATAAAATGATGGAATACGTAACAACAAAATGCAGGGAGGCAGAGGAAAGGTTTGCTCCCAAGGGCAATAGAAATAATTGGGAGACCAAAGCGAGTGCTTGGTTTACCCGAAGGTGTAGGGAGGCAAAAACTAAGTGCAACAGAGAATGGAAAAGATACAGGAGGCAAAGGACCCAGGAAAATAGACTAATCGAAGAGCCAGAAACGAGTATGTACAGATCAGGAGGGAGGCCCAGCGACAGTACGAAAACGACATAGCATCAAAAGCCAAGTCTGACCTGAAACTGTTGTATAGCCACATTAGGAGGAAGACAACAGTCAAAGACCAGGTGATCAGACTGAGGAAAGAAGGTGGAGAACTCACCAGAAGTGATCAAGAGGTATGTGAGGAGCTCAGAAAGAGATTTAAGGAAGTATTTACAGTGGTGACAGGAAGGCCTCTGGGTGGACAGAACAGAGGGGGACGCCAACAAGGAATATACCATCAAGTGTTAGATGCCATACACAGAACTGAGGAGGTGCAGAAGCTGCTAAGAGACCTTGATACCTCAAAGGCAATGGGACCAGACATCTCCCCGTGGGTTCTTAGAGCGTTAGCAGAAATGCTGTGTGTGGCACTAACAATCTTCAACACATCCCTTGAAACTGGGCAACTACCTGAGGTATGGAAGACGGCAAATGTAGTACCCATATTTAAAAAAGGAGACAGAAAAGAGGCACTAAACTATAGACCAGTGTCACTGACGTGCATAGTATGCAGCGTAATGGAGAAGATTATCAGGGAGAGAGTGGTGGAGCACCTGGAACAGAACAAGAGTATATACGCCAACCAGCACGGATTTATGGAAGGCAAATCCTGTGTCACAAACCTACTGGAGTTTTATGATAAAGTAACAGAAGTAAGACATGAGACGGGTGGGTTGATTGCATCTTCTTGGACTACAAGAAAGCCTTCGACACAGTTCCCCACAGGAGACTGGTGCAGAAGCTAGAGGATCAGGCGCGTATAACAAGAAGGGCGCTGCAATAGATAAGAGAACACCTGACAGGGAGGCAACAACGAGTTATGGTACGTGATGAGGTATCACAGTGGGCACCTGTGACGACCGGGGTCCCATAGGAGTCGATCCTAGGACCAGTGCTATTTCTGGTATATGTGAATGACATGATGGAAGGGTTAGACTCAGAAGTGTTCCTGTTCGCAGATGATGTGAAGTTAATGAGGAGAATTAAATCAGATGAGGATCAGGTAGGACTTCAAAGAGATCTGGACAGGCTGGACACCTAGTTCAGCAACTGGCTTCTTGAATTTAACCCCGTCAAATGCAAAGTCATGAAGATCGGAGAAGGACAAAGAAGACCGCAGACAGAGTATAGGCTAGGTGACCAAAGACTGCAAACCTCGCTCAAGGAGAAAGATCTTGGGGTGAGTATAACACCGAGCACGTCTCCGGAAGCACACATCAACCAGATAACTGCTGCAGCATATGGGCGCCTGGCAAACCTGAGAACAGCGTTCAGATACCTTAGTAAGGAATCGTTCAAGACATTGTACACCGTGTACGTCAGGCCCATACTGGAGTATGCAGCATCCGTTAGAAACCCACACTTGATCAAGTACGTCAAGAAATTAGAGAAAGTGCAAAGGTTTACGACAAGGTTAGTTCCAGAGCTAAGGGGAATGTCCTATGAAGAAATGTTAAGGGAAATTGGCCTGGCGACACTGGAGGACAGGAGGGTTAAGGTAGACATGATAACATACAAAATACTGCGTGGAATAGACAAGGTGGACAGAGACAGGATGTTCCAGAGAGGGGACACAGAAACAAGCGGTCACAATTGGAATTTGAAGACCCAGATGAGTCAAAGGGGTGTTAGGAAGTATTTCTTCAGTCATACAGTAGTCAGGAAGTGGAATAGCTTAGCAAGTGAGGTGGTGGAGGCAGGAACCATACATAGCTTTAAGATGAGGTATGATAAAGCTCATGGGGCAGGGAGAGAGAGGACCTAGTAGCACTCAGTGAAAAGGCGGAGCCAAGAACTGAGTCTCGACCCGTGCAACCACAATTAGGTGAGTACACTAACACTAATTCCACCACACACTAACGCCACAACTCACTAACACTAACTCCACCACACACTAACACTAACTCCACCACACACTAACACTAACTCCACCACACACTAACACTAACTCCACCACACACTAACACTAACTCCACCACACACTAACACTAACTCCACCACACACTAACACTAACTCCACCACACACTAACACTAACTCCACCACACATTCTAGAACAGTACCCCCGTCACTATCACTTCAATATGAAATCAATATACACCCTTCCCCCATCACACTATCACCTTCTACCAGCTCACTTATTATTATAATCATAACTAAGCGCTAAACCCATAAGGGTCATACTCTACCAACTCAAACCCTGGCTGTAGAGGTGAAGCCAGCGAGCGTCCTGCAGAGTACTCCTACCACGGCTTCAGTGTGCTCATATTTACGAAAACTGTATATAGCGGCAGTGTGTTGCTGCCCTATTCTGTGTAAGAGTTACAGAGTGGGAACAGGAGCTGTTTCCTTGTCACATTCCATCACGCAGGATGTGGGGCTCATGCAGGGTATTAAAATCCGTCCCCCTGGGATGAGAATGTCGTCAAGTTCAACACCTACTGCAGTTTCAGAGGCTTCATCCTCCTTCCAGCAGAGGTCTGCTGGAACCTGGAACTCGCCTTCTCTCAGGACAGCCCATCTCATGTACAACAAAACATGGAATTTTTGTGAAGATATTTCAATCCTAAGCTTTTGTAGAAACATAAATTAAACGTTTCGCCACTGTGTCTTCATCAGTCCAATACAGAGAAGAATGACAAACGATCAGAGTTTGAGGTAATCGGTATTGGACTGATGAGGGAACTCTGTGGCGAAAAGTTTCCACAAAGAAAAATACTGAGGTGTTGCACATGTGTCTAATTTATCAACTTGTCGGTTTTCTGAAGCTTTTATGTAGTAGACAGAGGTGAGGACATGGCTGCCGCACCCGCACCTCGACGAACAACAAACACCAATTTTATATAGCCTCTGAGTGCATACATGGAGAGGGTTTCGGGGGGTCAACGCCCCCGCTGACCGGTCTGTGACCATGCCTAAAACAAAAATTTTCATACTGGTGTTGCGAACACTTATTATGGGCTCAGAAGTATCTTATCCAGTCGTCTTTCAAAACATTGACCATTTAAAAAAATATACACAGTCACAGTGACAGTTTTTAATAATAATTCTCATAAAATTTCAGATTGATCAGGTTAATAATAATAATAATAATAATAAATTCTTTCTGCAGTATACAGGTAATGAAGTTATAATGTAATAAAAGAATGGTAGGCACAAAAGGAAGCCACTAGCATGGTATTAAAGAGTAACAAGTACACAAAGAGTGTTTAAGGCTGCATGTGACCCGTACAACACCAGTCAACAATACTACAATCTTGTAAAATGGGGATAAAGGTAAGCACATACTGGAGATACACGTGTCTTGATATATGTATGCAAGGGATGGTGGTGCTCTCTCTGGTGCTGGTGGTGCTCTCTCTGGTGACGGTGGTGCTCTCTCTGGTGATGGTGGTGTTCTCTCTGGTGCTGGTGGTGCTCTCTCTGGTGCTGGTGGTGCTCTCTCTGGTGATGGTGGTGCTCTCTCTGGTGATGGTGGTGTTCTCTCTGATGATGGTGGTGCTCTCTCTGGTGCTCCGGCCATCCTACTGTTCATTATATTTATATACCATTTTGACCACGTAGGTCACTCTCCATGCATAGTTATATATATATATATATATATATATATATATATATATATATATATATATATATATATATATATATATATATATATATGTCGTGCCGAATAGGCAGAACTTACGATCTTGGCTTAAATAGCAACGCTCATCTTGCCATATAGGACAAGTGATAATTTGTGTATGCAACAATTTCGCCAAAATCATTCTGAACCTAACGAAAAAAATATATTTCACTGTGTTTGTTTAGTATTAAATTATTGTAAACAAATCTAAAATATATTTAGTTGGGAAAGGCTAAAATAAATTGTTCTTGTTATAATAAGGTTAGGTAAGTTTTCTAAGATTCTTTTGTTGCAAAATTATAAATTTTTACATTAACATTAATGAAAAAAAGATATCTTCAAACATATAAGAGAAAATTTCAGAAAGGACTTAATTTTAAATGAGTTCTTGCTAACTGACCAGTTTTACATATTCGGCACGACATATATATATATATATATATATATATATATATATATATATATATATATATATATATATATATATATATATATATATTTATAACTTATTAACATGTTTACTGATCAGTTCTGGTCTCAATATTACACAATATTACACAATGGATATAAACGTGTTTGAAAGTCTACACAGAATGATGAAATTGATTCCATTTTTCAGAAAGTTATTCTACAAAGATAGACTGAAGCCACTGAATTTGTGCTGTGGAAAATCTAAAATAGTGGAGAACTGAAGTGAACAAATGGAAAACAGCAATAAAGGGAATATAAATAGCGTGTTGATAACAATTAACCAAGACGGAACAATTAACCAAGACGGAACAATTAACCAAGACGGAACAATTAACCAAGACGGAACAATTAACCAAGACGGAACAATTAACCAAGACGGAACAATTAACCAAGACGGGACAATTAACCAATACGGGACAATTAACCAAGACGGAACAATTAACCAAGACGGGACAATTAACCAAGACGGAACAACTAAGACGGAACAATTAACCAAGACGGAACAATTAACCAAGACGGAACAACTAAGACGGAACAATTAACCAAGACGAGACAATTAACCAAGACGGAACAACTAACCAAGACGGGACAATTAACCAAGACGGGACAATTAACCAAGACGGGACAATTAACTAAGACGGAACAATTAACCAACACGGAACAATTAACTAAGACGGAACAATTAACCAAGACGGAACAATTAACGAAGACGGAACAATTAACTACGACGGGACAATTAACCAAGACGGGACAATTAACTAAGACGGAACAATTAACCAAGACGGAACAATTAACCAAGACGGAACAATTAACTATGACGGAACAATTAACCAAGACGGGACAATTAACTAAGACGGAACAATTAACCAAGACGGAACAATTAACCAAGACGGAACAATTAACCAAGACGGAACAATTAACCAAGACGGGACAATTAACCAAGACGGAACAATTAACCAAGACGGAACAATTAACCAAGACGGAACAATTAACCAAGACGGAACAATTAACCAAGACGGAACAATTAACCAAGACGGAACAATTAACCAAGATGGAACAATTAACCAAGACGGAACAATTAACCAAGACGGGACAATTAACCAATACGGGACAATTAACCAAGACGGAACAATTAATCAAGACGGGACAATTAACCAAGACGGAACAATTAACCAAGACGGGACAATTAACCAAGACGGGACAATTAACCAAGACGGAACAATTAACCAAGACGGAACAATTAACTAAGACGGGACAATTAACCAAGACGGGACAATTAACCAAGACGGAACAATTAACCAAGACGGAACAATTAACCAAGACGGAACAATTAACCAAGACGGGACAATTAACCAAGACGGAACAATTAACCAAGACGGAACAATTAACCAAGACGGAACAATTAACCAAGACGGGACAATTAACCAAGACGGAACAATTAACCAAGACGGAACAATTAACCAAGACGGAACAATTAACCAAGACGGAACAATTAACCAAGACGGGACAATTAACCAATACGGGACAATTAACCAAGACGGAACAATTAATCAAGACGGGACAATTAACCAAGACGGAACAATTAACCAAGACGGGACAATTAACCAAGACGGGACAATTAACCAAGACGGAACAATTAACCAAGACGGAACAATTAACCAAGACGGGACAATTAACCAAGACGGAACAATTAACCAAGACGGAACAAATAACCAAGATGGGACAATTAACCAAGACGGAACAATTAACCAAGACGGAACAATTAACCAAGACGGGACAATTAACCAAGACGGAACAATTAACCAAGACGGGACAATTAACCAAGACGGGACAATTAACCAAGACGGGACAATTAACCAAGACGGGACAATTAACCAAGACGGAACAATTAACCAAGACGGGACAATTAACCAAGACGGAACAATTAACCAAGATGGAACAATTAACCAAGACGGGACAATTAACCAAGACGGAACAATTAACCAAGACGGAACAATTAACCAAGACGGAACAATTAACCAAGACGGACCAATTAACCAAGACGGGACAATTAACCAAGACGGAACAATTAACCAAGACGGAACAATTAACCAAGACGGAACAATTAACTAAGACGGAACAATTAACCAATACGGAACAATTAACCAAGACGGAACAATTAACCAAGACGGAACAATTAACCAAGACGGAACAATTAACCAAGACGGAACAGTTAACCAAGACGGAACAATTAACAAAGACGGAACAATTAACTAAGATGGAACAATTAACCAAGACGGAACAATTAACCAAGACGGAACAATTAACCAAGACGGGACAATTAACCAAGACGGAACAATTAACCAAGACGGAACAATTAACCAAGACGGAACAATTAACCAAGACGGAACAATTAACCAAGACGGAACAATTAACAAAGACGGAACAATTAACCAAGACGGAACAATTAACCAAGACGGAACAATTAACCAAGACGGAACAATTAGCCAAGACGGGACAATTAACCAATACGGGACAATTAACCAAGACGGAACAATTAACCAAGACGGAACAATTAACCAAGACGGGACAATTAACCAAGACGGAACAATTAACCAAGACGGAACAATTAACCAAGACGGAACAATTAACCAAGACGGGACAATTAACCAAGACGGGACAATTAACCAAGACGGAACAATTTACCAAGACGGAACAATTAACCAAGACGGAACAATTAACCAAGACGGAACAATTAACCAAGACGGAACAATTAACCAAGACGGGACAATTAACTAAGACGGAACAATTAACCAAGACGGAACAATTAACCAAGACGGAACAATTAACCAAGACGGAACAATTAACCAAGACGGAACAATTAACCAAGACGGAACAATTAACCAAGACGGGACAATTAACCAAGACGGAACAATTAACCAAGACGGAACAATTAACCAAGACGGAACAATTAACCAAGACGGAACAATTAACCAAGACGGAACAATTAACCAAGACGGAACAATTAACCAAGACGGGACAATTAACCAATACGGGACAATTAACCAAGACGGAACAATTAATCAAGACGGGACAATTAACCAAGACGGAACAATTAACCAAGACGGGACAATTAACCAAGACGGGACAATTAACCAAGACGGAACAATTAACCAAGACGGAACAATTAACTAAGACGGGACAATTAACCAAGACGGGACAATTAACCAAGACGGGACAATTAACCAAGACGGAACAATTTACCAAGACGGAACAATTAACCAAGACGGAACAATTAACCAAGACGGAACAATTAACCAAGACGGAACAATTAACCAAGACGGGACAATTAACTAAGACGGAACAATTAACCAAGACGGAACAATTAACCAAGACGGAACAATTAACCAAGACGGGACAATTAACTAAGACGGAACAATTAACCAAGACGGAACAATTAACTAAGACGGGACAATTAACCAAGACGGGACAATTAACCAAGACGGGACAATTAACCAAGACGGAACAATTAACCAAGACGGAACAATTAACCAAGACGGAACAATTAACCAAGACGGGACAATTAACTAAGACGGAACAATTAACCAAGACGGAACAATTAACCAAGACGGAACAATTAACCAAGACGGGACAATTAACTAAGACGGAACAATTAACCAAGACGGAACAATTAACTAAGACGGGACAATTAACCAAGACGGGACAATTAACCAAGACGGGACAATTAACCAAGACGGAACAATTAACCAAGACGGAACAATTAACCAAGACGGAACAATTAACCAAGACGGGACAATTAACTAAGACGGAACAATTAACCAAGACGGAACAATTAACCAAGACGGAACAATTAACCAAGACGGGACAATTAACTAAGACGGAACAATTAACCAAGACGGAACAATTAACCAAGACGGAACAATTAACTAAGACGGAACAATTAACTAAGACGGGACAATTAACTAAGACGGGACAATTAACTAAGACGGGACAATTAACTAAGACGGGACTCATAGAACTGGATTATGTTGGATAAATTTAGATTTTAATAAGATATAAGGAAGTAGTGATGTAGCAACAGAAGTGTGGATAAGTGGAACAAATTATCTGGTGGTATAAACCAAGGTCAAGGTCCCAGGACCGAAACGTTTTCTAATAAATATGTTATAGTGTTTGCTTACGTGTCTTTCTAAACCAAATTATCTGGCAGCGTCACTGAAGCAAGAACTTTTCAATAGCATTAACTAGAGGCTGGATGGGTTCATGTGTGGGTGTGGATGGGTGTGAGTTGGCCCTTCCTAGCCTGGGCCAGTAGGCGCACAGTAGTGTTCCCTTATTTTTATGTTCTTAAACCGGTGCGCCATTAAACTCTCCAATAAGCTGAATATTAAAATGTTACACAATACCGACATGTTGGTAAGACACAAAGGCAACAGTTAGGCAACTTTATTCCGAAACGTTTCGCCTACACAGTAGGCTTCTTCAGTCGGTTGTAACAAAGTTGGTAGAATTACCGACAATATGTAAAGTAAAAGGACACAAGTGCAACTAATGTGACATTTATTGTGGCAACTGTTTGTAACGGCTTGACAAAGCTCCAGGAGAGCGAAACGTTGCCACAATAAAATGACACATTAGTTGCACTTGTGTCCTTTTACTTACATTCTTCAGTCGAGTAAAGAAAGTACTCTGTACTCGACAGGAAAAGCCTCTTGTACAAGAATGGTATACAATACCGACAATATGAAATTAAGACACGTGTGCAACATCTGGGTGTCTTTATTGTAGACGTTTCGCCATCCAGCGGCTTCATCAATACAAATTCCAGGACAAAGCCTACTGTGTAGGCGAAACGTTTCGGAATAAAGATGCATAACTGAAGTCTGTGTGTTACTCTCCAATGACTGTGACACGCTCATACTTCCTGTACTTATAAACGAAATAGAACCACAAGTGTTACTTATACTCAGCATCAAGTGCGTCGTAATGGATGTTTGAACTAACAATTACTGAGTAAGCTGACTGTTGATGTTGGCAGTCAGAACAAGAGTTAAGTTACTTGGTGGAAGTTTGTGGTACCTCACTGACAATGTTCCTTCCTCCCACACAACCACCCTCCATCACAACCACCCTCCATCACAACCACCCTCCATCACAACCATCCTCCATCACAACCACCATCCATCACAACCACCCTCCATCACAACCATCCTCCATCACAACCACCATCCATCACAACCACCCTCCATCACAACCACCCTCCATCACAACCACCCTCCATCACAACCACCCTCCATCACAACCACCCTCCATCACAACCACCCTCCATCACAACCATCCTCCATCACAACCACCATCCATCACAACCACCCTCCACCACCACCTCCCTCCATCACAACCACCCTCCATCACAACCACCCTCGATCACAACCACCCTCCATCACAACCATCCTCCATCACAACCACCCTCCATCACAACCACCCTCCATCACAACCACCCTCCATCACAACCTCCCTCCATCACAACCACCCTCCATCACAACCACCCTCCATCACAACCATCCTCCATCACAACTACCCTCCATCACAACCACCCTCCATCACAACCACCCTCCATCACAACAATCCTCCATCACAACCACCCTCCATCAGAACCACCCTCCATCACAACCACCCTCCATCACGGCCACCCTCCATCACAACCACCCTCCATCACAACCACCCTCCATCACAACCATCCTCCATCACAACCATCCTCCATCACAGCCACCCTCCATCACAGCCACTCTCCATCACAACCACCCTCCATCACAACCTCCCTCCATCACAACCTCCCTCCATCACAACCACCCTCCATCACAACCACCCTCCGTCACAACCATCCTCCATCACGGCCACCCTCCATCACAACCACCCTCCATCACAACCACCCATCACAACCATCCTCCATCACAGCCACCCTCCATCACAACCACCCTCCATCACAACCTCCATCACAACCACCCTCCATCACAACCATCCTCCACCACAACCACCCTCCATCACAACCACCCTCCATCACAACCACCCTCCATCAACCATCCTCCATCACAACCACCCTCCATCACAACCACCCATCACAACCACCCTCCATCACAACCACCCTCCATCACAACCACCCTCCATCACAACCACCCTCCATCACAACCATCCTCCATCACAACTACCCTCCATCACAACCACCCTCCATCACAACCTCCCTCCATCACAACCACCCTCCATCACAACCACCCTCCATCACAACCACCCTCCATCACAACCACCCTCCATCACAACCACCCTCCATCACAACCTCCCTCCATCACAACCACCCTCCATCACAACCACCCTCCATCACAACCACCCTCCATCACAACCATCCTCCATCACAACTACCCTCCATCACAACCACCCTCCATCACAACCTCCCTCCATCACAACCACCCTCCATCACAACCACCCTCCATCTCAACCACCCTCCATCACAACCACCCTCCATCACAACCACCCTCCATCACAACCACCCTCCATCACAACCACCCTCCATCTCAACCACCCTCCATCACAACCACCCTCCATCACAACCACCCTCCATCACAACCACCCTCCATCACAACCTCCCTCCATCACAACCACCCTCCATCACAACCACCCTCCATCACAACCACCCTCCATCACAACTACCCTCCATCACAACCACCCTCCATCACAACCTCCATCCATCACAACCACCCTCCATCACAACCACCCTCCATCACAACCATCCTCCACAACCATCCTCCATCACAACCATCCTAGATCATAACCATTCTCCATCACAACCACCCTCCATCACAACCACCCTCCATCACAACCTCCATCCATCACAACCACCCTCCATCACAACCACCCTCCATCACAACCATCCTCCATCACAACCACCCTCCATCACAACCACCCTCCATCACAACCACGCTCCATCACAGCCACCCTCCATCACAGCCACCCTCCATCACAGCCACCCTCCATCACAACCACCCTCCATCACAACCTCCCTCCATCACAACCACCCTCCATCACAACCACCCTCCATCACAACCATCCTCCATCACAACCACCATCCATCACAACCACCCTCCACCACCACCTCCCTCCATCACAACCACCCTCCATCACAACCACCCTCCATCACAACCATCCTCCACAACCATCCTCCATCACAACCATCCTCCATCACAACCACCCTCCATCACAAACTCCCTCCATCACAACCTCCCTCCATCACAACCACCCTCCATCACAACCACCCTCCATCACAACCATCCTCCATCACAACTACCCTCCATCACAACCACCCTCCATCACAACCACCCTCCATCACAACAATCCTCCATCATAACCACCCTCTATCACAACCACCCTCCACAACAACCCTCCATCACGGCCACCCTAAATCACAAACACCCTCCATCACAACCACCCTCCATCACAACCACCCATCACAACCATCCTCCATCACAACCATCCTCCATCACAACCACCCTCCATCACAACCATCCTCCATCATAACCACCATCCATCACAACCTCCCTCCATCACAACCACCCTCCATCACAACCATCCTCCATCATAACCACCATCCATCACAACCACCCTCCACCACCACCTCCATCACAACCACCCTCCATCACAACCACCTCCATCACAACCATCCTCCACAACCATCCTCCATCACAACCACCCTCCATCACAACCACCCTCCATCACAACCACCCTCCATCACAACCTCCCTCCATCACAACCACCCTCCATCACAACCACCCTCCATCACAACCACCCTCCATCACAACCATCCTCCATCACAACTACCCTCCATCACAACCACCCTCCATCACAACCACCCTCCATCACAACCACCCTCCATCACAACCACCCTCCATCACGGCCACCCTCCATCACAGCCACCCTCCATCACAACCACCCTCCATCACAACCACCCTCCATCACAACCTTCCTCCATCACAACCACCCTCCATCACAACCATCCTCCATCACAACTACCCTCCATCACAACCACCCTCCATCACAACCACCCTCCATCACAACCACCCTCCACCACAACCACCCTCCATCACAACCACCCTCCATCACAAACACCATCACAACCTCCCTCCATCACAACCATCCTCCATCACAACCACCTCCATCACAACCACCCTCCATCACAACCTCCCTCCATCACAACCACCCTCCATCACAACCACCCTCCATCACAACCACTCTCCATCACAACCATCCTCCATCACAACCTCCCTCCATCACAACCTCCCTCAATCACAACCACCATCCATCACAACCTCCCTCCATCACAACCTCCCTCTCTCACAACCACCCTCCATCACAACCACCCTCCATTACAACCTCCCTCCCTCACAACCTGCACTACAACCAACCTCCATCGCAACCATCCCTCACAATCACCCTCACAACCCTCCATCACCTCCTCCATCACAACCACCCTCCAACACAACCACCCTCCATCACAACCACCCTCCATCACAACCATCCTCCATCACAACCACCCTCCATCACAACCATCCTCCATCACAACCACCGTCCATCACAACCACCTTCCATCACAGCCACCCTCTATCACAACCACCTTCCATCACAACCACCCTCCGTCACAACCACCTTCTATCACAACCACCCTCCATCACTTCTCCATCACGCTGCGCCAGTGGAGTCCTGTGGACCCCTCACCACCGGCTGAGGGAAACCCTCCCTCACATTGTCAAGGGGAACCCTCCCTTCACTTACCCTGGCAGCAGCTCAGCAAGACTCCCGCGGATTTACACTTTTCCTGGTACTGTGTAACCACCGCGTTGCCAGACGTCCACGTTCCCTGGTACTCTTTAACCACCGCGCTGCCAGACGTCCACGTTCCCTGGTACTGTTTAACCACCGCGCTGCCAGTCCACGTTCCCTGGTACTGTGTAACCACTGCGCTGCCAGACGTCCACGTTCCTTGGTACTGTGCAACCACCACGCTGCCAGACGTCCACGTTCCCTGGTACTGTGCAACCACCGCGCTGCCAGACGCCCACGTTCCCTGGTACTGTGCAACCACCGCGCTGCCAGACGTCCACGTTCCCTGGTAATCTGCAACCACCGCGCTGCCAGACGTCCACGTTCCCTGGTAATCTGCAACCGCCGCGCTGCCAGACGTCCCACAGCCGGTTTTTTGCTCAATAATAAACGTTTCTGTTTCCCTGTAACCAAATAACATACAAATAAAGAAAATGAGCATTGGTAGGTTCACAGAGTTCAGATTTTGAAACTGCGAATATTGTAAAAAAAAAAAAAAAACGTAGAAATATTGTCAGATTGCTTTGTTGGGTCGTAGGATGCGTAGATGTACGTTGACGCAGTGCAAAGACGTAGTGAGTAGACTTTACACCAGCTGTGACGTACAGTGAAGCACACAAACACCCGTATGTTTCATGGGCAGACAGTGACGCAGACTGCGTATGTTTGGTGGGTAGACAGTGACGCAAGATACACCACGCTAGCAGACTGCGTGTTTGGTGGGTAGACAGTGACGCAAGATACACCACGCTAGCAGACTGCGTGTTTGGTGGGTAGACAGTGACGCAAGATACACCACGCTAGCAGACTGCGTGTTTGGTGGGTAGACAGTGACGCAAGATACACCACGCTAGCAGACTGCGTATATTTGTTGAGTAGACAGTGAGGCAAAATACAGCAGAGCAGCAGAAAGTAGACAGAAACACAAGAGTGACAACCAGTCGGTCTACTTAAGTCACTGGTGAACACTGTCTACCAGTAATGTGTGGTGATAGTAGTGTGGTGGTGGTGATAGTTGTGTGATGATAGTTGTGATGATAGTTGTGTGGTGGTGGTGGTGATAGTTGTGTGGTGATGATAGTTGTGTGGTGGTGGTGGTGATAGTTGTGGGGTGGTGGTGATAGTTGTGTGATGATAGTTGTGATGATAGTTGTGTGGTGGTGGTGGTGATAGTTGTGTGGTGATGATAGTTGTGTGGTGGTGGTGGTGATAGTTGTGGGGTGATGATAGTTGTGTGGTGGTGGTGGTGATAGTTGTGGGGTGGTGGTGATAGTTCAGTGGTGGTGGTGATAGTAGTGTGGTGGTGGTGATAGTTGTGGTGGTAGTGGTGATAGTTGTGTGGTGGTGGTGACAGTTGTGTGGTGGTGGTGACAGTTGTGTGGTGGTGACAGTTGTGTGGTGGTGATAGTTGAGTGGTGATAGTGATAGTTGTGGGGTGGTGGTGATAGTTCAGTGATGGTGGTGATAGTAGTGTGGTGGTGGTGATAGCTGTGTGGTGATGGTGATAGTTGTGTGGTGGTGGTAATAGTTGAGTGGTGATGGTGATAGTTGTGGGATGGTGGTGATAGTTCAGTGGTGGTGGTGATAGTGTGGTGGTGGTGATAGTTGTGTGGTGGTAGTGGTGGTGGTGATAGTTGTGAGGTGGTGGTGATAGCTGTGTGGTGGTGACAGTTGTGTGATGGTGGTGCCAGTTGTGTGGTGGTGGTGACAGTTGTGTTGTGGTGACAGTTGTGTGGTGGTGATAGTTGAGTGGTGATGGTGATAGTTATGGGGTGGTGGTGATAGTTGTGTGGTGGTGGTGGTGATAGTTGTGTGGTGGTGGTGGTGATAGTTGTGTGGTGGTGGCAGTGATAGTTGAGTGGTGATGGTGATAGTTCAGTGGTGGTGGTGATAGTAGTGTGGTGGTGGTGATAGTAGTGTGGTGGTGGTGATAGTTGAGTGGTGATGGTGATAGTTGTGGGGTGGTAGTGATAGTTGAAAGGTGATGGTGATAGTTGTGTGGTGGTGGTGATAGTTGAGTGATGATGGTGATAGTTGTGTGGTGGTGATAGTTGAGTGGTGATGGTGATAGTTGTGGGGTGGTGGTGATAGTTCAGTGATGGTGGTGATAGTAGTGTGGTGGTGGTGATAGTTGAGTGGTGATTGTGATAGTTGTGTGGTGGTGATAGTTGAGTGGTGATGGTGATAGTTGTGGGGTGGTGGTGATAGTTCAGTGATGGTGGTGATAGTTCAGTGATGGTGGTGATAGTAGTGTGGTGGTGGTGATAGCTGTGTGGTGATGGTGATAGTTGTGTGGTGGTGGTAACAGTTGAGGGGTGATGGTGATAGTTGTGGGATGGTGGTGACAGTTCAGTGGTGGCGGTGATGATAGTGTGGTGGTGGTGATAGTTGTGTGGTGGTAGTGGTGGTGGTGATAGTTGAGTGGTGATGGTGATAGTTGTGTGGTGGTGGTGACAGTTGTGTGGTGGTGGTGCCAGTTGTGTGGTGGTGGTGCCAGTTGTGTGGTGATAGTTGAGTGGTGATGGTGATAGTTATGGGGTGGTGGTGATAGTTCAGTGGTGGTGGTGATAGTTGTGTGGTGGTGGTGGTGATAGTTGTGTGGTGGTGGTGGTGATAGTTGTGTGGTGGTGGTAGTGATAGTTGAGTGGTGGTGGTAGTGATAGCTGAGTGGTGATGGTGATAGTTCAGTGGTGATGGTGATAGTTCAGTGGTGGTGGTGATAGTGTGGTGGTGGTGATAGTAGTGTGGTGGTGGTGATAGTTGAGTGGTGATGGTGATAGTTGTGGGGTGGTAGTGATAGTTGAAAGGTGATGGTGATAGTTGTGGGGTGGTAGTGATAGTTGAAAGGTGATAGTTGTGTGGTGGTGGTGATAGTTGAGTGGTGATGGTGATAGTTGAGTGGTGGTGGTGATAGTTCAGTGGTTGTGGTGATAGTTGAGTGGTGGTGGTGATAGTTGTGGGGTGGCGGTGATAGTTGAGTGGTGATGGTGATAGTTGTGGGGTGGTGGTGATAGTTCAGTGATGGTGGTGATAGTAGTGTGGTGGTGGTGATAGCTGTGTGGTGATGGTGATAGTTGTGTGGTGGTGGTAACAGTTATGTGGTGATGGTGGTGATAGTTCAGTGGTGGTGGTGATAGTGTGGTGGTGGTGATAGTTGTGTGGTGGTAGTGGTGGTGGTGATAGTTGTGTGGTGGTGGTGGTGATAGTTGTGTGTTGGTGGTGGTGTTTAGTTGTGTGGTGGTGGTAGTGATAGTTGAGTGGTGGTGGTAGTGATAGCTGAGTGGTGATGGTGATAGTTCAGTGGTGATGGTGATAGTTCAGTGGTGGTGGTAGTGTGGTGGTGGTGATAGTAGTGTGGTGGTGGTGATAGTTGAGTGGTGATGGTGATAATTGTGGGGTGGTAGTGATAGTTGAAAGGTGATGGTGATAGTTGTGGGGTGGTAGTGATAGTTGAAAGGTGATGGTGATAGTTGTGTGGTGGTGGTGATAGTTGAGTGGTGATGGTGATAGTTGAGTGGTGGTGGTGATAGTAGTGTGGTGGTGGTGATAGTTGAGTGGTGATTGTGATAGTTGTGTGGTGGCGGTGATAGTTGAGTGGTGATGGTGATAGTTGTGGGGTGGTGGTGATAGTTCAGTGATGGTGGTGATAGTAGTGTGGTGGTGGTGATAGCTGTGTGGTGATGGTGATAGTTGTGTGGTGGTGGTAACAGTTGAGTGGTGATGGTGATAGTTGTGGGATGGTGGTGATAGTTCAGTGGTGGTGGTGATGATAGTGTGGTGGTGGTGATAGTTGTGTGGTGGTAGTGGTGGTGGTGATAGTTGAGTGGTGATAGTTGTGGGGTGGTGGTGATAGTTGTGTGGTGGTGGTGACAGTTGTGTGGTGGTGGTGCCAGTTGTGTGGTGGTGGTGCCAGTTGTGTGGTGGTGATAGTTGAGTGGTGATGGTGATAGTTATGGGGTGGTGGTGATAGTTCAGTGGTGGTGGTGATAGTTGTGTGGTGGTGGTGGTGATAGTTGTGTGGTGGTGGTAGTGATAGTTGAGTGGTGGTGGTAGTGATAGCTGAGTGGTGATGGTGATAGTTCAGTGGTGGTGATAGTTCAGTGGTGGTGGTGATAGTGGTGGTGGTGGTTGTGATAGCGTGGTGGTGGTGATAGTTGAGTGGTGATGGTGATAGTTGTGGGGTGGTAGTGATAGTTGAAAGGTGATGGTGATAGTTGTGTGGTGGTGGTGATAGTAGTGTGGTGGTGGTGATAGTTGAGTGGTGATTGTGATAGTTGTGTGGTGGCGGTGATAGTTGAGTGGTGATGGTGATAGTTGTGGGGTGGTGGTGATAGTTCAGTGGTGGTGGTGATAGTAGTGTGGTATTGGTGATAGTTATGTGGTGGTGGTGATAGTTGAGTGGTGATGGTGGTGATAGTTGTGGTGGTGGTGGTGGTGGTGATGATAGTTGAGTGGTGGTGGTGATAGTTGTGTGGTGGTGGTGATAGTTCAAGGTGGTAGTGATAGTGTGGTGGCGATAGTTGTGTAGTGGTGGTGGTGGTGGTGGTGATAGCTGAGTGGTGATGGTGATAGTTGTGGGGTGGTGATAGTTCAGTGGTGACAGCAGTGTGGTGGTGATAGTTGAGTGGTGGTGGTGATAGTAATGTGGTGGTGGTGATAGTTGAGTGGTGGTGATAGTAGTGTGGTGGTGATAGTTCAGTGGTAGTGGTGATAGTAGTGTGGTGGTGATAGTTGAGTGGTGATAGTGATAGTTGTGGGGCGGTGGTGATAGTTCAGTGGTGATAGTAGTGTGGTGGTGGTGATAGTTGAGTGGTGGTAGTGATAGTTGACTGGCGGTGGTGATAGTTATGTGGTGGTGGTAATAGTTATGTGGTGGTGGTAATAGGTGAGTGGTGGTGGAGATAGTTGGTGGTGGTGATAAGTGTGTGGAGGTGGTAATAGCTGAGTGGTGGTGGTGATAGTTGTGTGGTGGTGGTGATAGTTGTGTGGTGGTGGTGATAGTTGTGTGGTGGTGGTGATAGTTGGTGGTGATAGGTGTGTGGTGGTGGTGATAGTTGTGTGGTGGTGGTGATAGATGAGTGGTGGCAGAAATAGTTGTGTGGTGATAGGTGTGTGGTGGTGGTAATAGTCGAGTATTGGTGGTGATAGATGAGTGGTGGTGATAGTTGTGTGGTGGTGGTGATAGTTGTGTGGTGGTGGTCATAGTTGTGTGGTGGTGGTGATATCTGTGTGGTGGTGGTGATAGTTGTGTGGTGGTGGTGATGGTTAAGTAGTGGTGATAGTTGTGTGATGGTGGCTACAACCCACTTAACCCATTCTGGTTTTATCCCACTTAACCCACTCTGGCTATAACCCACTTAACTCACTCTGGCTATAAGCCACTTACTCTGGTTATAACCGACCTAACCTACTCTGGCTAAAACCCACATAACCTACTCTGGCTATAACCCGCTTAACCCACTCTGGCTATAACCCACTTAACTCACTCTGGCTATAACCCACATAACCTACTCTGGCTACAACCCACTTAACCCACTCTGGCTATATCCCACTTAACCAACTCTGGCTATAACCCACTTATCCCACTCTGGCTATAACCCACTCTGGCTAAAACCAACATAATCTACTCTGGTTATAACCCACTTAACTCACTCTGGTTATAACCCTCTTAACCCACTCTGGCTATAACCCTCTTAACCCACTCTGGCTATAACTCACATAATCTACTCTGGCTATAACCCACATAACCCACTCAGGCTATAACTCACATAATCTACTCTGGTTATAACCCACTTAACCCACTCTGGTTATAACCCTCTTAACCCACTCTGGTTATAACCCACTTAACCCATTCTGGCTATAACCCACATAACCCATTCTGGCTATAACCTACATAACCCACTCTGGCTATAACCCACTTAACCCACTCTGGTTATAAAGCAATCTGCCTATAACCCACATAACCTACTCTGGCTATAACCCACATAACCCACTATGGCTATAATCCACTCTGGTTATAACCCGGTTAACCCGCTATGATTATAACCCACTTCGCCCACTCTGGCTATAACCCACATAACCTATTGTGGCTATAACCCACTCTGGCTATAACCCACATAACCTATTGTGGCTATAACCCACTCTGGCTATAACCCACATAACCTATTGTGGCTATAACCCACTCCGGCTATAAACCACATAACCCACTCTGGCTGTGGGAGACGGCTGTGGGAGACGGCTGTGGGAGACGGTTGTGGGAGACGGTTGTGGGAGACGGCTGTGGGAGACGGTTGTGGGAGACGGCTGTGGGAGACGGCTGTGGGAGACGGCTGTGGGAGACGGTTGTGGGAGACGGCTGTGGGAGACGGCTGTGGGAGACGGTTGTGGGAGACGGCTCTGGGAGACGGTTGTGGGAGACGGCTGTGGGAAACAGGGCAACACGATAATCATGTAAAATATGCGGTGAGTTTTGACTGTGTCGGGAAGCTGTGAACAGAGGGTGGAGCACTGGGTGGAGCACTGGGTGGAGCACTGGGTGGAGCACTGGGTGGAGCACTGGGTGGGGCACTGGGTGGAGCACTGGGTGGAGCACTGGGTGGAGCACTGGGTGGAGCACTGGGTGGAGCACTGGGTGGGGCACTGGGTGGAGCACTGGGTGGAGCACTGGGTGGGGCACTGGGTGGAGCACTGGGTGGAGCACTGGGTGGGGCACTGGGTGCAGTACTGGGGGAGCACTGGGTGGAGCACTGGGTGGAGCACTGGGTGGAGGACTGGGTGGAGCACTGGGTGGAGCACTGGGTGAGGCACTGGGTGGAGCACTGGGTGGGGCACTGGCTGGAGTACTGGGAGAGCACTGGGTGGAGCACTGGGTAGAAACTGGGTGGAGCACTGGGTGGAGCACTGGGTGGGGCACTGGGTGGAGCACTGGGTGGGGCACTGGGTGGAGTACTGGGGGAGCACTGGGTAGAGCACTGGGTGGAGCACTGGGTGGGGCACTGGGTGGAGCACTGGGTGGGGCACTGGGTGGAGTACTGGGGAGCACTGGGTAGAGCACTGGGTGGAGCACTGGGTGGGGTAGTGGGTGAAGCACTGGGTGGGACACTGGGTGGAGTACTGGGGGAGCACTGGGTGGAGCACTGGGTGGAGCACTGGGTGGAGCACTGGGTGGAGCACTGGGTGGGGCACTGGGTGGAGCACTGGGTGGAGCACTGGATGGGGCACTGGGTGGAGCACTGGGTGGGGCACTGGGTGGAGTACTGGGTGGAGTACTGGGGAGCACTGGGTGAAGCACTGGGTGGGGCACTGGGTGGAGCACTGGGTGGAGCACTGGGTGGGGCACGGGGTGGGGCACTGGGTGGGGCACTGGGTGGAGCACTGGGTGGAGCACTGGGTGTAGCACTGGGTGGGGCACTGGGTGGAGCACTGGGTGGGGCACTGGGTGGGGCACTGGGTGGAGCACTGGGTGGGGCACTGGGTGGAGCACTGGGTGGAGCACTGGGTGGGGCACTGGGTGGAGTACTGGGGGAGCACTGGGTGGAGCACTGGGTGGAGCACTGGGTGGAGCACTGGGTGGGGCACTGGGTGGAGCACTGGGGGAGCACTGGGTGGAGCACTGGGTGAAGCACTGGGTGGGGCACTGGGTGGAGTACTGGGTGGATCACTGGGTGGAGCACTGGGTGGGGCACGGGGTGGAGCACTGGGTGGAGCACTGGGTGGGGCACTGGGTGGGGCACTGGGTGGAGCACTGGGTGGGGCACTGGGTGGAGCACTGGGTGGGGCACTGGGTGGAGCACTGGGTGGGGCACTGGGTGGAGCACTGGGTGGGGCACTGGGTGGAGCACTGGGTGGGGCACTGGGTGGAGCACTGGGTTGAGCACTGGGTGGGGCACTGGGTGGAGCACTGGGGGAGCACTGGGTGGAGCACTGGGTGGAGCACTGGGTGGGGCACTGGGTGCAGTACTGGGTGAGGCACTGGGTGGAGCACTGGGTGGTGCACTGGGTGGGGCACTGGGTGGGGCACTGGGTGGAGCACTGGGTGGGGCACTGGGTGGGGCACTGGGTGGAGTACTGGGGGAGCACTGGGTGGAGCACTGGGTGGAGCACTGGGTGGGGCACTGGGTGGAGCACTGGGGGGAGCACTGGGTGGAGCACTGGGTGGAGCACTGGGTGGAGTACTGGGTGGAGCACTGGGTGGAGCACTGGGTGGGGCACTGGGTGGAGCACTGGGTGGAGCACTGGGTGGGGCACTGGGTGGGGCACTGGGTGGAGCACTGGGTGCGGCACTGGGTGGGGCACTGGGTGGAGCACTGGGTGGGGCACTGGGTGGAGCACTGGGTGGAGCACTGGGTGGAGCACCGGGTGGAGCACTGGGTGGGTCACTGGGTGGAGCACTGGGTGGAGCACTGGGTGGAACACTGGGTAGGGCACTGGGTGGAGTACTGGGGGAGCACTGGGTGGAGCACTGGGTGGAGCACTGGGTGGAGTACTGGGTGGAGTACTGGGTGGGGCACTGGGTGGAGCACTGGGTGGGGCACTGGGTGGGGCACTGGGTGGGGCACTGGGTGGAGCACTGGGTGGGGCACTGGGTGGAGTACTGGGGGAGCACTGGGTGGAGCACTGGGTGGAGCACTGGGTGGTGCACTGGGTGGAGCACTGGGTGGGGCACTGGGTGGAGCACTCGGTGGGGCACTGGGTGGGGCACTGGGTGGAGCACTGGGTGGGACACTGGGTGGAGCACTGGGTGGAGCACTGGGTGGGGCACTGGGTGGAGCACTGGGTGGAGCACTGGGTGGAGCACTGGGTGGAGCACTAGGTGGGGCACTGGGTGGAGCACTGGGTGGGTCACTGGGTGGAGCACTGGGTGGAGCACTGGGTGGAGCACTGGGTGGGGCACTGGGTGGGGCACTGGGTGGAACACTGGGTGGAGCACTGGGTGGAGCACTAGGTGGAGTACTGGGTGGGGCACTGGGTGAGGCACTGGGTGGAGCACTGGGTGGGGCACTGGGTGGGGCACTAGGTGGGGCACTGGGTGGGGGACTGGGTGGAGCACTGGGTGGGGCACTGGGTGGGGCACTGGGTGGGGCACTGTGTGGAGCACTGGGTGGAGCACTGGGTGAGGCACTGGGTGGAGCACTGGTTGGAGCACTGGGTAGGGCACTGGGTGGGGCTCTGGGTGGAGCACTGGGTGGGGCACTGGGTGGGGCACTGGGTGGAGCACTGGGTGAGGCACTGGGTGGAGCACTGGGTGGGGCACTGGGTGGGGCACTGGGTGGGGCACTGGGTGGAGCACTGGGTGGGGCAATGGGTGGAGCACTGGGTGGAGCACTGGGTGGGGCACTGGGTGAGGCACTGGGTGGAGTACTGGGTGGGGCACTGGGTGGAGCACTGGGTGGAGCACTGGGTGGGGCACTGGGTGGAGCACTGGGTGGGGCACTGGGTGGAGTACTGGTTGGAGCACTGGGTGGAGCACTGGGTGGGGCACTGGGTGGAGTACTGGTTGGAGCACTGGGTGGGGCACTGGGTGGAGCACTGGGTGGAGTACTGGGTGGAGCACTGGGTGGAGTACTGGGTGGGGCACTGGGTGGGGCACTGGGTGGTACACTGGGTGGAACACTGGGTGGAACACTGGATGGAGCACTGGGTGGGGCACTGGGTGGAGCACTGGGTGGAGCACTGGGTGGAGTACTGGTTGGAGCACTGGGTGGGGCACTGGGTGGAGCACTGGGTGGAGTACTGGGTGGAGCACTGGGTGGAGTACTGGTTGGAGCGCTGGGTGGAGCACTGGGTGGGGCACTGGGTGGGGCACTGGGTGGAGCACTGGGTGGGGCACTGGGTGGGGCACTGGGTGGAGCACTGGGTGGGGCACTGGGGCACTGGGTGGAGGGGTGGGTGGGGCACTGGGTGGGGCACTGGGTGGTACACTGGGTGGAACACTGGGTGGAACACTGGATGGAGCACTGGGTGGGGCACTGGGTGGAGCACTGGGTGGAGCACTGGGTGGAGCACCGGGAGTACTGGGTGGAGCACTGGGTGGAGTACCGGGTGGAGCACTGGGTGGAGCACTGGGTGGAGTACTGGTTGGAGCACCGGGTGGAACACTGGGTGGAGCACTGGGTGAGGCACTGGGTGGAGTACTGGTTGGATCACTGGGTGGGGCACTGGGTGGAGCACTGGGTGGAGCACCGGGTAAAGCACTGGGTGGAGCACTGGGTGGAGCACCGGGTGGAACACAAGGTGGAACGGGAATGGTATGCCGAGAGAGGTGGAACACAGGGGAAGGATGCATAAGAGCCCCAGTGTAAGGTGTGGAACACCTGGAGAGCACAATGTAAATTCCACCACATCATATGCTTCATTTACAACCAGACTGATGTACTGAATACATCGACTCCAGGCTGAGGGACTGACTACCTCAAACTCATCTTCCACCGTTCTCTTTTGGACTGAGGTAGCCACTGACTGTTGAAACGTTTCCAGATTAAAGATACCCGAATGTTGCACAAGAGCCTCATTTATCAACTAATCAGTTTTCTAAAATATTTATACATAGTTTACATATTACCAGGTCTTTCTCTCTTTCTCCGTCCCAGAGAGTACGTTCAGTGGGTCATTATTGATTTTCAACACTTAAGATGTTTTACTGACTATGCGGGTAGAACGGCCTTGGTAGAACGGCCTTTGTACATTGTCCAGTTGGAACAGCACAACAGTGAAGAACGGCAGTGATGTGAAGAGTCCATTCAATGGAGTCTTGTGTGAAAGTTCTTACTTTCACGGTCCTTTCTGCATGCACTGAACCATGTTGTGCAAACGATAGGTCAGCTGAAAATATTTCCACTGGCGTATGTAAAGGTATGACTGCGTCTTGCATCTGGTGCTCGCTTTGAGTTCTTCATTCCACATGGACGTATTTGCAATGTGTCATCGCTGAATACTGTCTTGTTTCCCTTTGCTGATTAGAAAGATTTTCTCGATATCGGTTCATATTTTTTTTCATCTTCTCATGAGGAAACACTGAAGCACATTTTCGTATCGTCTGCAAAATATACGAAGTTCTCTACGTCTGCTCTTGCTAGGAAGCAGAAAGAGTACAACATACAATGCAGTGATGAACGCTTGTTCCAAGTGCATTCTGGCTCATTTGTTTTACTTCTGGATATTCATATTTTCATCTCATACTCCTTATGGCCTCATTTTACGGGATAGTACTGTTTACATTTATCAAAGACTCTTGCAGTATCCTTGTATACATGTTGTGTGTTTTGTCTTGGTAGCATTGTGACAAGCAGGATCTTGCTGCGCTAGTCACGTTAACTGGTGTTGTTAAATGCACATTTCCCTCTCCATCATAAAACTGGCCATTCACCTTCTTAATGGCCTCTCACAGGTTTTATCATCAATCAGTAGACTGATGCCCTAAGTACGGCATTCCAAGACTCGGGGCTCGGAGGCGAACGCAAGAATTTATCATTTCACTTTTTTTAAGCGCATAGTATATGCAGTATTTTTGTAATCCTGTAGTATCTATAGCATTTCCTTAATCCTGTAGTATCTGTAGTATTTCCCTAATCCTGTTGTTATCACATAGTTGCAGGCTGAGCCACGTTTATCATAAAAACATATTAACTGCTTATTCTTTGTTACTGTCAATAACATCTACTATACGAGGGTCATTAAGACTGCCTGTCAACTATACACCACCAGACAAGGTTATGTTATGTTATGGTAGGTAAAATTTGTCAGGGAACAGGACAAATACTTCCTGACGCTGGTCTTAGTGATATGATGACCCACAGCTGCTGCTCCTGGTCATCTGACCGAGACTAACTATACTGAAGTTTTATATAGGGTTGAAAGTCAACATCATGTAACTACACTGAGATATATAACTCTGGCTGGATGTACAGTATATCCTCGACTCTCTGACTCCTCTACTGCACTCCATTTGCAGTACTACAAATGGATTGCAATACTGCAGATGAAATGAAGTGTTACAAATGCACGGCAGTGTTACAAACACACTGCAGTGTTGGAAACATACTGGCGTTACAAATGCACTACAGGGTTACAAATATTCTGCAGTGTTACAAACACTGCAGTGTTACAAATGCACTGCAGTGTTACAAATACACTGCAGTGTTACAAACACTGCAGTGTTACAAATGCACTGCAGTGTTACAAATACACTGCAGTGTTACAAACATACTGCAGTGTTACAAATACACTGCAGTGTTACAAATACACTGCAGTGTTACAAATACACTGTAGTGTTACAAATACACTGCAGTGTTACAAACATACTGCAGTGTTACAAATACACTGCAGTGTTACAAACACTGCAGTGTTACAAACATACTGCAGTGTTACAAATACACTGCAGTGTTACAAACACTGCAGTGTTACAAATACACTGCAGTGTTACAAATACACTGCAGTGTTACAAATACACTGCAGTGTTACAAATACACTGTAGTGTTACAAATACACTGCAGTGTTACAAACATACTGCAGTGTTACAAATACACTGCAGTGTTACAAACACTGCAGTGTTACAAATACACTGCAGTGTTACAAATACACTGCAGTGTTACAAACACTGCAGTGTTACAAATACACTGCAGTGTTACAAACATACTGCAGTGTTACAAATACACTGCAGTGTTACAAATGCACTGCAATGCTACAGACACACTGCAGTGTTACAAATACTCTGCAGTGGTGTTACAAACACACTGCAGTGTTACAAATGCACTGCAGAGTTACAAATTCACTGTAGTGTTACAAATGCACTGCAGTGTTACAAACACATTGCAGTGTTACAAATGCACTGCAGTGTTACAAATGCACTGCAGTGTTACAAACACACTGCAGTGTTACAAACACACTGCAGTGTTACAAATGCACACATACCTCATGTAGCTTTTCTCTTAAACACAAATTTCACTCAGTTTTCCCTAAGAGTAATGGCTCTAAACCCGTAGGGGACAAGCCTGGAGAATGAGAGGTAATCACATTTAACTAAAGAGGGCGTCTCTAATACCTTAGATGAAGAGCGTTTCACAAGCACCTCTGAGGTACCTTTGTATGTCTGGGTGTATGTCTGGGTGTATGTCTCAGTGTGTACGTCTCAGTGTGTACGTCTCAGTGTGTACGTCTCAGTGTACGTCTCAATTGTGATGTACTTGTGAGTCACTAATGAAACGTATTAACCAGTAAATCGTCACACACCTTGCCTTGGCAGATAGCTGTCAGACACGCCTCTCGGCATCACGTCTCGGTGTCAGGTCAAAACACGTGGTGCACACCTCATTGGGGGGGAGGGGGTGCTTGAAGGACCATTTAGGCTCAGGGAAACAGCTGAGCAAGAGATTCGAGTGGAGCTGCTGCCGGTGTGCAGAGATCTGAGCAGCAGTTTCGAGTGGAGCTGCTGCCTTTGTGTGGAGCTCTGGGCTACAGATCCTGGAAGAGCTGCTGGAGAGTCTCTGGAGGAGAGACTGTTGGAGACACTGGCCAGAGTACTGGCTGGAGCAGTGCTCGGCTGTTTAGGTCTTTGGACCTGAGGCTAGAGTGTGACTGCATTCCTGTGGTGAACTGTCCTCTGAACTATATTGTAAGTTATATTCTATTTCGTCAGTTGATTGTATTTCCTGAGCACGCTCAGTAAGCGAGACTTGAAAATACCCTCGTAAGAGATCTAAACACCTGACATACTGGGCTCCCGGCACACGATCAATGAGGTCATCAATGCCTGGTAGGGAGTTTCCATCTGGTACGTAACAGAGTTCACTTTACGGTAATCAGTCCACGTCCTGAAACTACCTGACGGTAGATTCAGGATGTGCAACTAATTACCGTAGTACTAAAATGCAAGGACTTTTACTCCGCTCAATTAGACCATGAGATAGCAGAAAGTTGACTTCTTCCCTCAGAGCTTTATGTTTCGTTGGACTCATCCTATAAGGCGACTGCTTGCTTAGTGATGCATCCTGTACATCAACGTCGTGAACTCCCAGAGTACAACGTTGAGGAACATCACTGAACAATTCAAGGTACTGCAAAATCATGTTTCTAATATCACCAGCTTTATCAACCTTAAGGTTACCAAGAAAATTATCTAGTGACTGGAGTGTCACTGATTTTTTCTGAACGCACCTCTATACCTCTAGAGACGTCAGGTAGACCGATGTGTTCTTCCTCTGTCATAGGAAGTACTGATGAGGTAGGCAAGTGACTAGCGTAGTATGACTAGCGTAGTATGACGTGGTACACGATTTGATTTCCTCTTCCCAGGTGTGTATTAATTAAATAATTCACTTCACTAAGCTTTTTCACTACTGGCTTGTAAAGCATGACCTGGTACTAATTTCTTAGCTATCACCTTATCTCCTGCTGTAAAAGATCGAGAGACAGCATATTTGTCATACTGTTGCTTCATTCTAGCCTAGGTTGAAACTAGGTTATTTGAAGCCAGCTCTCTTGCAGCTTTCAAATGCTTCTGCATTAGTGAAGGTGATGTGCTCAATGATGGATCTGATTTTCCTGTCCACACGTCTTTTAACACCAGGACGCACCTGGTGTCCGAAAATTAAGTCAAACGGATTAAACCCGAAACTTTTCTGCTCGCTTTTCCTCATAGAAAACAGAAGAAAAGGTATATCTTCATCCCAGTCTCGAAAAATGTTTACAATAAGCTCTCATAATAAACTTCAAAATCTGATGAAATCTCTAGAGCACCTTGTGACTGTGGATGATAACTGGTTGAAAGTACTGACTTTATTCCTAGGTGGGATAATGCTTCTCTAAAGATCTTAGAAGTGAAGTTGGATCCCTAATCCGACTGAATTTCTCGTGGTAATCCAACCTGGGAGAACTTAATTAATGCTCTCACAGCAGCACGAGCATTAAATACTGCTCATGGGTATAGCTTCGGGACAGCGTGTCGCTGCGTCCGTAATAGTAAACAAGTATCGGTTTCCTAGTTTGTTCTAGGCAGAGGACCAACACAATCTATAATAAGACGTGAGAATGGTTCACCATCAGTGGTGATAGGAACAAGTAGAGCAGGTCAGAAAAGTGGCAGATGCAGTTCAATGTAGATAAATGCAAGGTTCTGAAGCTCGGGAGTGCCCATAACCCTAGTACTTATAAGTTAAATGATGTAGAACTTAGCCATACAGATTGCGAAAAGGACTTGGGGGTTATGGTGAGCAGCAACCTTAAACCATGACAGCAATGCCTAAGCGTACGTAATAAGGCAAATAGATTACTGGGATTTATATCAAGAAGTGTAAGCAACAGAAGTCCAGAGGTCATACTGCAGCTTTATACATCATTAGTGAGGCCTCACCTAGATTATGCAGCTCAGTTCTGGTCTCCGTATTACAAAATGGACATAAATTCGTTAGAAAACATTCAGCGTAGGATGACTAAATTAATACATAGCATTAGAAATCTTCCTTATGAAGAAAGATTGAAGACTCTTAAGTTACATTCACTTGTTAGACGAAGAATGAGGGGAGACCTGATCGAAGTGTACAAGTGGAAGATAGGTATTAATAAAGGGGATATTAATAAGGTCTTGAGGATGTCTCTCCAAGAGAGAACCCGCAGTAATGGATTTAAATTAGATAAGTTTAGATTTAGAAAGGACATAGGAAAGTATTGGTTTGGAAATAGGGTAGTTGATGAGTGGAACAGTCTACCTAGTTGGGTTATTGAGGCTGGGACTTTGGGTAGTTTCAAATCTAGGTTGGATAAGTACATGAGTGGGAGGGGTTGGATTTGAGTGGGACTTTCACATCAGAGCTTATTTCTTGGGTGGCATTGAAAATTGGGTTGGGCAAATGTTTTGTTAGTGGGATGAATTGTAAAGGACCTGCCTAGTATGGGCCAGCAGGCCTCCTGCAGTGTTCCTCCTTTCTTATGTTCTTATGTTTGTGTGCTGGCTTTCCTGTCACTTAACAGACGTGGGAACGTCGCACATGATCAGCCACAGTTTCCTTCATTTTTGGCCAAGTGAAATGTTTTGCCAGCTTATCAAGTGTCTTCTTGACACCCAAATGTCCTCCCATGGGACTATTGTGAGCATAATCTATAGCTTGTTCACAAAATGTAACTGGTAGCACTACAAGATGCTTGACTGTGGTGGAAACACTATCAGCTGACAACTTACATGTACTTTTCTCCATCAATACACCGTTACTATAATATTAACAATTATCGAGATCCTTTGCTTCACTTTCAGTAACTGTTATATCTCTCAGTCTTTCCAGTGACTGATCAACAAACTGATCCTTGATTAAATCTTCATGAATTTGATTTTTAACCTCAGTACTGTCCTGACTAGGCTGATGAATGGGGGAGGGGTGTCAGTGTTAATGATCCTGGGCGTCAGTGTTAATGATCCTGGGCGTCAGTGTTAATGATCCTGGGCGTCAGTGTTAATGATCCTGGGCGTCAGTGTTAATGATCCTGGGCGCAGTGTTAATGATCCTGGGCGCAGTGTTAATGATCCTGGGCGCAGTGTTAATGATCCTGGGCGTCAGTGTTAATGATCCTGGGCGTCAGTGTTAATGATCCTGGGCGTCAGTGTTAATGATCCTGGGCGTCAGTGTTAATGATCCTGGGCGTCAGTGTTAATGATCCTGGGCGTCAGTGTTAATGATCCTGGGCGCAGTGTTAATGATCCTGGGCGTCAGTGTTAATGATCCTGGGCGTCAGTGTTAATGATCCTGGGCGTCAGTGTTAATGATCCTGGGCGTCAGTGTTAATGATCCTGGGCGTCAGTGTTAATGATCCTGGGCGCAGTGTTAATGATCCTGGGCGTCAGTGTTAATGATCCTGGGCGTCAGTGTTAATGATCCTGGGCGTCAGTGTTAATGATCCTGGGCGTCAGTGTTAATGATCCTGGGCGTCAGTGTTAATGATCCTGGGCGCAGTGTTAATGATCCTGGGCGTCAGTGTTAATGATCCTGGGCGTCAGTGTTAATGATCCTGGGCGTCAGTGTTAATGATCCTGGGCGTCAGTGTTAATGATCCTGGGCGTCAGTGTTAATGATCCTGGGCGTCAGTGTTAATGATCCTGGGCGTCAGTGTTAATGATCCTGGGCGTCAGTGTTAATGATCCTGGGCGCAGTGTTAATGATCCTGGGCGCAGTGTTAATGATCCTGGGCGTCAGTGTTAATGATCCTGGGCGCAGTGTTAATGATCCTGGGCGTCAGTGTTAATGATCCTGGGCGTCAGTGTTAATGATCCTGGGCGTCAGTGTTAATGATCCTGGGCGCAGTGTTAATGATCCTGGGCGTCAGTGTTAATGATCCTGGGCGTCAGTGTTAATGATCCTGGGCGTCAGTGTTAATGATCCTGGGCGTCAGTGTTAATGATCCTGGGCGTCAGTGTTAATGATCCTGGGCGTCAGTGTTAATGATCCTGGGCGCAGTGTTAATGATCCTGGGCGTCAGTGTTAATGATCCTGGGCGTCAGTGTTAATGATCCTGGGCGTCAGTGTTAATGATCCTGGGCGTCAGTGTTAATGATCCTGGGCGTCAGTGTTAATGATCCTGGGCGTCAGTGTTAATGATCCTGGGCGTCAGTGTTAATGATCCTGGGCGTCAGTGTTAATGATCCTGGGCGCAGTGTTAATGATCCTGGGCGCAGTGTGAATGATCCTGGGCGTCAGTGTTAATGATCCTGGGCGCAGTGTTAATGATCCTGGGCGTCAGTGTTAATGATCCTGGGCGTCAGTGTTAATGATCCTGGGCGTCAGTGTTAATGATCCTGGGCGTCAGTGTTAATGATCCTGGGCGTCAGTGTTAATGATCCTGGGCGTCAGTGTTAATGATCCTGGGCGCAGTGTTAATGATCCTGGGCGTCAGTGTTAATGATCCTGGGCGTCAGTGTTAATGATCCTGGGCGTCAGTGTTAATGATCCTGGGCGCAGTGTTAATGATCCTGGGCGTCAGTGTTAATGATCCTGGGCGTCAGTGTTAATGATCCTGGGCGTCAGTGTTAATGATCCTGGGCGTCAGTGTTAATGATCCTGGGCGTCAGTGTTAATGATCCTGGGCGCAGTGTTAATGATCCTGGGCGTCAGTGTTAATGATCCTGGGCGTCAGTGTTAATGATCCTGGGCGCAGTGTTAATGATCCTGGGCGTCAGTGTTAATGATCCTGGGCGTCAGTGTTAATGATCCTGGGCGTCAGTGTTAATGATCCTGGGCGCAGTGTTAATGATCCTGGGCGTCAGTGTTAATGATCCTGGGCGTCAGTGTTAATGATCCTGGGCGTCAGTGTTAATGATCCTGGGCGTCAGTGTTAATGATCCTGGGCGCAGTGTTAATGATCCTGGGCGCAGTGTTAATGATCCTGGGCGCAGTGTTAATGATCCTGGGCGCAGTGTTAATGATCCTGGGCGCAGTGTTAATGATCCTGGGCGTCAGTGTTAATGATCCTGGGCGCAGTGTTAATGATCCTGGGCGCAGTGTTAATGATCCTGGGCGTCAGTGTTAATGATCCTGGGCGTCAGTGTTAATGATCCTGGGCGCAGTGTTAATGATCCTGGGCGTCAGTGTTAATGATCCTGGGCGCAGTGTTAATGATCCTGGGCGTCAGTGTTAATGATCCTGGGCGTCAGTGTTAATGATCCTGGGCGTCAGTGTTAATGATCCTGGGCGCAGTGTTAATGATCCTGGGCGTCAGTGTTAATGATCCTGGGCGCAGTGTTAATGATCCTGGGCGTCAGTGTTAATGATCCTGGGCGTCAGTGTTAATGATCCTGGGCGTCAGTGTTAATGATCCTGGGCGTCAGTGTTAATGATCCTGGGCGCAGTGTTAATGATCCTGGGCGTCAGTGTTAATGATCCTGGGCGTCAGTGTTAATGATCCTGGGCGCAGTGTTAATGATCCTGGGCGCAGTGTTAATGATCCTGGGCGCAGTGTTAATGATCCTGGGCGTCAGTGTTAATGATCCTGGGCGTCAGTGTTAATGATCCTGGGCGTCAGTGTTAATGATCCTGGGCGTCAGTGTTAATGATCCTGGGCGCAGTGTTAATGATCCTGGGCGTCAGTGTTAATGATCCTGGGCGTCAGTGTTAATGATCCTGGGCGTCAGTGTTAATGATCCTGGGCGTCAGTGTTAATGATCCTGGGCGCAGTGTTAATGATCCTGGGCGTCAGTGTTAATGATCCTGGGCGTCAGTGTTAATGATCCTGGGCGTCAGTGTTAATGATCCTGGGCGTCAGTGTTAATGATCCTGGGCGCAGTGTTAATGATCCTGGGCGCAGTGTTAATGATCCTGGGCGCAGTGTTAATGATCCTGGGCGCAGTGTTAATGATCCTGGGCGTCAGTGTTAATGATCCTGGGCGTCAGTGTTAATGATCCTGGGCGCAGTGTTAATGATCCTGGGCGTCAGTGTTAATGATCCTGGGCGCAGTGTTAATGATCCTGGGCGTCAGTGTTAATGATCCTGGGCGTCAGTGTTAATGATCCTGGGCGTCAGTGTTAATGATCCTGGGCGCAGTGTTAATGATCCTGGGCGCAGTGTTAATGATCCTGGGCGCAGTGTTAATGATCCTGGGCGCAGTGTTAATGATCCTGGGCGTCAGTGTTAATGATCCTGGGCGTCAGTGTTAATGATCCTGGGCGCAGTGTTAATGATCCTGGGCGTCAGTGTTAATGATCCTGGGCGCAGTGTTAATGATCCTGGGCGTCAGTGTTAATGATCCTGGGCGTCAGTGTTAATGATCCTGGGCGTCAGTGTTAATGATCCTGGGCGCAGTGTTAATGATCCTGGGCGCAGTGTTAATGATCCTGGGCGCAGTGTTAATGATCCTGGGCGCAGTGTTAATGATCCTGGGCGTCAGTGTTAATGATCCTGGGCGTCAGTGTTAATGATCCTGGGCGCAGTGTTAATGATCCTGGGCGTCAGTGTTAATGATCCTGGGCGCAGTGTTAATGATCCTGGGCGTCAGTGTTAATGATCCTGGGCGTCAGTGTTAATGATCCTGGGCGTCAGTGTTAATGATCCTGGGCGTCAGTGTTAATGATCCTGGGCGCAGTGTTAATGATCCTGGGCGTCAGTGTTAATGATCCTGGGCGCAGTGTTAATGATCCTGGGCGCAGTGTTAATGATCCTGGGCGCAGTGTTAATGATCCTGGGCGCAGTGTTAATGATCCTGGGCGCAGTGTTAATGATCCTGGGCGCAGTGTTAATGATCCTGGGCGCAGTGTTAATGATCCTGGGCGCAGTGTTAATGATCCTGGGCGTCAGTGTTAATGATCCTGGGCGCAGTGTTAATGATCCTGGGCGCAGTGTTAATGATCCTGGGCGCAGTGTTAATGATCCTGGGCGCAGTGTTAATGATCCTGGGCGCAGTGTTAATGATCCTGGGCGCAGTGTTAATGATCCTGGGCGTCAGTGTTAATGATCCTGGGCGCAGTGTTAATGATCCTGGGCGCAGTGTTAATGATCCTGGGCGTCAGTGTTAATGATCCTGGGCGCAGTGTTAATGATCCTGGGCGCAGTGTTAATGATCCTGGGCGCAGTGTTAATGATCCTGGGCGTCAGTGTTAATGATCCTGGGCGCAGTGTTAATGATCCTGGGCGTCAGTGTTAATGATCCTGGGCGCAGTGTTAATGATCCTGGGCGCAGTGTTAATGATCCTGGGCGTCAGTGTTAATGATCCTGGGCGCAGTGTTAATGATCCTGGGCGCAGTGTTAATGATCCTGGGCGCAGTGTTAATGATCCTGGGCGTCAGTGTTAATGATCCTGGGCGCAGTGTTAATGATCCTGGGCGCAGTGTTAATGATCCTGGGCGTCAGTGTTAATGATCCTGGGCGCAGTGTTAATGATCCTGGGCGTCAGTGTTAATGATCCTGGGCGCAGTGTTAATGATCCTGGGCGCAGTGTTAATGATCCTGGGCGCAGTGTTAATGATCCTGGGCGCAGTGTTAATGATCCTGGGCGTAGTGTTAATGATCCTGGGCGCAGTGTTAATGATCCTGGGCGTCAGTGTTAATGATCCTGGGCGCAGTGTTAATGATCCTGGGCGCAGTGTTAATGATCCTGGGCGCAGTGTTAATGATCCTGGGCGCAGTGTTAATGATCCTGGGCGCAGTGTTAATGATCCTGGGCGCAGTGTTAATGATCCTGGGCGCAGTGTTAATGATCCTGGGCGCAGTGTTAATGATCCTGGGCGCAGTGCATCACTGAACAATGTATTCAAACTCAAATTATTGTCATCAGCTAATTCAACGGAAGACAAGGATGGTTGTTGTATCTTTGACACAGCACTTGCTATGGCACTGAGAAGAAATAAAATAGGCTTCTCTTTACAAGCTTCAATGGCATAAGCATCATTAGTAGCATTATCAGTAACAAGTGGTTCTGTACATACACCAGCTTGCAGAACATTGTTCCTTATCAACAAATCCACTGACCTGATATTAAAGACACCACTAGAAATACCTACTGAAATATAACCAGTATAACAGCTTGTTTCAATATATACTCTGTGAAGAGGTACCTTTGTAACAGCCTCACCATAGGCTGTTATGGGGAGTACATCTCTCAACAAGTGTAAGATAGCTGCTGGTGTCTCAGAAAGTAATCACCCCAGCTGGGATTCGCCAATATAAGTAAAAACTCATTGCAGAATGAATCTTTTCGCCAGA
>NC_091309.1:34214233-34224233 GCF_038502225.1 Cherax quadricarinatus | reverse complement strand
ACTGCTCGCAGTACCACCTGTGATGCTGCACCAGACTGCTCGCAGTACCACCTGTGATGCTGCACCAGACTGCTCGCAGTACCACCTGTGATGCTGCACCAGACTGCTCGCAGTACCACCTGTGATGCTGCACCAGACTGCTCGCAGTACCACCTGTGATGCTGCACCAGACTGCTCGCAGTACCACCTGTGATGCTGCACCAGACTGCTCGCAGTACCACCTGTGATGCTGCACCAGACTGCTCGCAGTACCACCTGTGATGCTGCACCAGACTGCTCGCAGTACCACCTGTGATGCTGCACCAGACTGCTCGCAGTACCACCTGTGATGCTGCACCAGACTGCTCGCAGTACCACCTGTGATGCTGCACCAGACTGCTCGCAGTACCACCTGTGATGCTGCACCAGACTGCTCGCAGTACCACCTGTATTTTTTTTATTAATTTTACATATGTGGTGTTTTACGAGCCTTTCTTATGAAGGTTGTGAGGTGCATGGTGTGTTGCTTGGTGTAGTGAAGGTGTGTTGCTTGGTGTAGTGAAGGTGTGTTGCTTGGTGTAGTGAAGGTGTGTTGCTTGGTGTAGTGAAGGTGTGTTGCTTGGTGTAGTGAAGGTGTGTTGCTTGGTGTAGTGAAGGTGTGTTCCTTGGTGTAGTGAAGGTGTGTTGCTTGGTGTAGTGAAGGTGTGTTGCTTGGTGTAGTGAAGGTGTGTTGCTTGGTGTAGTGAAGGTGTGTTGCTTGGTGTAGTGAAGGTGTGTTGCTTGGTGTAGTGAAGGTGTGTTGCTTGGTGTAGTGAAGGTGTGTTGCTTGGTGTAGTGAAGGTGTGTTGCTTGGTGTAGTGAAGGTGTGTTGCTTGGTGTAGTGAAGGTGTGTTGCTTGGTGTAGTGAAGGTGTGTTGCTTGGTGTAGTGAAGGTGTGTTGCTTGGTGTAGTGAAGGTGTGTTGCTTGGTGTAGTGAAGGTGTGTTGCTTGGTGTACTGAAGGTGTGTTGCTTGGTGTAGTGAAGGTGTGTTGCTTGGTGTAGTGAAGGTGTGTTGCTTGGTGTAGTGAAGGTGTGTTGCTTGGTGTAGTGAAGGTGTGTTGCTTGGTGTAGTGAAGGTGTGTTGCTTGGTGTAGTGAAGGTGTGTTGCTTGGTGTAGTGAAGGTGTGTTGCTTGGTGTAGTGAAGGTGTGTTGCTTGGTGTAGTGAAGGTGTGTTGCTTGGTGTAGTGAAGGTGTGTTGCTTGGTGTAGTGAAGGTGTGTTGCTTGGTGTAGTGAAGGTGTGTTGCTTGGTGTAGTGAAGGTGTGTTGCTTGGTGTAGTGAAGGTGTGTTGCTTGGTGTAGTGAAGGTGTGTTGCTTGGTGTAGTGAAGGTGTGTTGCTTGGTGTAGTGAAGGTGTGCTGCTTGGTGTAGTGAAGGTGTGTTGCTTGGTGTAGTGAAGGTGTGTTGCTTGGTGTAGTGAAGGTGTGTTGCTTGGTGTAGTGAAGGTGTGTTGCTTGGTGTAGTGAAGGTGTGTTGCTTGGTGTAGTGAAGGTGTGTTGCTTGGTGTAGTGAAGGTGTGTTGCTTGGTGTAGTGAAGGTGTGTTGCTTGGTGTAGTGAAGGTGTGTTGCTTGGTGTAGTGAAGGTGTGCTGCTTGGTGTAGTGAAGGTGTGTTGCTTGGTGTAGTGAAGGTGTGTTGCTTGGTGTAGTCAAGGTGTGTTGCTTGGTGTAGTCAAGGTGTGTTGCTTGGTGTAGTGAAGGTGTGTTGCTTGGTGTAGTGAAGGTGTGTTGCTTGTTGTAGTGAAGGTGTGTTGCTTGGTGTAGTGAAGGTGTGTTGCTTGGTGTAGTGAAGGTGTGTTGCTTGGTGTAGTGAAGGTGTGTTGCTTGGTGTAGTGAAGGTGTGTTGCTTGGTGTAGTGAAGGTGTGTTGCTTGGTGTAGTGAAGGTGTGTTACTTGGTGTAGTCAAGGTGTGTTGCTTGGTGTAGTGAAGGTGTGTTGCTTGGTGTAGTGAAGGTGTGTTGCTTGGTGTAGTGAAGGTGTGTTGCTTGGTGTAGTGAAGGTGTGTTGCTTGGTGTAGTGAAGGTGTGTTGCTTGTTGTAGTGAAGGTGTGTTGCTTGGTGTAGTCAAGGTGTGTTGCTTGGTGTAGTGAAGGTGTGTTGCTTGGTGTAGTGAAGGTGTGTTGCTTGGTGTAGTGAAGGTGTGTTGCTTGGTGTAGTGAAGGTGTGTTGCTTGGTGTAGTGAAGGTGTGTTGCTTGGTGTAGTGAAGGTGTGTTGCTTGGTGTAGTGAAGGTGTGTTGCTTGGTGTAGTGAAGGTGTGTTGCTTGGTGTAGTGAAGGTGTGTTGCTTGGTGTAGTGAAGGTGTGTTGCTTGGTGTAGTGAAGGTGTGTTGCTTGGTGTAGTCAAGGTGTGTTGCTTGGTGTAGTGAAGGTGTGTTGCTTGGTGTAGTGAAGGTGTTGCTTGGTGTAGTGAAAGTGTGTTGCTTGGTGTAGTGAAGGTGTGTTGCTTGGTGTAGTGAAGGTGTGTTGCTTGGTGTAGTGAAGGTGTGTTGCTTGGTGTAGTGAAGGTGTGTTGCTTGGTGTAGTGAAGGTGTGTTGCTTGGTGTAGTGAAGGTGTGTTGCTTGGTGTAGTGAAGGTGTGTTGCTTGGTGTAGTGAAAGTGTGTTGCTTGGTGTAGTGAAGGTGTGTTGCTTGGTGTAGTGAAGGTGTGTTGCTTGGTGTAGTGAAGGTGTGTTGCTTGGTGTAGTGAAGGTGTGTTGCTTGGTGTAGTCAAGGTGTGTTGCTTGGTGTAGTGAAGGTGTGTTGCTTGGTGTAGTGAAGGTGTGTTGCTTGGTGTAGTGAAGGTGTGTTGCTTGGTGTAGTGAAGGTGTGTTGCTTGGTGTAGTGAAGGTGTGTTGCTTGGTGTAGTGAAGGTGTGTTGCTTGGAGTAGTGAAGGTGTGTTGCTTGGTGTAGTCAAGGTGTGTTGCTTGGTGTAGTGAAGGTGTGTTGCTTGGTGTAGTGAAGGTGTGTTGCTTGGTGTAGTGAAGGTGTGTTGCTTGGTGTAGTGAAGGTGTGTTGCTTGGTGTAGTCAAGGTGTGTTGCTTGGTGTAGTGAAGGTGTGTTGCTTGGTGTAGTGAAGGTGTGTTGCTTGGTGTAGTGAAGGTGTGCTGCTTGGTGTAGTGAAGGTGTGTTGCTTGGTGTAGTGAAGGTGTGTTGCTTGGTGTAGTGAAGGTGTGTTGCTTGGTGTAGTGAAGGTGTGCTGCTTGGTGTAGTGAAGGTGTGTTGCTTGGTGTAGTGAAGGTGTGCTGCTTGGTGTAGTGAAGGTGTGTTGCTTGCTGTAGTGAAGGTGTGTTGCTTGCTGTAGTGAAGGTGTGTTGCTTGGTGTAGTGAAGGTGTGTTGCTTGCTGTAGTGAAGGTGTGTTGCTTGCTGTAGTGAAGGTGTGTTGCTTGCTGTAGTGAAGGTGTGCTGCTTGGTGTAGTGAAGGTGTGTTGCTTGTGTTGCGTACACTTGTGTTGCGTACACTTGTGTTGCGTACACTTGTGTTGCGTACACTTGTGTTGCGTACACTTGTGTTGCGTACACCAGTCACACCATCAATGAAGTATGAAAAATAACAATTGATAAGATGAGGAAGAAAATAATAGTAAAAGTAATTATAGAAGGAGGAAGAAAAAGTAATTATAGAAGGAGGAAGAAAAAGTAATTATAGAAGGAGGACGAAAAAGTAATTATAGAAGGAGGAAGAAAAAGTAATTATAGAAGGAGGAAGAAAAAGTAATTATAGAAGGAGGAAGAAAAAGTAATTATAGAAGGAGGACGAAAAAGTAATTATAGAAGGAGGAAGAAAAAGTAATTATAGAAGGAGGAAGAAAAAGTAATTATAGAAGGAGGAAGAAAAAGTAATTATAGAAGGAGGAAGAAAAAGTAATTATAGAAGGAGGAAGAAAAAGTAATTATAGAAGGAGGACGAAAAAGTAATTATAGAAGGAGGACGAAAAAGTAATTATAGAAGGAGGACGAAAAAGTAATTATAGAAGGAGGAAGAAAAAGTAATTATAGAAGGAGGAAGAAAAAGTAATTATAGAAGGAGGACGAAAAAGTAATTATAGAAGGAGGAAGAAAAAGTAATTATAGAAGGAGGAAGAAAAAGTAATTATAGAAGGAGGACGAAAAAGTAATTATAGAAGGAGGAAGAAAAAGTAATTATAGAAGGAAAAAAAGTAATTATAGAAGGAGAAAGAAAAAGTAATTATAGAAGGAGGAAGAAAAAGTAATTATAGAAGGAGGAAGAAAAAGTAATTATAGAAGGAGGAAGAAAAAGTAATTATAGGAGGAAGAAAAAGTAATTATAGAAGGAGGAAGAAAAAGTAATTATAGAAGGAGGAAGAAAAAGTAATTATAGAAGGAGGAAGAAAAAGTAATTATAGAAGGAGGAAGAAAAAGTAATTATAGAAGGAGGAAGAAAAAGTAATTATAGAAGGAGGAAGAAAAAGTAATTATAGAAGGAGGAAGAAAAAGTAATTATAGAAGGAGGAAGAAAAAGTAATTATAGAAGGAGGAAGAAAAAGTAATTATAGAAGGAGGAAGAAAAAGTAATTATAGAAGGAGGAAGAAAAAGTAATTATAGAAGGAGGAAGAAAAAGTAATTATAGAAGGAGGAAGAAAAAGTAATTATAGAAGGAGGAAGAAAAAGTAATTATAGAAGGAGGAAGAAAAAGTAATTATAGAAGGAGGAAGAAAAAGAGGAAAACGTTAAAAGAGGAATCCAAGCAACCCTTCTCTCTCTCTCTCACACACACTGATAAACACACACACACACACACACAAACACACACACACACACACACACACACACACACACACACACACACACACACACACACCCACAAACCACAGTGTTGGAAAGGAAACTGAAGGTATGGTACACAAACGCTGATGGTATAACAAATAAGTGGGAGGAGTGGCATGAAAGAGTCAAAGAGGCATCACCGGACATGATAGCTCTCACAGAAACCAAGCTTACAGGTATGATAACAGATGCCATATTTCCAATGGGATACCAAATCCTGAGGAAAGACAGAGGGAACAGGGGGGGTGGAGGAGTGGCGTTGCTGATCAAAAATCGCTGGAATTTTGATGAGCTGGAGAGAGGAGACAGCGGAGAAGAAAGTGATTACATAGCGGGAACGCTTCACTCTGGAGGTCCCAAGGTGGTAATAGCAGTGATGTATAACCCACCACAGAACAGCAGGAGGCCAAGGCAAGAGTACGACGAAAGCAATAGAGCGATGGTTGACACACTGGCTAGAGTGGCCAGAAGAGCTCATGCATGCAGGGCAAAGCTCCTGATCATGGGTGACTTTAACCACAAGGAGATCGATTGGGAGAACTTGGACCCGCATGGGGGCCAAGATACATGGAGGGCTAAGATGATGGAGGTGGTACTGGAAAACTTCATGTACCAACACGTAAGGGACACTACAAGAGAGAGAGGAGAGGATGAACCAGCAAGGCTAGACTTAGTATTCACCTTGAGTAGTGCAGATATTGAGGACATCACATATGAAAGACCCCTTGGGGCCAGTGACCATGTGGTTTTAAACTTCGAATACACAGTAGAGCTACAAGTGGAGGGAGAAGCAGGAAGGCCAGGACGAATGAAGCCAAACTACAAGAAAGGGGACTACACAGGAATGAGGAACTTCCTGAACGGGGTTCAGTGGGACAGAGAACTGGCAGGGAAGCCAGTTAATGAGATAATGGAATATGTAGCAACAAAATGCAAGGAGGATGAGGAGAGGTTTGTACCCAAGGGTAACAGAAATAATGAAAAAGCCAGGATGAGCCCATGGTTTACCCAAAGGTGCAGGGAGGCAAAAACCAAGTGTGCTAGGGAATGGAAGAAATATAGAAGGCAAAGGACCCAGGAGAATAAGGAGAGCAGTCGTAGAGCCAGAAACGAATATGCACAGATAAGAAGGGAGGCCCAAAGACAATATGAAAATGACATAGCAGCGAAAGCCAAATCTGACCCGAAACTGTTGTACAGCCACATCAGGAGGAAAACAACAGTCAAGGACCAGGTAATCAGGCTAAGGAAGGAAGGAGGAGAGACAACAAGAAATGACCGTGAAGTATGTGAGGAACTCAAGAGATTCAAAGAAGTGTTCACAGAGGAGACAGAAGGGGCTCCAGAAAGACGGAGAGGTGGGGCACACCACCATGTGCTGGTCACAGTGCACACAACCGAGGAAGAAGTGAAGAGGCTTCTGAGTGAGCTAGATACCTCAAAGGCAATGGGGCCAGATAACATCTCCCCATGGGTATTGAGAGAGGGAGCAGAGGCGCTATGTGTACCCCTAACAACAATATTCAATACATCTATCGAAACAGGGAGATTGCCTGAGGCGTGGAAGACAGCAAATGTAGTCCCAATCTTTAAAAAAGGAGACAGACATGAAGCATTAAACTACAGACCAGTGTCACTGACATGTATAATATGCAAAATCATGGAGAAGATTATCAGGAGAAGAGTGGTGAAACACCTAGAAAGAAATGATCTCATCAACAGCAACCAACATGGTTTCAGGGACGGGAAATCCTGTGTCACAAACCTACTGGAGTTCTATGACATGGTGACAGCAGTAAGACAAGAGAGAGAGGGGTGGGTGGATTGCATATTCTTGGACTGCAAGAAGGCGTTTGACACAGTTCCACACAAGAGATTGGTGCAAAAACTGGAGGACCAAGCAGGGATAACAGGGAAGGCACTACAATGGATCAGGGAATACTTGTCAGGAAGACAGCAGCGAGTCATGGTACGTGGCGAGGTGTCAGAGTGGGCACCTGTGACCAGCGGGGTCCCACAGGGGTCAGTCCTAGGACCAGTGCTGTTTCTGGTATTTGTGAATGACATGACGGAAGGAATAGACTCTGAGGTGTCCCTGTTTGCAGATGACGTGAAGTTGATGAGAAGAATTCACTCGATCGAAGACCAGGCAGAACTACAAAGGGATCTGGACAGGCTGCAGACTTGGTCCAGCAATTGGCTCCTGGAGTTCAATCCCACCAAGTGCAAAGTCATGAGGATTGGGGAAGGGCAAAGAAGACCGCAGACGGAGTACAGTCTAGGGGGCCAGAGACTACAAACCTCACTCAAGGAAAAAGATCTTGGGGAGAGTATAACACCAGGCACATCTCCTGAAGCGCACATCAATCAAATAACTGCTGCAGCATATGGGCGCCTAGCAAACCTCAGAACAGCATTCCGACATCTTAATAAGGAATCGTTCAGAACCCTGTACACCGTGTACGTTAGGCTCATATTGGAGTATGCGGCACCAGTTTGGAACCCACATCTAGCCAAGCACGTAAAGAAACTAGAGAAAGTGCAAAGGTTTGCAACAAGACTAGTCCCAGAGCTAAGAGGTATGTCCTACGAGGAGAGGTTAAGGGAAATCAACCTGACGACACTGGAGGACAGGAGAGATAGGGGGGACATGATAACGACATACAAAATACTGAGAGGAATTGACAAGGTGGACAAAGACAGGATGTTCCAGAGATTGGACACAGTAACAAGGGGACACAGTTGGAAGTTGAAGACACAGATGAATCACAGGGATATTAGGAAGTATTTCTTCAGCCACAGAGTAGTCAGTAAGTGGAATAGTTTGGGAAGCGATGTAGTGGAGGCAGGATCCATACATAGCTTTAAGCAGAGGTATGATAAAGCTCACGGTTCAGAGAGAGTGACCTAGTAGCGATCAGTGAAGAGGCGGGGCCAGGAGCTCGGACTCGACCCCCGCAACCTCAACTAGGTGAGTACAACTAGGTGAGTACACACACACGCACACACTGACACACACACACAAACACAAACACACACACAAACACAAACACAAACACACACGCACACACACTGACACACACACAAACACAAACACACACACAAACACAAAGACAAACACACACACACACTAACACACACACACACACAGACACAGACACACACACAAACACACAACACACAAACACACACACACACACACACACACACAGACACACAGACACACAAACACACACACACACACACACACACACAACACACAAACACACACACACACACACACACAAACACACACACAGACACACACACACACACACACACACACACACAAACACACACACACACACACACAAACACACACACAGACACACACAACACACAAACACACACACACAAACACACACACATACACACACACAAACACACACACACAAACACACAGACACACACACAGACCCACAGCCTCCACCCAACACCAAGCTATAGAACCCCACAGTATGCCACCAGGTCTCCCACCCTCACAGGCCCCCCAAACCACAGTGTTGGAAAGGAAACTGAAGGTATGGTACACAAACGCTGATGGAATAACAAATAAGTGGGAGGAGTGGCAAGAAAGAGTCAAAGAAGCATCACCGGACATCATAGCTCTCACAGAAACCAAGCTTACAGGTATGATAACAGATGCCATCTTTCCAACGGGATACCAAATCCTGAGGAAAGACAGAGGGAACAGGGGGGGTGGAGGAGTGGCGTTGCTGATCAAAAATCGCTGGAATTTTGATGAGCTGGAGAGAGAAGATAGCGGAGAAGAAAGTGATTACATAGTGGGAACACTTCACTCTGGAGGTCCCAAGGTGGTAATAGCAGTGATGTATAACCCACCACAGAACAGCAGGAGGCCAAGGCAAGAGTACGACGAGAGCAATAGAGCGATGGTTGACACACTAGCTAGAGTGGCCAGAAGAGCTCATGCATGCAGGGCAAAGCTCCTGATCATGGGTGACTTTAACCACAAGGAGATAGATTGGGAGAACTTGGACCCACATGGGGGCCAAGATACTTGGAGGGCTAAGATGATGGAGGTGGTACTGGAGAACTTCATGTACCAACACGTAAGGGACACTACAAGAGAGAGAGGAGAGGATGAACCAGCAAGGCTGGACTTAGTATTCACCTTCAGTAGTGCAGATATCGAGGACATCACATATGAAAGACCCCTTGGGGCCAGTGACCATGTGGTTGTAAGCTTCGAATACACAGTAGAGCTACAAGTGGAGGGAGAAGCAGGAAGGCCAGGACGAATGAAGCCAAACTACAAGAAAGGGGACTACACAGGAATGAGGAACTACCTGAACGGGGTTCAGTGGGACAGAGAACTGGCAGGGAAACCAGTTAATGAGATGATGGAATATGTAGCAATAAAATGCAAGGAGGCTGAGGAGAGGTTTGTACCCAAGGGTAACAGGAGTAATGAAAAAGCCAGGATGAGCCCATGGTTTACCCAAAGGTGCAGGGAGGCAAAAACCAAGTGTGCTAGGGAATGGAAGAAATATAGAAGGCAAAGGACCCAGGAGAATAAGGAGAACAGTCGTAGAGCCAGAAATGAATATGCACAGATAAGAAGGGAGGCCCAAAGACAATATGAAAATGACATAGCAGCGAAAGCCAAATCTGACCCGAAACTATTGTACAGCCACATCAGGAGGAAAACAACAGTCAAGGACCAGGTAATCAGGCTAAGGAAGGAAGGAGGAGAGACAACAGGAAATGACCGGGAAGTATGTGAAGAACTCAACAAGAGATTCAAAGAAGTGTTCACAGAGGAGACAGAAGGGACTCCAGAAAGACGGAGAGGTGGGGCACACCACCAAGTGCTGGACACAGTGCACACAACCGAGGAAGAAGTGAAGAGGCTTCTGAGTGAGCTAGATACCTCAAAGGCAATGGGGCCAGATAACATCTCCCCATGGGTATTGAGAGAGGGAGCAGAGGCGCTATGTGTACCCCTAACAACAATATTCAATACATCTATCGAAACAGGGAGATTGCCTGAGGCATGGAAGACAGCAAATGTAGTCCCAATCTTTAAAAAAGGAGACAGACATGAAGCATTAAACTACAGACCAGTGTCACTGACATGTATAGTATGCAAAATCATGGAGAAGATTATCAGGAGAAGAGTGGTGGAACACCTAGAAAGGAATGATCTCATCAACAG